>NC_133326.1:295183036-295504780 GCF_042186555.1 Aquarana catesbeiana
GGGGGGAGAGAGAGCGCCCCCCTCCTGAACTGTACCAGGCCACATGCCCTAAACATGGGGAGGGTGCTTTGGGGTAGCCCCCCAAAGCACCTTATCCCCATGTTGATGGTGACAAGGGCCTTATCCCCACAACCTTTGCCCGTGGTTGTGGGGGTCTGTGAGTGGGGGGCTTATCGGAATCTGGAAGCCCCTTTTAACAAGGGAACATCCAGATCCCAGCCCCCCGTTTAAAATGGTAACGGGTTTTTTTCTTTGGTCCATCGGCGGAGTGAGAGAAGAAGATGAATGGACTCCGTTGAACATTTTTATTTTTTAATAAAGGACTTGTCCCAAGATGTGTCTTGTGGTTTTTTAATATTTTGACACTTTTTTGGTGAAATGGTAGGGGTACAATGTACCCATTACTATTTCAAATGGGGGGTGGGATCTGGGGGTCCCCTTGTGAAAGGGGGCTTCCAGATTCCGATAAGCCCCCCGCCTGCAGACCCCCACAACCACCAGGCAAGGCTTGTGGGGATGAGGCCCTTATCCCCATCAACATGGGGACAAGGTGCTTTGGGGGGCTACCCCAAAGCACCCTCCCCATGTTGAGGGCATGTGGCCTGGTATGGTTCAGGAGGGGGGGGCGCTCTCTCTCAGACCCAACCTGCCAGGTTGGGTCTGATATGGATTTTGAGGGGGACCCCTACGCCATTTTTTTTTAATTTGGCGCAGGGTTCCCCTTAATATCTATACCAGACCTGAATGGCCTGGTATGGATTTATGAGGGGACGCCCATGCCATTTTTTTCAATGACTTTTACCTGTATTGCCAAGACCTGACAATTCATTATAGACACAAGTAGTTTTAAATGACTTTTTTTCCTTTAGAAATGTCATTTTGTGCAAGGACTGTTCTAAACACAGGAAAAATGCGCCACTTTACAAGCAAACTATAGACACCCCCCAGGTTGGAAATTTAAAGGAACATTTCACTTTTATTGTTTCACTTTAAGCATTATTAAAATCACTGTTCCCGAAAAAACGGCTGTTTTTAAAACTTTTTTTTTGCATTGATCCATGTCCCCTGGGGCAGGTCCTCAAACACTTTTTATGAAAATAACTTGCATATTAACCCTTAAAAATAGCACTTTTTGATTTTTCACGTTCGTGTCCCTTTAACGGTGTTCGTGTGTTCGAATGAATTTTTTGCCTGTTCGCATGTTCTGATGCGAATCGAACCGGGGGGGTGTTTGGCTCATCCCTACTAAACTGGTTTAAACAAATATTCAAATATGTATTCTTAGCTAAAAAAAAAGCCCCTTCTCTTGCTCTCAGCCTCCTGCAAATCTCCTGATTTTTTTGCTGCTGTTGTGATCTGCCTTTCTGTTAGAGTGTGGCTATGTTCATTCTCTATGGTCTCACTGTACAGTGTGTAAGGATGTAGTCAACCTCTCTTGCTGGCTCTCAAATAACATAGGCACTATGGACTATGGGATGTGTAGTGTGCATAGAGCAGTACACATAACCGCAACTAACCTGCACTGTTCACTCCAAACAAAAGGAAGTGAGGGGGGAAAAGGAGAAGTTTGAATGCTCACTGTAGATATTAAAAGGAGGAAGAAAAACACAGTAAGAGCCCTTGCACACTGGGGCGGGGGGCGGCGTCGGCGGTAAAACGCCGCTATTATTAGTGGCGTTTTACCGTCTGTTTGCGGCCGCTAGCGGGGCGGTTTTACCCCCGCTAGCGGCCGAGAAAGGGTTAAATACCACCGCAAAGCGCCTCTGCAGAGGCGCATTGCCGGCGGTATAGCCGCGCCGTCCCATTGATTTCAATGGGCAGGAGCGGTAAAGGAGCGGTATACACACCGCTCCTTCACCGCTCCGAAGATGCTGCTGACAGGACTTTTTTTACCGTCCTGCCAGCGCATCGCTCCAGTGTGCAAGCCCTCGGGGCTTGCACACTGGGATGACAGCAGCGGCACTTTCGGGGCGGTTTGCAGGCGCTATTATTAGCGCAATAGCGCCTGCAAACCGCCCCAGTGTGCAAGGGCTCTAAGAAACAATTTCATGAAATAAAATTTACAGGGCAATTAAGTAGTGGAGATGTATGGATTATTTTTGGAGTATAAAACTGTAAGAATTAGGTTAAAGATTAAAATGTATGCCAATCCAAAAAAACCTTTTTTTTTCTCCTTTGGATAGAGTGCAGAAGGATGAGATCTACTGATTGGTTTTTACTGTTGTCCAGGACTCTGTTACAGAGATTCACTTCCTGTCCTGCTGACAATGGTTTTACCAAACAGGAAATAAGCAAAAATCTGCAACAGGGGCACAGACAAAAAAAATTCTGATAAGGTTTCTATTATTTTCCTTCCCTAATAAAGAAAATCAGGTTTACTTCTGTCAGTGTTGGAGATATTGTAAAATTCCCTTCACTCCCTGTCTGGTAAAATGTTGATGGCAGGACAGGAAGCCAGGGCAATTCTTACCAATAAAGACCCAGGTAGTGGCAAAAACTTAACAAGGGTTCTCCTATTCTGTCTAAAACTAAGAAAATAAATGTTTTGGCTAGGCATACAGTTTAAGGCTGCATTCACACATAGGCATTTTGAATTGTGGGCAGAATCGCCGTGATTCTCCCCGCAATTACAAAACGCCCAGGTGTGAATCACAAATCGCACAACGCACATTTCAGATGCCATTCATTTGAAAAGCACCAAAAAAACGGTCTGCTGTGATTGTCGTATGATAAAGAAAGAAACTTTTTTGGGGTGACAAGCTTAATGCAATGCGGTTTGCCGTGATTGCAGCGTTAATCACGGCAAAGCTGCACTGCGTTTTTAGGTGCTATGCAAATGAATGGCATCTGAAACGTGCGTTGTGTGATTTGTCATTCACACCTGGACGTTTGAAATTGCGGGCAGAATGACGGTGATTCTGCCCGCGATTCAAAATGCTTATGTGTGAATGCATCTAGCAGGGGTCTCAAACTGGCGGCCCTCCAGCTGTTGCGAAACTACAAGTCCCATGAGGCATTGCAAGGCTGACAGTTACAAGCATGACTCCCACAGGCAGAAGCATGATGGGACTTGTAGTTTCGCAACAGCTGGAGGGCCGCCAGTTTGAGACCTCTGACTGGGTAGGGTGAGGCTAAAGCCCACATGAAATCACAGAAATAAAGAAAAATATTAATTTTGATTTTGTACTAATAGCCCCCCATTTTCATAGTTTCACCTTTACTTACATGTTATAGCAGTTATCCAGTGTGTCTACGTATGTTTTGTTACTTGAAATGTTCGTAATAAAATAAGATAACATAAAAAAACACACACCTGTGAACTGTATTAAAGTGGTTATAAACTCTGCAAAAAAAAAAAAAACAACCTGCAGCACAAAAGCATAATGAGCTAGTATGCATCGCATACTAGCTCATTATGAAATACTTACCTTAGAATGATGCTGTTGCAGCGGTCCCCTTACACTGCTTTTGACGGGCGACATATCTCCGGAATGTTACTTCCCGGTTCACGGGCGCTGTGTTTGGCCGGCCAATCAGTGAACATGGGCCAATGACGTCGGCACATGCGTATACAGTGAATATCTCCAAAAATGTGCTAGTTTAGGAGGAATTTGTTACAACCACTTCAACAAATAACACTATTCATAATAATGTATAAACTTGTGTAACAATATAGGTTGATATTCATAACAACACTGCATAATAGTATTTTAAACATTCCATATAGCTTTGCATGGAGTAGGTGACAGTGCAATCTTGAACGTGTAATGAGTTTAAGCAAAGAGGCTTGGAATTTAGTGATCTAATAAGCTTTATGCTTTAATACATAATACACATGCAATAATCTTTTCATATATTTATTTTTCAGTTATTGCTTTGATTATTAATTCAGTAACATGTATCCAATTGTATATAAAAAACGTGAAAATAGGCCTATATCCACTACCTTGGCGCTTATGGAACCTCAAACTTTAAAGCATATAAATATTTCCAATATTTCCAAAAAGTAGCAGCCGCTTAAATTCATAAACTGTATAAATTGTGCTTACAAAAGTATTTGAATGCAAAAGTAAATTGGTTGTAGAATAAATTATAATGTTTTGCAGTTTGGGGTAGGACATGCTGTATTGCAGTCCTTATATAAAGCCTACTTTTCGCAGTGACTGATTAATTGTGTTAAAATAAGGGTAATTGGCAGCAAGGCACAAACCAGACTGATGCAATGCTTTGCTGGTGTTTCATGATTTATACTTGTGCTGAAGTCTAGTAGCATCAGCAGTTCATGCATCTCAAGTCAATGTATACAATCCAGTGTTTCTAAACCTTTTTTGCAGTCAAGGCACCCCATTCTAAAATGTAAAAAATTCAACTAATAGTTTTACATAACACAGCAACATCCACACATGTAATACATCCAACATTAGTAGTGATTTGTTTTTTCAAAGCAAATATACCTTTACACGTTGCTACTGACTAGTATCCCAGCATTTCTCTCAGTTTCTCTCTCCCTCACAAAGCTGAGGGGCAAACAAGGATACTGTATAGGTGCCCAACATGCTCCTTATCAACTGATGATGTCATTGGCTGTTAGGACACCAGTGGCTGGCCTACATGGTGCCCAAGGTTGTAATGATGCTAAAAAAATTTGTGGCGTTGTTTAGCCAATGTGGACCGCCTGCCCACAATGTACTGTGGCCTGCACAGGTAAAGCGACCTATCCGTGCGTTGCTGCCTGATCCTGGATTTGGGGTGCACGCATATGTACAATCACAGCGGTAGCCTGTCAGCAAGTCCTGGCCAATGATTCACGGCTGGGACCTGCTGAGCGGCTGTGTACAATGACAGCCCAGAGCTCTGTGTTGACAAATAACAGAGCTATGTACAGAGGGTACGCTCTCTCTGTTTCTCATCCCTGCAAAGTAGAGAGGAGAAACTTAGAGATCTATTAGTAAAAGCAGCACACTTTGCACACATCACACATCACACATAGTTAGACACACATTTAACCCCTTCTTTGCCCTAGATGTTAGCCCCTTCCCAACCAGTGTCATTAGTACAGTAACAGTGTAACACGGGGGCCCGTGCATTGTGGGCGCATGAGCGCTGCCCCCCATCCATGCACCCGGCCCCTTTCAGGACGCCGGACGCATGGATTCCTATGGCAGGGCGGGTGGTACTTTTTTGAAGCATCTTATTAGAGCCAGACACATGGGGTTGGCCCGGGGCACAGATAGTGCGCCCTGATCCCACCCAATTGTGTGATGATAGCAAATGAATTTTTGCTATTTTTACACTAACGCTCCTCAGACCTGTTTCACGATTGGCCAAGGCGCCAGGGCATCCTATTGGATGCCTGGCGCTTAGGAAGAGGTGACACAGAGGAGACATGAGGATGGACATCCCCACCGCCATGGATGCTCTGGTGGACTCAGGACTGGCAGTAAGTGCCGGACCACCTGCGGGGAAAGCCATCAGAGCCGTGAGTGGGGGGGCTGTGAGAGCCACGAGGGGGGTCGTGGGCACAGTGGCTGCATATGATGGGCACAAGTGGCTGCATATACTGGGCACAAGTGGCTGCATATATTGGGCACAAGTGGCTGCATTTTATGGGCACAAGTGGCTGCATTTAATGGGCACAAATAGCTGCATATACTGGGCACAAGTGGCTGCATATACTGGGCACAAGTGGCTGCATTTGATTGGCACAAGTGGCTGCATTTGATCAGCACAAGTGGCTGCATATGATGGGCACAAGTGGCTGCATATACTGGGCACAGGGTGGCTGCATTTGACGGGCACAGGGTGGCTGCATTTGATGGGCACAGTAGCTGCATTTGATGGGCACAGTGGCTGCGTTTGATGGGCACAGTGGCTGTATATGATGGGCACAAGTGGCTGCATATGATGGGCACAAGTGGCTGCATATGATGGGCACAGTGGCTGCGTTTGATGGGCACAGTGGCTGCATATGATTGGAACAAGTGGCTGCATATGATGGGCACAAGTGGCTGCATTTGATGGGCACAAGTGATGGCATATGATGGGCACAAGTGGCTGCGTTTGATGGGCACAGTGGCTGCAATTGATGGGCACAGTGAGGCTGCAATTGATTGGGGGGTTCAGTATTTTTCCGTTTGTTTGCGCCCCCCAAAAAAATTTGAGCACCAGCCTCCACTGGTATAGTATTATCACTGATCACTGTATTAATGTCACTGGTGATGTCAGTTCCCTCCAGTGGTAGTTAGTGTCAGACTGCCCATCGCACTATGGCAGTCCCATTATAGGCTGATTACCATTTAGACATGTGCAGAACTAAAAAATGGGTTTTGATTTGTTTCGTTTGATTTGTTATTTACATAATTCGTTTAGCTAAATTTGTTTAATTCATTTAATTCTTTTTCAGAATTTGTTTCATTTATTCGTATTCTAATTGATTTAAATATTCGAATTTGAGTTTGGATCGATTCAAAAAGTTTTCAAATCAGTTTTGAAAAGTTTTCAAATTCAAATATTCTTTGAAATTCAAATAGTTTTCCAATTTCCAAAGAGAATAAAATAGAATAGAAGATAAAGGAATAGAGTAGAAAACAATAATACAATAGAAAAGAATATAACAGAAAATAAAAGAATATAATATAATAGTAAAAGTAAAACAGAACAAAATAGGATAGAAAATAAAAAAACAGAATAGAATGGAATAGAACTGAATGGAAAGCAATAGAAAATAATAAAAAAAAAAAGAATAGGATTAAATAGAAAGATTATAACCATCTTCTGAAATTCGAAAAGAAAAGAATAGAATTTTAAAAAACAGAATAGAATAGAATAGATTAGAAGTAATATAACCATTTTCCAAAATTCAAATAGAATCAATTTGAATTTGAATAGAATAGAAAAGACTAGAGTAGAATAGAATAGAAAATAACACAACACAATAGTATAGAAAAAAACAACAGAATAGAATAGAATGAATATAACCATCTTCCTATATTAATCTAATCTATATTAATCTATTCATTTCTATTGTATTCAAATTCAAATTGATTCTTTTTGAATTTTGGGAAATGGTTATATTCTTTCTATTCTATTCAATTTTTTTAATTGTATTCTTTTTCTATTTGTTTATTCTATTCTATTATTTTATTTTCTATTCTTTTCTTTTCTATTCAAACTTATTCTATTCAAAATTTGAATTTCGGAAGATGGTTGTATTTATTCATTTCTATTCTAATCTATTATTTTCTATTCTATTCAAATTCAAATTGAATTTTGGGAAATTGATATATTATTTCTATTCTGTTCTATTCTAGTATTTTTTAAATTCTATTCTTTGCTATTTTCTTCAAATTTCAGAAGATGGTTATAATCTTTCTTGTAGCAGAAAGTAAAAAATAATGTTTTTTTTTTTCAAAGTTTTCAGTCTAAAATTTAAAGCTCTATTTGTGTGAAACAAATTATATACATTTTGTTTGGGGACAGCGTTGCATGACCACACAATTACCAGTTATAATAGCACAGTGCTTAAAATGGCCTGGTCATGCAGGGGGTAAAATCTTCCAGAGCTGAAGTGGTTAATGAAAATAATAAAGGCATTATCCATTTACTAGTTGACAATTTTTGGGCAATTTGGAGCAATTTTTAGGCATTTTGCCATGCTACCCCTGAAGAACCCAAACAGCAACCCGATTGAAAAAGGCTGATATATATCCTTGACTGTTATGCTTTTGCATCACACTGCAAAAAGGGATAATTACAAAACCATCACCAATTCACAACAAGAATCACCATTATTTACATCAGGACCATTCATCCAATAGACACGAGTTGGAGAGCTGCAGATTCTAGTCTGATTGAAGTAAATTTATTTATAAAATTTATTTATAAAATAGCATCATACAAAGAATGCAGATTGATTAAACAGATTGATTTAAAAAAAAAAAACACATCCAGTGCTCTTTTTTTTTTTGAGAGTGTGGTGGACTTCTTGTGATACTTATACTTGGTTTAGGACTTGAAGCCCCATAAGGCCTTCCCACAACTGTCCACTGCTGTATAAGAAGAGTAAAACATGAATGGCTGCTTGAGTTCTGCTTCCTAGTGTTCGGCGTTAAGATATTGGGCCAGTGTAGAGACCAAAGCTGGCCATACACCAGTAGAAGTGTGTGTGAAAAGTTTTATTTTTAGAAAGTTTGTTCAATTTTCTAATATTTGGTGAGGTGAAATAGACTCTCATTTTTACCAACAATGACAAAACAACCCAACTTATAAGAGCACGATGGAAAATCTTTCTTGAAGGAACAACATTTTAATCGTGAATGTGGTTTTTAAACTTTTTTTATGTATTTCTTTTTCATTTATATAACACTGACATATTCATCACCACCAGTAAGCCTTCGGAATTTAGCGGAAAACCAGAAATCTTGAGGAAGCCACACAAACACATGGAAAAATACAATCCCTGCTGAGTTTGGTAATAAAATTCAAGACCCCACAACTACAAGACAACAGCATTAACCACTGACAACATGCTGTCCAACCACTAAGCCTCACTGATTTTAATCCTTTCTACGGTCTACAAGCCATTTAAACTGCAGTTCATAAAGTCTTTTTATAAAGAGTTTACTCAGAAGTTGGTTGACTTCTATGATCATAAAAAAAAGGTTTAATCAGATATAAATAATTACATAAATAAATAAATATGTCCATCAAAGTACTTTTGAAGGGGGTTTGAACCACTGCTACAAATGATTGTTTCTAAAGCTCACTGTAAATTAGAGTAATCAGTAAAATTTAGCTATAGTAAATAAAAAATAAATAATGTAGTATACTTAGTGTTTTTGACACCCAGAGCACAGTCAGTATAAAAGGGCTCTCTTTACATTGAAGGTCAGTGGAAAGGGGCTTCCTTAAAATAGACATCCAGCTTAACCCCAACAACTCTTAAAACTGTCCCCTCCCCCTGCCTAACACCCATGCTTACTAAGTAAGAAAGATGTACATACGTACGTATTTTCAGGCCGCTCCAGTCCAGACATGCGCAGGGGACTGGAGGGAGTTCTGACAATGGATGGACCATTAAAGTCTATGGGGGATGTCATCACTTCAGGCTTTACTAGTCATTGTTGGAGCTCTCTCCTTCCCCCTGTAGCAATGTAATAATGTAAATAAAAAAATATATATATTGCACTTGTAAACTGCAAATATTGCAACATATTGTAACGAGCAATAGAAAATCAGCCTTAATAATATCTTTAATAGAAAGAATCTCCCACATGGACAGCTAGGAAAAAGGTGCCCATGGCATGTAGGAGATAAAACCTCCAGCCAGCAACTTCATTCAAACATGAATGCAAGCAAGCTGATTGGCTAGTTATATGTTTCTGCTCATGTAAACACTAAACTCAACATGTTTGAGGCTTCCTTCTCTTGGTTTTATGTTTGAGATGTACTGATGTAGTACTTACCCTGGGATACCATACACAGAGCTGCAAGGAAAAGTTGCCACATTCATGGGTACCTCTTAAGTATTTTGTTATTAATTTTAGGCACCATCTAGTAAGCACACCCTTTTGTGGGTTTGTTTTACGGAACCTTAGTACAAAAAAAAGCAGAGCTATATGGAGTCGGAGCAACTCCTTGTGAGCTGCACTAAATGTAGAGAAATCATAATTAATAGCAAATTCTTTAACTTGCACATGAGCTTTATGAAGGGTTTATATTAAATATTACTGAGTAGGTCAAAATGTAATGAATCTGTGCTAAACCCTTGGCTGTGTTTACTGATTTAGGAAAAGGCTTCAAATTCCAACTGAAAATGAGACATTATTATTAATTCCCACAGAAGACATTATTGAAATAGCTAGCATATTGGGAGTGTTATTGTGATTATTATTGTTATCCATAGAAGTGGTAGAAGTAGTAGTATAGTATAGGTAGTTGAAGTAGAAGTAGTTGTGGTAGCAGAAGTAGTGATATTAGTGAAAGTAGTGGTATAATATAAATAATAATAATAATACTAATATGTAATAATAATATGAATGTACAATATACTGTATATGTAAGGTGCTGTGTAAATTGTCTGTGTGTTATAAATACCTAAAATAGCTAATAAATACATATTAATAATAATTAATATTATTATTATTGTTATTACTTACCAGTAGCTTACATGATGCTACAAAATATCTAAAAGTCTAGAATATATTGTAAAGTAAAGCTCAGATGGAAGGTTAAAGAGCGTGGACCATCTAAAGGACAATATTAAATTAGCAAGGAATGCTTATAGTTAATAGTTAAGACAAAAAAACAAACAAAAAAAACTAGTATTAAATGGTTGATAAAACTCTGCCATGGAATGTAAGCACTGGCAGCACATTGCTATGGCTACTGTAGAAGTCATATAAAATAATTAAGATGTTTTTGGTCTAATCCTCCAAAGATTGCTGTCACATGATGGGAACACCAGGACTGTTCCGTTTTTTGGCAGGCTTCTCAGACAACTGTATCGATAGCTTTGAAGTTCTTTTTGGAAATGTCATGTGAATAAGATATTTATGATTATTCAGAATACTTTGTCTTTTCAAATTATTTTCTCTTTTAAATCACTTTTGAAGCAGAAGATATGAGATGTGTGCTCATGTCAAAGGAAAAGTTTTGGTAAATGTTATAAAAGTATTAGGCTAATCTTCTGTGAAGAAATGTGTTAAGGAATGTAGAGTGTAGAGAAAAACTTATAATAGTCTAACCAATTTTATTTGTATAATCAGTTTATTAACCTCAGAAGCAAAGTTTGGTCTTATGCACAATTGCTTTTTATTGATCTGCTCTGTTTTTGCTTCACAGATGAAAGTGGATGGAGAGAAGAAATAAGCTCATATAGAGATCATTGACCTTAGACCCTATTCAAATACATGATTATACCTGACTATATTTAACATGCAGAATTCCATCCTTTCCAATAGTCCCTCTTCACACTTGTATGCTCAGTCACTTTACGCTGTACATCCTATGTTCAAAATGGTACAGGAGTGTTTTGTGGAGTGTGTTCAGTTTTTTTGAGCCTAATAGACTTCAATAGAGGTGTCAGTAAATGCACATTACTCCTGTTTTAGCATGCATTTTTACCTCTGAGGAAGCCTCATCTCCTAAAATTGCTCTCCTCCCATTGCCCAGCTCAGGAAGCAAATTGCTGATTTTAAACATTGCAAACACACTTGTAAAACATCTAGTATATACCTATAGAATATCTGTAAAACATCTAAAAAAATGCTACAGACATTACCTGAAATACGCTCTACTCACTTGCGACCGCAGGCTTAGGGTTCTTACAAAAAGCCATTTGCCATCAGATGAAATGTGTGCATGTTTGAATTTCCTCCTTTTCATCTCCAATATCAGGACTTGGATTTAAAAGTTCTTCTGAATAGAGGCTGAAGAGCTGTGATGTGTAAGCATTATTCTACTTCTGCCTGCACCACAGACCTCCTGAACCGGAAGCACCCAAAGCTGCCCATACATTATACAATTTTCTTATTTATTTTGCTTTAGATTTACCATTGACTATGTAGTTCCAAGACCTGCCTTATTGCATACAAATTGAAAGTGTTTAGGTTTGACCTCATATTATGGGGTAAATCTAAAGGAAAATTATTCAAGGTGATTGTATAATGTACGGTCAGCCTAAGGCCACTTGACTTAAAGGTTTTTTAACAGCCCTACAATTCCTTTCCACACTTGACAGCATGTTTTTATCTTGTATATTCTACGACTCTGACTGCTAAGTGCTATAGCTGTGGGGTTCTGCAATCTTTTTGTTCTCTGAAATTTAGGAAATCCTAGCAGAGGGAAAGTGTCTCAGACATTTGGCTGAAAATACATTTGTATATAAGGATATACAGAAACGGATTTAAATAGAAGTATGAATAACACTTTTATAAGAAATGTAAAGAGCTGGATAGCTTTGTATTATGCTGATAAGGTTATTTAGAAGCTTGGAGACAGTATGTGTCATCATCATGAATCCTAGTTCCAAGACTCATTCTCAGCTAACATAAATTAGGCTATATGGGGGGGGGGGGGGGTAAGTATAAAACTTTCACATGCACTCCTGTTGAAAAGTAATAACACTAAATATTTTGATTTTTGCATTGGACCATTTATGGCTGGTTCTCTTCAAATATAAAACATCAAGGAAAATAATAGTAAAATTACAGTGGATGCCTACATGTAATTATTGAGTATGATCTGATTAAACACTTGGAAAATATTAAGGGTTGAATTCACTTTGTGGTAAACCCGTGCTGAATGTATAGTTCTAAAGTAACGCATAAGGTTTAGCTACATCATGCTGTGGAAGAATTCAGCATATTCCACTACCTAAGATGTTCTAGAGTAAGGGGGGTGTCTGGTGAATAAAGGATTTATGCTTTTCACAATGAATGAGTTAAAGTAAAATAATCCTCCCTCACCAAAATTACATTCGCTTTAATCCCATGCTTGGAATTTACCAAGTAGTTAATAAATATTCTGTGCAGTATGTTTTCATGATTACTGTAAAGGCGTTAAAGCTGGTAAATGACTTTAAGCAGGTTTATGATTAGGTTCTCCATGTTTAACTTATATTGGGAGTCCTGCTTCAAAATCATCTATGCTTTAACACTGAACATTTTTTATCTTCCCTTCATGCAACAATGAGAACTTTTGTCCTGCTTCTAGTTATTTTCCATGATAGACTGACTCCATCCATTAATATAGCTCACTCACACTATTATACCCACATGTATGAGTGTGATTCCAGCTTATATTGACAGTAAGGGTTCGTTCACATGGATGGCCAGGGGGTGGTAAAAGCAGGAGGTCCCCCGGACCACCCACTTAAACAGAAATTCAGCCACTCAGGGCTGTACCCATGGTGTGGCTGAAGCAAAAATCAAAAGGCATGTTGCATTAAGTGGGCGGTACTGCTGTCGAGCTTGATCCATTCATGTGAATGAGGCCGAGCCGCAACCGCCCTGCTGACCTACCGAGCAAATGTACAGAGCATATGCTGGATGTCCTAGGACTAAAAAAAATTGATTTTTGCTTGCACACAATTAGATGATAGAAGTGAACACAGCTTAAATTTACCTACTAAGCAAGGTAAAGGTCACTTTACTAAGTGAGCAGCCTATAATTTTTTAGTAAATCGACCCCAATGCACTGTAAGAATATAGTTGTTGTTAAACATTTTCAAGATCTTTTTCAAAGTGATGAAATATATTCTTCTTTTCTAGGTTCCCAGTTACTATGGATCTCTAAAAAAAATATATTTTTGGTGACACTTTAGAAGTGAAAGCAGCAGTGAACATTTTTACAACACTTCTTTACCAAAATTGACTTTGGTGATAGAAAGTGGTTCTTGAGGACTTCAAAACTTAATATCTTAAGCAAACTCAGAAACTGTCTCATTACTTCAGATGCCTAAGAACAGTAAAGTAGCAAAGAGAGAGCTGGACGATGATGTTGTGGAATCAGTTAAAGATTTGCTATCCAATGAGGATTCATGTGAAGAAAATTTCAAAAAGAGTGAGTTAATGGTCCAAGATGAGATAGATAAAGACCAAGACATTGAAGAAGGCTCCGATATTGAAGATGAGAGACCTGCATGGAACAGCAAACTCCAGTACATTCTTGCACAAGTGGGATTTTCAGTTGGCTTGGGAAATGTGTGGAGATTCCCATATCTATGCCAGAAAAATGGAGGAGGTAAGAAACTGGGTTTGGGTTATTTTTACTTAGCTTTTTTTTTTTTTTTAAGTTCATACATTTTTAATCAGTTGGTTCATATTTCATATATATATATATATATATATATATATATATATATATATATATATATATATATATATATATATATATATATATATATTGTGAGGCACTGGCTGGCAGGATTGTGGATGGTGGAAACTGAAATTACGGTAATTCCTCAACGGAGGAACAGTTCCATAATGTCAAGGCCAGAGAGTGATTGAGAAGTGATACCTTGGGCAATTAATTCCAGTTGATTCCAGACCATTCACCTCTTCAAGTGATGGCTTGGAACAAAGATAATAATGCAAGAGTCACAAGATGATTTCTACCTCTAAAAAACACAGTCCAGAGACCAAGCTAAGGAATGGTGATGAACTGTCACATGTCTACTGTATGTTGGCAATATATGTTTCCTCCCACATGTCTGAGAATAGAGGCAATGAAAGAGAGAGATTGGGTAGCAGTATTGTGGAAAATGAGATTATGTCACCCAGGTTTCTCACATGGTGTGGGGCTCCAGAGTTTATGGCTGTTAACCAAAATCTGTATATTATACAATTTAATTAGTGAGCTCTAACAGTACTAAATACAAACAGTAAGAAAGAATAGACATATGACAATAGATCATCGCCAGGGATATATTCCATAATTCCCATTAAACTGTTTGTGAGGGTCTCATTCTGTTATCTGGTGTTCCAAAAGCTTCTCCTAATTTCTTATTTTAACTTCTCTCAGGTGTCTAGACTGAAATAGGCCTCTCTTCCATAAAATTGCATACAACAAACCAGATTGGCCAATTTCACAAGCACCTATATTTAGCATAAATCATCCCCCTTAGCACAATCTTTTTGGAAGGAAAATTAAGTATGTAAGTTCCCGACCTTTTTGGAGGGAAAAATAAGTATTCATGAAAGAATGGCCACCCTCATTGAATATCATTTTGAGGGATCCTTTGAAGTGGATATATGTAAAACAAAGAAATTTACATCCCACTGTTCAGATAAATTAACCTGGTCCTAAATTGTCTGGTGATAAGCCTTCTCACATACAGTATGACTGGTAAATAATAGAAGACTCCTTTTGGCAGCTCACATTTAGATGAAAGCATTCTCAACTATTTTCAGGGACATATAAGAAGACCCACATGGATTCACCTTTAACTAAAATATACTCATAAATAAAATATTATCTACATCTGTTACTGGATATTTCAAATAAACTCATTATACTGCAACATAGCTCATGTGGGGAAAAAAACCTTTGTTTAATTACATCTTAAAGTGGTTGTTAACCCACAAGTTTAAATTTACATTATCCTCTCAGTTGATTCATGTAATGTCCCCCCTAAGACTGCGCTTTTAAAAAAAAATGCAACTATATCCCTTTTTACAGAGCACAGATTAGCACTCACGTGACCCACCGGCTCTCTCCTCTCTCTCCTGCTGCAATTTTGATAGCAGAGAAAAAACGCTCCTGCGCACAAGTGGATACCCAGACAATCATGCAATGACATAGGCCTTGCTGCCCTCAAGGATGGGGAAATCCTAATAGTCAAAAATAAAAGAGAAACGAGAGGGCGCACCAGCCTAGTGCATTATCTTTGGATAAAAGTTTATTAAGAAGATAAAAAAGCCTACTTACAAGACATAAATAATGTGATCGCAGTAAATGGTCATCGTGTAGCAGCAATCAGTTGGACATGAACAATTTTCCAGAGGTCATGGAGGAAAACACAGAAATCACTGCCTCTGATGCATTTCGAGGGGTAAGTCCCCCTTCCTCAGAGCACAGCAGTCGACTGTGGGGAGGGGAGAGCGGCAGCGGATTACATGTGCGTTGTTCTGCACTCTGTAAACAGGTAAATAGCTGCATTTTTTTATAAAGCACAGTCACAGGGGGGACAATACATGAATCAATGAGAGGATATCATAAATTTAGCCCTAATTTGAGCAGCAGGAGGGGAGGGGGAGGGGGAGGGCACGGACATGGAGCTGACAGTCAGGGAAGGAAGGGGGGAGAGCACAGAGGAGAGACAGGAGACACAGCGGATGATGGAGGCACGTAAACTGACCACGGTGTCAGTGCTTAGCAGCCATGATATACTGTGGTCAGTTTACAAAGGGGAGGGCAGAACCAGGTAGTGATACAGGAGGCCAAATGACACAGCACAAGCACTGTGCTTTATAACATGCTTTAAAGGAACAGGATCTTTATTTTTTCATTTTTTTAGGTTAACAAACACTTTAATACATTTGGTCCTGGGTGAGATAAAGCCTCCATTCCTAGGTCCACAGATTACCTGGTAGCCAGACCTAATTATTAGTCTTAGAAGTCTATAGGAATTTATAAATATGAGCTGACTGATGTCATGGACACTCTCTCTTGTTCTCTCTGCTGTGGTAGCCTGCTGGTGAAAAGGCTGACTGCTGACAAAATACTTAAAAAGGTACACGTGATGCTTATTTGTATTGCTGAACCCCTTAGGGGGCTCCCTGTTAATCAGGAACTGACCTGAGTTAAGTGATTGTAAAGGCTATTGTTTTTTTAAATAACAAACATGTCATACTTACTTCCACTGTGCAGTTCGTTTTGCACAGAATGGCCCCGATCTTCGACTTCTAGGGTCCCTTGGCAGCTCTTCTTCACTTCAGATAAACCCCTAGGAGAAGTGTGCTCCCAGGGGGTTACCTTGCGGACGCGCTCCCGAGTCCAGCATTCTGCGTCCATAGACAAGCATGCCGGACTCAGCCCCACCCCAGCGCCCACGTTATTGGATTTGATTGACAGCAACGGGAGCCAATGGCTGCGCTGCTAGCAATCTATCCAATCAAGAGCCGGGACCCCGTGCAAAAATGGACAGCTCAGGTAAGTAAAATGGGGGTGGGGGGGCTGAAGGGCCGGGGAGTGCCAGAATTTTTTTCACCTTAATGCATACGATGCATTAAGGTGAAAAAACATGAGGGTTTACAACTCCTTTAACCTCCCTGACGGTATTCCCGAGTGTGCCTTGGGGTGGATTTTCAGTATCAAAAGCGGTAACCCCAAGCCACACTCGGGGTCGCATTGCAGGAATTTACTTACCTTGTCCCCAGGATCCTGCGATGTCTTCCCAAAGTGTGCGGCAGCTGTATCTCCGCTCGATGT
Source organism: Aquarana catesbeiana (assembly GCF_042186555.1). NCBI lineage: Eukaryota > Metazoa > Chordata > Amphibia > Anura > Ranidae > Aquarana > Aquarana catesbeiana. The sequence goes on from NC_133326.1 coordinate 295,199,969, forward strand.
ATCACAGCACCGGGCTCCATTCCCTGCGAACGTTCTGACACACGGGGACGGAGAACGGTGCCAAATTCAAAAAGTGAAACACACATAATACATACAGTACACTGTACTCTTACAGATTACATTACTGTATCAAATAATTTCACATCCCTTTTGTCCCTAGTGGTTTGTCCAGTGCCTTGCATGCACTTTTACATTATAAATACTGTTCTTTCTGTCTGGAAACTGAAGATTGTCCATAGCAACCAAAACCGTCCCTTTACATCAAAAGCGGTTTTAGACCAGCTAGAAAACAGTGATAATAAATTAGAATCACTTGCAGAAATAAGTGATTTGTGGGGAAATTTGTCATCAAACACTGAAAGTAACGACAGCGACAATTCTGTAACTGAGCAAATTTCAGTGTTTTTGATTTGATTACATTATTGAATATTTTTTATTATTATTATATTATTATTTGTTATAATTATTTCTAGTTATTTATTATATTATAAATTATGATTTCATGTTTCAAATTTTATCATACCCGGGCTGTCTACTAGACTCTTGTTTGGACAGATTTAAGTGAGTTATTCCTAAGAATTACAGGCCTACAATATAAAACGTCAAATTTCCATGCAAAAGAATTGTACCGTTTTGAGCATCAAAAATCTGAAATAATCATACCGACAGGGAGGTTAAGTTAGTGGCTCAGATGGGCAGATGATTTGTTTGTTGTATGCTTTGCTGTGCAAAGTCCTCCTGCATTGAAACTCTGTTTTACTGAATAGAAGTGCAGGACAAAGCTGCTTGGACTATTCCTGGATGTTGCTTTCTCATCCATGGTTTACTGCTGCCAGTACCGTTTACAATACATACAACGTATAAACTTTGTTTTACAAATAAACATTTAACATGTAACAAATAATTCTTAAAGCACAATAGGTTAGATAAAGACACAGCACAGCAGATAAGGCTTGCTTCTTAGCCCCCTTTGTCAAGTTAAATTATTGAACTGAGCCATCTAATAAGGGATGAGTCTTTGCTATGATGAGTCATTCAAGCTCTCTAAATAAATGGGCCTTTTTTCAGCAAAGCTGAAATGTAGTCATGCTAAATATAGAAACAGGAGACTAGAGCTCCACTGCTGGCTGGATAGAGGAGTATTGAATATTAATATGCTATATTATCATATTTCCATAGCTAAAAAAAATATGTATTTTTAAAAACTATTTGATAGTCCTGACCATAATAAAGAAAATATTTACAGGAGTACTAAGCATTCATTTTAAAATCAAACATGCATATTGTAATCACTTATTCAAGCAGCAATATATAGTATCTCACAAAAGTGAGTGCACCCCTCACATTTTTGTAAATATTTTATTATATCTTTTCATGTGACAACACTGAAGAAATGACACATTGTTACAATGTAAAGTAGTGAGTGTACAGCTTGTATAAAGGTGTAAATTTTCTGTCCCCTCAAAATAACTCAACACACAGCCATTAATGTCTAAACCGCTGGCAACAAAAGTGAGTACACCCCTAAGTGAAAATGTCCAAATTGGGCCCAATTAGCCATTTTCCCTCCCTGGTGCCATGTGACTCGTTAGTGTTACAAAGTCTCAGGTGTGAATGGGAACCAGGTGTGTTAAATTTGGTATTATCGCTCTCACTCTCATACTGGTCACTGGAAGTTCAACATGGCACCTCATGGCAAAGAACTCTCTGAGGATCTGAAAAAAGAATTGTTGCTCTACATAAAGATGGCCTAACCTAAAGGAAGATTGCCAAGACCCTGAAACTGAGCTGCAGCACGGTGGCCAAGACCATACAGCGGTTTAACAGGACAGGTTCCACTCAGAACAGGTCTCGGCATGGTCGACCAAAAAAGTTGGGTGCATGTGCTCAGAGTCATATCCAGAGGTTGTCTTTGGGAAATAGATGTATGAGTGCTGCCAGCATTGCTGCAGAGGTTGAAGGGGTGGGGGGTCAGCCAGACAGTACTCAGACACTGAACACTGCATTAAATTGGTCTGCATGGCTGTCGTTCCAGAAGGAAGCCTCTTCTAAAGATGATGCATAAGAAAGCCCGCAAATAGTTTACTTAAGACAAGCAGACTAAGGACATGGATTACTGGAACCATGTTCTGTGGTCTCTTGAGACCAAGATAAACTTATTTGGTTCAGATGGTGTCAAGCGTGTGTGGCGGCAACCAGGTGAGGAGTACAAAGACAAGTGTCTTGCTTACAGTCAAGCATGGTGGTGGGAGTGTCATGGTCTGGGGCTGCATGAGTGCTTCCGGAACTGGGGAGCTATAGTTCATTGAGGGAACCATGAATGCCAACATGTAATGTGACATACTGAAGCAGAGCATGATCCTCTCCCTTTGGAGACTGGGCTGCAGGGCAGTATTCCAACACGATAACGACCCCAAACACACCTCCAAGACGACCACTGCCTTGCTAAAGAAGCTGAGGGTAAAGGTGATGGACTGGTCAAGCATGTCTCCATACCTAAAACCTATTGAACATCTGTCGGGCATCCTTAATTGAAAGGTGGAGGAGCGCAAGGTCGCTAACATCCACCAGCTTTGTGATGTCGCCATGGAATAGTGGAAGAGGACTCGAGTGGCAACCTGTGAAGCTCTGATAAACTCCATGCCCAGGAGGGTTAAGGCAGTGCTGGAAAATAATGATGGCCACACAAAATATTAATACTTTGGGCCCAATTTGGACATTTTCACTTAGGTGTGTAGTCACTTTTGTTGCCAGCAGTTTAGACATTAATGTGTTGAGTTATTTTGAGTGGAAAGCAAATTTACACTGTTATACAAGCTGTACACTCACTACTTTACATTGTAGCAAAGTACCATTTCTTCAGTGTTGCCACATGAAAAGATGTAAAAAAAATTTACAAAAATGTGAGGGGTGTACTCACTTTTGTCAGATACTGTATATTGCCAGAAAAATGAGTCCATGCCAATACTTTAAAGCAATTACTGGCTAAAAAAATAAATATCCGCTGCTGTGGATGTTTAAAAGACAATTACTGCATAATTATAGCTTAGTACACACGGGCCGAATGTCGGCCCGCATCGGCCAGTTCAATAGAAATTGGCCAGCATTCGGCCCATGTTTAAAGCAGTATTCTGCCCCCAAAAAATAAAATAAAAGTCAGCAGCTACACATACTGCAGCTGCTGGCTTTTAACAATAGGACACTTACCTGTCCTGGAGTCCAGCAATGTTGGCACTGCAGCTGATGTTTCCATCAGCTGTCGGGTGCTGCTGCCGCCATTGCGGGTAAGGGTACACGGCAGTGTAGCCTTATGGCTTCATGCCGGGAACCCTACTGCGCATGCATGAGGCTTCGCTCCTCTCTCCTACTGGTCCAGCTGACAGGGAGAGGAGTAGGGGGAGCCCCACGGTGATGTCATGGGCCGTGGCCCAGACTCCCGGAAGTGGGAATAGGATATCTGTCAAAGACAGGTATCCTGTTCCCCCTCCCCACCGAAAGGTTCCAATTGTGGCACAGGAGGAGACAAATGAGTGGAAGTTCCACTTCTGGGTGGAACTCCGCTTTAAGGCAGCTAGTCCGTCAGAAGCTGCCCGAAGGCTCGTGACCGAAAACGGTCTGCCGAAGAGCTCCCAGTGGCTGATGGTGCTGTCCAGAGTGATCCGGCAGGGGGGCTGTTCCCCTGTCAGAACACAATAGCTCAGCAGGGGAGATTGCTGTACTAACATTGGATTGTTAAAACAGCATCTCCAACCTGAGCTGTCAGTTGTGTACGAGGCTTAAGGCTCATATAGAAATGTAGTGCTCAAGTGTGTGAACCTAACACAGCAACAGACAGATTGCAAAGAGCCTCTGTACAGAAAATTGTCAGGGCCTCTATTCTACTCCTAACATGTTTATGTCACACGGCAGTATTTGCATTGAAGCTTCTGTACACATTCAGTATTCATTCAAAATAGTTCTAATAGATCAGATTTATGCCGCGTACACACGGTCGGACTTTCTAGAAAGCTAGGTCCGACGTACTTGCCGCCAGACTTCCGGCGGACTACCGCCGGACTTTCTGAACGGCCGGACTTGCCTACACACGGCCGGACTTTCCGGAATCCGGTCTTCCCGACGGACTTCCGCCGGACTTTCAGAACGAACGGACTTTCCCACACACGGACAAGTCCGTTCATTTTGAACCTAACTTTGGTACGACGGGACTAGAAAAGGAATTCAATCTCGCCGCTTTTTTTGGCGAGATTGAAACCTTGCGAGCCCCGTCGCAGGCCCTTAGGTCTGGTATGGATTATAAAGGGGAACCCCTACGCCGAAAAAACGGCGTGGGGTCCCCCTAAAATCCATACCAGACCCCGATCCGAGCACGCAGCCTGGCCGGTCAGGACAGGGGGTGGGGACGAGCGAGCGCCCCCCCCTCCTGAACCGTACCAGGCCGCATGCCCTCAACATGGGGGGTGGGTGCTTTGGGGGAGGGGGGCGCCCTGCGCCCCCCCCCCCCAAAGCACCTTGTCCCCATGTTGATGAGGACAAGGGCCTCTTCCCGACAACCCTGGCCGTTGGTTGTCGGGGTCTGCGGGCGGGGGCTTATCGGAATCTGGGAGCCCCCTTTAATAAGGGGGCCCCCAGATCCCGGCCCCCCACCCTATGTAAATGAGTATGGGGTACATGGTACCCCTACCCATTTACCTAGGTAAAAAGTGTCAGTAATAAAACACAACACAGGTTTTTAAAATAATTTATTAAACAGCTCCGGGGGGGTCTTCTTCCGTCTTCGGGGGTCCCTCCGGTTCATCTTCTCCCGGCGTCCGGTTGGTTCTTCTCCGCTCTCCGGCCTCTTCTCCCGGTGTCCCAAGTCTTCGGCCGGCCCCTCCGCTATCTTCAGGTAGCTCTATTGCTAGCGGAGGTCCGGACTTCTGGGCTTCTTGGCTTCTTGGCTTCTTGGCTTCTTGGCTTCTTGTGTTCTCTTCTCTTCTCTTCCCCCAGATGTTGACACGACGCTCTCTCCGGCTGGACTGGTCTCTGAGGGCTGCGTTGTGACTTATATAGGCGGAGACCCCGCCCCCATATGATGTCACAGTCCCTGGGCATGCTGGGACTGTGACGTTTTAGGGGGCGTGGTCGACCACGCCCCCTAAAACGTCACAGTCCCAGCATGCCCAGGGACTGTGACATCATATGGGGGCGGGGTCTCCGCCTATATAAGTCACAACGCAGCCCTCAGAGACCAGTCCAGCCGGAGAGAGCGTCGTGTCAACATCTGGGGGAAGAGAAGAGAAGAGAACACAAGAAGCCAAGAAGCCAAGAAGCCCAGAAGTCCGGACCTCCGCTAGCAATAGAGCTACCTGAAGATAGCGGAGGGGCCGGCCGAAGACCTGGGACACCGGGAGAAGAGGCCGGAGAGCGGAGAAGAACCAACCGGACGCCGGGAGAAGATGAACCGGAGGGACCCCCGAAGACGGAAGAAGACCCCCCCGGAGCTGTTTAATAAATTATTTTAAAAACCTGTGTTGTGTTTTATTACTGACACTTTTTACCTAGGTAAATGGGTAGGGGTACCATGTACCCCATACTCATTTACATAGGGTGGGGGGCCGGGATCTGGGGGCCCCCTTATTAAAGGGGGCTCCCAGATTCCGATAAGCCCCCGCCCGCAGACCCCGACAACCAACGGCCAGGGTTGTCGGGAAGAGGCCCTTGTCCTCATCAACATGGGGACAAGGTGCTTTGGGGGGGGGGGCGCAGGGCGCCCCCCTCCCCCAAAGCACCCACCCCCCATGTTGAGGGCATGCGGCCTGGTACGGTTCAGGAGGGGGGGGCGCTCGCTCGTCCCCACCCCCTGTCCTGACCGGCCAGGCTGCGTGCTCGGATCGGGGTCTGGTATGGATTTTAGGGGGACCCCACGCCGTTTTTTCGGCGTAGGGGTTCCCCTTTATAATCCATACCAGACCTAAGGGCCTGGTATGCCCCGCGCTCGCCGCAATAGGAAGATTTGTTTTTCCTATTGCAGCGAGCGCGAGATGCAGCAACCTGCTCCTCCGTCGTATCTGGTCCTTCGGACTAGCATACAGACGAACGGGCTTTCCGTCAGGAACTGAGTCCAGCGGAGGTACGACGTAAAGATTTGAAGCAGGCTTCAAATCTAAAGTACGTCGGATTTCCGCAAAAATCCGACCGAAACGGTCCGTCGGAAGTCCGATGGAGACCACACACGGTCGGACTTTCCGTCGGACTTTGTCCGGCGGCGTCCGTCGGACTTTTGCAGGTGAAAAGTCCGACCGTGTGTACGCGGCATTAGATATGCATAGAAACGTTTGCCTCTGCATGCCTCTCTGATTTCGTTTTACCTTGGTATAGAAGTGTGGCCTTAGAGCTAGGCCATGACAAATTCCCATTACCAGGATCATTGGAAGCACTTCATTGGTCATTAAGGACTTTCCTATTAAATAGGGAGCAGGCAGATGAGGTTGTTTGTCAGAAGTCGGAAATGTCAAACTCCTGGAACAAATTGAAAGATTCGCTCAAAGGAAGGGGTTTCTGACTAAAAAAAGATATCTACTTTTAAGAATTAGTTTTAATGATAAATCTGTAAAATGGCTGAAAGGTTCACTTGAATTCTGTTAATATGGCACATGTACCATAGTTTTTCTTTTATTATTAGAGTAGTATTGTAGTTCTTCAGAAATAAAAAAATCTGGTAAAAACGTAGTAGTCTATATTCAGCTAATCAGTTATAAGGAAAATAAACTATACAATAGGATGGGTTCTTCTGGTGGGTATATTTGTAGAAAATTAGATGATAATTCTTCCTTGTCTTTTCCATTAGCTATGACCTTTCAGGGATATGGCTGAAGTTATTAAGTTATACTAAACCTAATGTATTCATTTTAGGTGCATATCTGGTGCCATATTTAATCCTCCTTCTGGTTATTGGAATTCCACTGTTTTTCTTGGAGCTGTCTGTAGGACAGAGAATACGAAGAGGAAGTATTGGTGTTTGGAATTACATTAGCCCTAAAATGGGTGGAATTGGATTTTCAAGCTGTATTGTAAGTCATCATATGTGTGCACTCTTGCTAATATAGAACAGTATCAATAAATATGCAAGTACTTTCATTTCAACATAGCTCAGGAATTTCATGATTTGTCTCATTTGACCATTTATCAGATCTTAAATTTCAATTCTTCTTTTGGAGCTGGTGTTTTAAAGCCACCATTTGATATAATAGGGGCTACAGTTATACAACCTCATCTTGTACATCATTATGAAATTAAGGCCATTGCTTGCTAAAGTATAATTGCTTTAATTGGTAGCAGTAAGATACTTTTAAAATGTGTTGATTTTGTGTGATAACATGGTGTCATCATTAATTGATGTAAAAATCTGTATCTGCTGTATTATTTAAATAGAAGCATCTGGCCAGTAGTTATTTTCCTGGAACTTATTTGCAAAAGCCATATGCTATGTAAATTGATTGTCACACGCATAAAGAACATTAAAACGGACTTGAAGCACATTCATTTATAAGAGCATATAATAGCTAACAAGGGGACCATAATAAACTTTCTAAAACTAAAATGAATACTTATTTTGTTAAATGTTCATTTATTTTATATAGCTGTATTAGTCTGAGTTGATTTAGTGTTGGCTTTTCTGTTATTTTGCTATCTAATCTACTACAAAAACCTGAGAAGTTAGATTTTTTGATTAACCACTCAGTATTAAAACCTATAACTGCATATCTATTTAATGATTTTTATTTCTAGAAGATATACAAATAGAATTAGAAATAGAAATTATGATATAGAAATATTTTAAGCCAGATACAGGACAACAGTGCAGGCACTTAGTGGCATTTGTATGTACAGGGCACTGCAGTTTGCAATTATTTTCACTTTTAATTTCACTAATAGCTAGCCTGATCCTCTTGTCTTCTATACTTTCTAACCATCAATATGATTAGCAGCCTTACTGGCCTTTTGGAGCTCAGATATGCTCATTAAAAATTTCAATGAAACCTGTCATGAGAAGCATAGGGACTAAAATTGCTGAACTGTCTCCAAATACTGTTTGCCTAGCTTAATGCTGACTCACTAGCTTTTTTGTTTTTGTTTTACAGGTTTGTTTGTTTGTGGCACTTTACTACAATGTCATCATTGGATGGAGTCTGTTTTATTTTTCGCAGTCCTTCCAGCATCCGCTCCCCTGGGATCAGTGCCCTTTGGTGAAAAATGGTTCTAACACCTGTGAGCTTTAAATATAATACCTACTTATAATTTTATTTCAGATAAAGTAAAAATATAGTCACAGTAAAGTGTGTTAGGATTTAGATTAATGTTTGAAGAGACATAACAAAGTATTACGTTCCAAAAGATTGGGGAACAGGGTAGTGCCTGACTGAACCCTCCAGCACAGTCTAATTAAGGGGTGGTGTCTAGATATTATTTTCGTTTTTCACTTATTTACTGCTATTAGCCTTAAGCCTGAGTGAAAACATATTGATAGGTTCATATGAGAGGTAGTAATTTTCAGTGAGCCTCGTGTTACCACTTTTAACCTAGGTGCTTCACCATGTATTATAATGAAAAGGCAACCCCAAATGACTTCTCAGCAAAGATGAACAAACATATGCTGGCACCATTGTATTCATCTGGGTTTTGTTGCCAAAGGCAGCACTATAATGTTACACCATCCTTTGTGCAAAGTCCAGAACTAGAGATAAGCATATTAATTTACCTGGTTTAGAATGCAACTTGACTCTGACTCTCTGTGAAATCTTCAGTCAAGAAAAGTTGACGACAGATGCACAGGAAGAGTCTTAAGGATATCTACTAGTCATGGCACTCCCATGTTTTCTCTGTGTAGCAAAGAGCAGTTATTTAGTTGCTGGAATGGCTTTTGGGCTTCATGCACACTGGCTTAAAAATCGCTGCTTCTACAGCAGTTTTGTGTTTTGCCTGTGGAAGAAGCTCAATGTTATCCTATGTATCCATGAACATTAGGGTGATTACAGACATATTTTGAGCTCAGCGTTTAGAAGCTGGAAAAAACCCTTCTTGTTTGTGTTTCTGATTGGAGCTTTCTGGCAGAAATTATCCTAAGCTCGCCCACACTGTGTACAAAAACGCTCTATGTGAGCGTTTTTTTTTTTCTGTCAAGGGAACTGGCTTTTTTTTTAAGCCCAGTGCGCATGGAGCCTAAGGCCAGCCATACACAGTACGAATGCTGAAATGGTCAAGTTTCGAACTGTTAATGCGCAAGCTGAATGTACCAAGTTGACCGATCAATCAACTTGGGTACAACCAACCTGCCATGTTCTCTTACGATTATCACTAGCGGCTGCTATAGCCGCTAGAGATAATCTATGTCTTCTGCCAAGCAGACAATGGCTCGGCAGGAGGGATTTTCCTGTCAGCACTGTCTGTGTTGATGTGGGAATCATGTTGCAGGAAAGAAATGTGCACTGTGTATAGCCTACCCAAGGCTGTAATGGCTACGAAACAAAATCTAGTCCTCCCCCAGGAGTAGAATAATTGGCTTCTGTCACGGCCTATCCAGGCACTCTAAAATGAACCCTGTATACCTAACTTAGTCTACCTGGGGCTGTAAAAAAAATCCAGCCGTGTTTTCTCAGCTACAAACTGGCAATACAGTTGAAGATTAACAATTTAAATACATTTGTTTTATGATTATAGAGTAATTGTGTGCAGGAACACTAAACCACAATGCTCAGCGGTGATGAAAAAGCATAGGCGGTGATGAAAATGCAATATGCCGCAAGTCCTGAGATCCAATACATCATTTGATGTTGAAAAAAGCCTTGTGAGCTGAGGAGGGCAGAATAGTTAGATGGAAAATTACAGTAAAATGTTAATTTCCGGCTCTGCTGCCCTCTCTTCTCTGGCAGCTTCTGTCCACAGCACTGATCCCAAAGAATGTACTGATCATGGTGACAGTTATTCTGCTACCTGTTTTTAATTTATACATATTTTATTTTACCATGAACCTTGCCCTTTAAGCACTTCAAACTGTTGCTGCAAAAAAAGGGGAAACACCTGTAGGGGGAAAGTTTTCCTGGACTTACACTGAGCAAAGTTATACACGCAACACTTTTGTGTTTGCCCCTATTTATCATGAGCTGAACTTAAAGATCTATGACTTTTTCTATGTACACAAAAGGCCTATTTCTCTCAAATATTGTTCACAAATCTGTCAAAATCTGTGCAAGGCTACTTTCACACTGGGGTGCGGGACGTTAGCAATAAAGCGTCGCTAGTTTTGGCAGCGTTTTTCAGCCACTAGCGGGGTGCTTTTAACCCTCGCTAGCGGCCGAATAAAGGATTAAAAGCACCCGCAAAGCAGCGCTGCCGAAGCGCCCTTGGATCGGTTCAGACAGTGTTCTGTAAAGAGTTCGGACGTCGAACCCATTGAAATCAATGGGAGGTGCGTATGTCAAATTGAAAATGCCCATTTTCTGGGCATATAGGCAAAACCAGTGCAAAACAATTCTTTACAAATTCTATTTGGCCTGGGCCAGTAATTTTGCAGCCACCCTGGTGGCATAATTATGTCAGATTTTTGCGTCTCAGAGCGGTACATTGTTTTGCATAGAAATTTGGCGTTTTATATTGTAATTCTTAGTAATAACACACTTAAATCTGTCCAAACAAGAGTATAGTAGACATCCGGGTATGATAAAGTTTGAAACGCAAAATCATAAATTATAATATAATAAATAACTATAAATAATTATAAGAAATAATAAATAATAATAAAATGAATTTCCCCACGAATCACTATCGCTCAATTCTGCAAGTGATTCTAATTTATTATCGTTATTTTCTAGCTGGTCTAAAACCACTTTTGATGTAAATGGAAACTTTTTGGTTGCCATGGACAATCAAGTTTAAAGGCAGAAAGAACAGTATATATAATCTAAAACTGCATGCAGGGCACTGGTCAAAGCACTACGGACAAAAGGGATGTGAAATGATTTGATACAGTAATGTATCAATACTGTAAGATTGCAGTGTACTGTATTTGTTATGTTTTGTGTACTTTTTGAATTTACCACCGGGCTCCGCCCCCATGAGTCGCAATGCTCACAGGGAACGGAGCCCAGAACACAGAGCTTCAGGTGGAGGACACAGCCCGCAGATACAGTGGAGGGACATCGCACGATCCTGGTGACAAGGTAAGTAAGCTGTACCAGGATTCTGCAATGCAATCCCGAATGTGGCTCAGGGTTACCGCTAATGGTACTTAAATGTAACCCCGAGCCACACTCGGAATTACCACCAGTGAGGTTAAATTGCCTGTAATTGACATTTCCCTTCTGGTTTCTATTTTCTTAAAAGCCACATAGACCCCTCCAAAGAAATCCCAAAATATTTGGGATCTATATAGGGGAAGAGTTGGGGATAGTAGTGACATCATTGATCAAATATTGTTATGGCCATAACTGGTCAATTGCATTGCTCAAATATGGCCAGTGACCATGTTTGTGTGGTGATATCTCTGCTATTCTTGCCCTTTTGCTTATGTGACTGGGATTCCTGGTAATGGCAGCAGTTGCTAGGGATACAGTCATTGACAGTGAGAAGCTGTCAAATATATATTAGGGGTAGAAATACCCCTTCTATATATGATAGTGTATATATGAACAGATATATTTGAGCATCTATATGAACAGGAGCCAAACAGACACAGTTCGTTCTGAACCTAATACCTAATAGTGACGTCACCCTCACCTAGGTATAAGCTAGGGTATGGTAAACATAACTGATAATGGCCATTAAAGAACAAATTAAATAAATAAAGTCATTTCAATATTGCAGCAGCGCTTGTGCACCCCCAAATCAACAGGGTCACTGTGAAGCGGACCCTATTGATTTGGGGGCGCACAAGCGCTGCTGCAATATTGAAATGACTTTATTTATTTAATTTGTTCTTTATTGCCCATTATCAATTTTTTTGACTGTTATTTAAGTAGCTGCTATTGATTTATTGATTTATTCATTTATTTTTGTGCTGCACATATTCTGTGGGATATATCGTACTAGGCGCAGAGCATTGTTGTTTTCAGGCAGGCATATACAACATTTTATTATGGTAAACATAATACCTAACTTTTTTCTCTTACAGATGTTAATCACTTTTGTTTTTTTCAGCATTTTAAGGTGGGGAAGAGGGATGAAAATAAGCAGAGCAGTTTGGTCCTCAGAGAGAGGCCGCTAGGGGGATACCCTATCAAAATTTTGCTATTGGTCCTCATGGTTTGTAGTTATGCACCTAGTTAATAGTAAATGTTGAAAAGCCTCTATAAAAGTCTACAGTGCACCCTAGTTGCAATTGTTTTTTACTAAAAAAATAATAACTTACAGTATATTTGTAATGGTCATTTACACAGTCATTTGCTGTATATCAATACTTGAAGTTAACGGTGACTTTACTTTCATATTAGCTGTTCATTTTACAAGTGTTTTATTATTAATTGTCTAGTTGTTGAGCCGGAATGTGAGAAAAGTTCTGCAACTACTTATTACTGGTACAGAGAAGCCTTAAATATATCCGACTCAATCACAGAAGGCGGAGGACTGAACTGGAAAATGACTCTTTGTTTACTTGTTGCTTGGATATTTGTATGCCTTGCCATGATTAAAGGCATTCAGTCTTCTGGCAAGGTTTGTATATATTAGCATTTTAAATGCATGCAAAGTTTAATATAAACTGTGTATATATATATATATATATATATATATATATATATATATATATATATATATATATTAGGTCACATATACAAATTATATGCTGTACTTTAAAGCTGAGGTTTGATCTGCTTATATTTTTCTTCCTTTCCCTCTCATCAACATGATACTGATATTATTAGGTAGGACATTTCTGTTTTCATCACATGCCTTATTTTGGACCCAGTGACATTCTTGCTAGGTCACTGTGCTTCTCTATGCAATGCAGGCAGATCATGTGTGGTATGAGCGGCCAGTAGGGTGCTGTATATAGCTTCCTGAAATCAGGAAGCTGTGCTAACTCTCACATGTAATACTGAGCCTCCAATAAATGAAAAGGGTGGGCCAGGAACAGTTCAGCAGGCAAGGAAAGTGCTAGATGATGCTGGGTGTCCCCCAGCCAGCAAATGAGGCAGGCTCTCTCTAACTTGCTGCAGCTTCTAATGTACCCTGTGAAAAGCTCAAAGTGTGCATTGAAATTGGAATGAGCAATGTTATTACAAGAGAGAAGTCTGTAAAACTGTGCAAGAAGAAAGGTAAGGCTGCAGTTCAGCTACGTGTATTTAAAATGTTATGCTATTTGGAAAAGTATTTTAAACAAGATCAAGCAATAAAAATACCAAATATATGGGCCCTTGCACTTACATAGCTGTTGGTAGATCTAAAGGAGATTATACAGTCAGATTGTAATGTGTTGTGAGCTTATTAATGATAGATTATAAGAAGCATGAGAATGTATATTTATCTATTGATCATTACTATACTTTTATACCTATGAAATCTTGGCATATATCTAGAGATTGTTCCATGTGTTTTCCCCAAGGTCATGTACTTCAGCTCTCTTTTTCCATATGTGGTCCTCACCTGTTTCCTTGTGCGGGCTTTGCTTTTGAATGGCTCCATTGATGGCATCCGTCACATGTTCACACCAAAGGTAAGAACTAAGAAATTCAATTTTAAAGCAAAATAATCAAAATGTATTAAAACAATATAGAGCAAAAGTATAAAACGTTGTGTTAACACAATTTGTAGTCACGTACACAGAAAGAAACTGTCTAAACATATGATTTGCAATGAAATAATTAGTAGCTTTCTGATAGTATCTGGAAGTCAGTTAGTAAATTTACTTCTTACTGAAGTCAGAACTCTAAAACATGTTTTATACTGTTGTTATCAGTGAGGGCACTCTACATACTGCTCTTTGCTGCATTAATCATTTATTGTCACTAGCACCCTATGTATAAACCCAATGCAGGATTACTGTGCGTTTTGGTGTGCTGATTCAGAACAAATGGTGCAAATCTAGAGTTGCCACCAGTGCGGGATTCACCCGGACAGTTTGGGTTTGGAATCATGTGGCCAGGTTTCAGACTGCCTGAAACCCAGACACATTATTCAGACTGGACTATGGCTTCCCAGCAGGGTTGCTGGCTGCAGTTGTCTGTTACATTCTCTTTCATGCTACCCAAAGCCAGCACTAACAACCCCCCCCAAACACACACACAGATGGGAGAGGAGAAAGGGCTCAATCTGCACCTCTTCCTCCTGGCCCTACCCCTCTGGGTCTGCCCACACTCCTTAGAAAAGAAAAGTGCGGGCCGGAAATTTGAAGTCCAGCAGCCTTAGATACATCTGGATGAGAGGTGCTGACTGCCAAGGGATCAGTGAGCTCGCCATCCATCTCTGTCTGTAACTGAAGTCTCCCCCTTCTCTCTCCTGTCTCTGAGTACACTAAGGTAAATTAGGGTTCTCAGAGCACCCCTTAAATCAGAGTTCCCCTTTACACCAGAGGCCACAATGTTCCCCTTTCAATCAGAGTCCTCTCCGTACATCAGAGTTCTCAGTGTTGCCCCTTAAATCAGGGTTCCCAGAGCATTCCTTATGTTAGAGTTCTCCCTTACATCAGAGTCTGCAGAGCCCCCCCTTACAGTGAAAGGGAACTCTGCGAGTTCGGATATAAAAAGGGAACTCTGTGGACTCTAATGTAGAGGTGGACTCTTGTTATTAACTTCATATGATTAGAAATGTTATTTAATAGCAAAATATATGTATAGTTTATATTACAAAAAAAATTGCTGTGTGCCGCTAAAGTGTTCGGGTTTGACTTGAAGAAAAGGTGGCAACCCTATGCAAATCCGATTTTTGGTCTGTTCTGGTGTGTTAATAAAAAACTGTTTTTTTTGCATTTGGTGTCTAAATAAATAAACAAGTAAAATGCAGCACAGTGTCGGCCTGAAAATGCAACCGCAATCAAAAGCTGAAACAAATAAGTGCACAATCTGAAAAAGATTTTAAACCAACGTCCTTCAAAAACAAAAGACATAAAACTATATGTTTTAAATTGTTAGCAAATACAGTGAAACAAGGTGTCTTCCCTTTTAAGAAAGTGTATCCTCTTAGTGCACAACAGTTCACTCTGTCACAAGTCTGTAAAGAGACTGTGCAATCCAGTGCTTTCCCCAACGTCACACAATACCCAGTGTCCAGGTGTCTTACCAGATGGTAAGTACATGTACACAGGGTTGTTTATAGTCCTTTTTTAGGCAGTTGAGTTTAAAAGCATTATATATATATATATATATTTTTTAAACGCTTCGAAGAGCAAACGTGGCATGTAAACGTGGCAAAACGGACGTTTTTAACGTTGGTTACTATCAAGTTAAATCATTCAGGAGAGGTTGTAAAAACATCCAGTGTACACGAAGCATTAGATATCTGAGTTAGCAACTCCAAACAAGCACTTAATCCGTAATCCTCAGTGTGGCAGCAGTATCACCCAGCTCATCCTTCCACCAATGGGATCATAAATATCCTCAGGGCACATAAAAAAGGACAGAGACAAACTCCTTTGTGTAATACTATTTAAATGTGCATCATATTTATTTTATATAAAAAGGTACTCACACAAACAGCAAGGAATGCATGAGGCTAGAAAATACTGTCCCTCTTGGCAGTTGGCAGGCGAGATGATGTCAAAGGCCAAGTCCCTCGCTACACATTTATCCTATGTCAGACCTCATCAGGGGAACAGGAGCTCCTGTTGCAATGTGCATTTTAACAGTATTAAGCTATGGAGTTCGTCCTTTGTATCTATTCTGCCTGTTTCTTGTCTGTTGTTTTTTTATGCACCCTAAGAATATTTACAGTATGATCCCATTGGTGGAAGAACAAGCTGAACTGCACTGGATTGCACAGTTTTATTACAGTCTCTTTACAGACTTTGTGAACTGTTGTGCACTAAGAGGATACACTTTCTTAAAGAGGAAGGCACCTTGTTTCACTGTAATTGCTAACATTTTTTTCTTATTTTATGTCACTTTTCTAGTGTTATGGGATCCCTTTTATATAAATGGGCCAACTTAATGCAACACACATTAACACAAAAAAACCCACGCATTAACATGTGTGCATTAACATGTGTGCATTAACGTAATGCACCAGAATGAACAAGTTCCAATTTGCCCTAAACTTGATTATTACGAATTTTATTTTTAAAGCAAATTTTAATTTAGCTTCTCCTCCTTCACATAGCTAAGTGAAAATTCACTTTGCAAATCAACCCCATTATATCCAAATTTTCATAGATTTCACATTTAACAATGCAGCATGTGAAACTTCCATAACTAGCACTTTTATCAGACTTAGCATTGTCTATATTACAGTTGACCTTTCATGAATATTGCTTCCCTGCCTACCGGTTATCAGCCAGATTTCAAGTAGAAAGACAATTAAACAAATCACGGCAGCGCATTATCAACAAATTCAACTGTTTTACTATTTTGACAGAAACTGTCGCTTGTAGGTTGAATTTCTTTTTTTTTTTTTCACCTTTCTATCACTTGTCTCTCTCTTTTGTTTGTAATACAATACTTGTGCCCTTTTCTGCTACCTTTTGCCTTTTAAGTGTGTAGGTATTAAATCTGTTTACACTAAGAAAAAGAAACAAGAAGTATTCATAACCGGATGCAATATACATTTCTAATAATATTATCATGGCTGCTTTAAGAATCCTTGAAGTTGTATTTTTATAGCAATCATGATGAAGACATAATAGTACACAAACTGTTCTGCATTCAAAATAAATAACAGAGAAAAGATAAATGGGTAACTGTGATGGAACCTTGACCTTCACTGACAAAACAGATAATTGTGAGTTTATGACTACGAAATATAAATTGCAAGCAAAACAATTTGGGCTTGCATTGTATTTTTTTTGCATACAAAATGCTAATTTGTCATTTGTGAGTTTTAAATAATACACTTTTATGGAAGCTGTAAGAACTCATAATACCCCACCTGACAGTATACTTCCAGCTTTTATCACCAAGATGAACTGTTGAGTGGATACAAAATTGCATTCAGATGACCACTTTAACAAGGGGGCCTCCAGATCCCACACCCTATGTGAATGAGTAGGGGTACATTGTACCTCTACTCATTCACCAAAAAAAAAAAAAAAAGTGTCTCAAAGAAAAAAAACACACACAGTTTTCGACAAATCCTTTATTTTTTCACCAGAAGGCCCCACCCAGTGGTGGGACAAGGTATTCCAGGGCAAAGATGCCAAACCCCCCCCCCCCCCAACACAGAGCAGGGGTCAGAGCTAGTAGAAGCATTTGCAGCACACAAAAACATATGTGCAGAGTGCACCAATATTATTATTAACATTTGTGGTTGGTCATCACAATTATCACAAAGCACACAGCCAATTGGATTGCTTTTATGACAGCTTGGTTTGCAGCCAGTAATGAGTAACCTGGCTGTTCAAGGGTGATTTCTGAAGATTGTAAATGGTGCTCTAAAACTAGCTAAAGCTGATCTTGGTCCTGCTTGAAAACCTCCTTTGATCTGAGGGCTGCAGCGCTGATCATTGTATTCTGACAGTGGAGGAGTTCATTGTCAGAGTATAATAGCACAGAGAGGGATTCCTCCATTCACTTTGTTTTGAGTGGATGCAAGGATCTGTTCAGCCTGCTGAAAAAAAAAAAAAAAGCGTGTACTAGGGTTGCACTGATACCGATATAGTTGCTGATACTAAGCATTTGCAAGAGTACTTGTACTTGTGCAAATGCTCCAATATCTGAAAGCAATACTTTCCGTGCGATTTGAGCTCATACAAAATGAGTTGACTCAAATCGCACTGTAAAGAATCGCATGTGATTTGAACATTAATGTGGTGTGATTCCTGTCTGAATAACATGTGGTTTCCCACACCACTCATGTGTGAACCCAGGCTTATCATAGTGACTTCAGCCTGGGTTCACACAGGAGTGGTGCGGGAAACCGCATGTGATTCAGACAGGAATCACACCACATTAATGTTCAAATCACATGCGATTCTTTACAGTGCAATTTGAGCCCACTGCAAAGGTATCGGCAACTGGTATCAGCGAGTACTTGAGCACAAGTATTGTTGGCACATAACAGGTATTGGCGCAACCCTAGTGTGTACGGGGCATTAGACAATGAGTCAGACAATGTGTCCTACAGAACTCCTGTACATGGAGGCTTAGTGAGCTCCCCAGGCATAAGAAAACAGGAGCTATTAAACCTGGCCATAGATGGATGGAAATTCAACTGGTCCAGCAAGAACCGGATACGTTTCAATCCCTCTATAGTTATTCTTGTTAAATGGACTCAAAGACGAAGCTCCTGGGCAAACAAATCTGCAAAGATGAGAATAAAGATAACAGGGAAAACATTTGTCATTGTTAGTACTCATGCACAAGAACACTAGACTGTGTGTATAGCATACACTATACATTCTGATTGTACAATCTCTGCACAATCTCCTTTAGATTTACCAAAACTTTGTAATATATGGACAGACCTATACAATTGATTTAAGTGGTATCCAATCAAGCAGGCCTTTGTACTACATAGTTGGTGGTAGATCCAAAAGGTATTGTACAATCAGAATGCATAATGTATGGTAAGCTGGAGGCTGTCTGATTGAAAAAAACTGAGTGGATCCCCCCATCCACACAACTAAGGTGGATGAGGGAATCCTTTCCGCTGAGATATCTATGTCATCGCTGCAGATTGAAGGATACATTTCATCTGGTTTGAGAGAAGTTGGACATTAAATTGACTTCTCTTTAACAAGAATAACTATAGAAGGATTGAAATGTATCCGGTCCTTGTTGGACCAGTTGAATTTCCATCCATCTATGGCCAGGTTTAGTAGCTCCTGTTTTCTTATGCGTAGGGAGCTCACTAAGCCTCCATGTACAGGAGTTCTGTAGGGCACATTCACATGTGGTGCAGACATGTGTGTCCTGTGCAGGGCTCTCTTTTATCAGTACGGGAATGTATGGGCATTGTGTACATATCCCTGTGCCAGCGTCCTATTCCCATTCAGTTCTATTGGAATCCGCACCTGCATGTCATATTAGGATACAGAGGCTGTGTCCATGCAGCCTCATGTCCCAGTACACATGAATGGGGTGCTGACACTGGGATGCGCACAACACCAATGTAACCCCAGTGCTGATAAACTATAGCCCTGCATAGGAGACACATTGTTTGCACCCCTTGTGAATGGGCCCTTACTAAAAATAGAATCCGATATAACAGCAATTAACAGTTATATGAAGCCTGAAAGTATGTTACTGTTTCCTGTTACCCTCAGCAGCACAGAGACAGAGAAGAGAACACCACTCAGCTTGGCTGTGCAGGTAGAAAGGAGGGGGTCCGAGGGAAGGGCACAGGGGGGGTCACTATACAGAGGGAGGAATAGGCTCTGAGATTGTATAGAGCAGGGAGAGGAACAGGAGGATTTGGGGTACAGGATGGGAGAAGGTGGGGATCTCCTGCAGACATTGGGACAGTTAGAGATAAAGCAGGAGATAAAGAAATGAATGAAGAGGGAGGAGAGAAGCTGCTGTCTAGGAGAGGGAAAGTTGTATGCATGTAGACTGAATCTGTAAGCACTGATAGCTAATGCCTTCCCAACCTCACGTGCCCCGCCTGCTTCAGTCTACTGTTACTGAAGGATAGAACTAGTACAGTGCACTGTGCAGGTAGGCGGGCGGGTGTAGTACTATGATCTACATGCAAGGACAAAGCTGCTCTCTGCCTGTGTTACATTTGGCAGCATATTGTATCCTTGGAACGGTTGTCCCCGGCAAACTGCCCCCTCTTCTCACGTTAAATCATTTCGCTCAGGGCAGATGCCCCTCCCGCCCACCCCTAGTACTGGCGTAGTGCGGCGGGAGGAATGATTGGCGAGGGATCTACATCGGGGTGACATTGTTTTTTTATTTTTAATTAAACACCTGCCTTTACACGCACAGTCAAGTTCCTCCACCCCAAACTCGCTCATCCATGTCTTTATGAACCTTGTTTTGTGCACTGGTCCAAATCATTTGGTGGAGGGGGGATTATGGTGTGGGGTTGTTTTTCAGGGGTTGGGCTTGGCCCCTTAGTTTCAGTGAAGGGAACTCTTAAGGCGTCAGCATTCCAAGACATTTTGGACAATTTCATGCTCCCAACTTTGTGGGAACAGTTTGGGGATGGTCCCTTCCTGTTCCAACATGACTGCACACCAGTGCACAAACTAGTAGACAAGTAAACATAAAGACATGGACATGGACATGGTGAGTTTGGGGTGGAGGAAATTGACTGGCCTGCAGAGTTCTGACCTTAAACCTATAGAACACCTTTGGAATGAATTAGAGCAGAGACTGCGAGCCAGGCCTTCTCGTCCACATCAGTGCCCGACCTTACAAATGTGCTGGAAGAATGGTCAAACATTCCCATAGACACACTCCTAAACCTTGTGGACAGCCTTCGCAGAAGAGTTGAAGCTGTTATAGCTGTAAAGAGTGGGCCAACTCAATATTGAACCCTATGGACTGTACACACGGTCAGACTTTCCGACGGAATATGTGCGATCGGAGCTTGTTGTCGGAAATTCTGACCGTGTGTGGGCTCCATCAGACGTTTTCCATCGGAATTTCTGACACACAAAGTTTGAGAGCTTGCTATAAAATTTTCCCACAACAAAATCTGTTTGCGTAAATTCCGACCGTGTGTGGACAATTCCGACGCACAAAGTGCCACGCATGCTCAGAATAAATTAAGAGACAAAAGCTATTGGCTACTGCCTCGTTTATAGTCCCAACGTACGTGTTTTACGATCGGATTTTCCGGCCACTTTGTGCGACCATGTGTATGCAAAACAAGTTTGAGCCAACATCTGTCTGAAAAAATCCATGGATTTTGTTGTTGGAATGTCTGATCAATGTCCGATCGTGTCTACAGGGCATTAGACTGGGATGTTATTAAAGTTTATGTGCGTGTAAAGGCAGGTGTCACAATACTTTTGGTAATATAGTGTATGTCAAGTCTGTATTTCTTTCTTTTGGAACCCATGGAAATATTATTCCATATATTAACAATTTTTATCTAGGCATATTATATAAAAGTGAATGTAAGGATATATGTGGATATTAGCTTATTTCTTCTTTCCCCAGCTGCATTAGAAAAGTGAAAACAACACTCTTGTTGCTATGGACACCCTTCTTACATTATTTTGCATGATAATAACGTTAACTGCCTCTCTTATTTTACTAATATAACCTTTATAATTTCAGTGTTAGTCCAATTAAAGCTAATTGTTACATTTTTTGAAACAACATATAGTTTTATATATCGCCGAGGGAATTGTTTAGGTCATTTTCAGGACTTTTTATCACTATATTGGATTTTTACATGATTATTTATTTATTTGTTTATTACAGGCACTTATATAAGGCTGACAATTTATGCAGCTCTTTATATATATAATGTGCATTTAGATCAGTCTCTGCCCTCAAGGAGCTTACAATCTAAGGTCCCTAACTCTCATTCACGCATACCTATACTAGGGCCAATTTAGACAGAAGATTAACCTACCAGCTTGTTTTTGGAGTGTGGGAAGAAATGTGAGTGCCCGGAGAAAACCTACGCAGGCACAAACAGAGCATGTAAACTCCAGTCAGCTAGTTCTGTGGTTTGGGATTCGTACTGATGACCCTAGTGCTGGACAATACAAAAATGTTGTCTGCGAAAAGAGCAAAACTCTATGACAGGGAGTCCTAAAGGAATATAAGAATACAAGGTGTGATTTGGCTCTCCAGAATCAGCTTGTAACATAAATGACAACTTTGGATGAACTTATTCTTTAATGAGAAAAAAAAATCTATGTTTATTGATTCACGCAAATCAATCAAATAATCTTTTAGTGCTTCTAATGCTAACATCTGGGTAGTTTCTAGAGACAGCTGACATGACCGCTTAGCTCTTTGCTCAGCTACCATACAGATTGATGTTGTTATGGTATTTCTACTACTCTAACGGTAAAGTCATCTGAGAGATGCATATAATGCCATCTTGTGTTGTAAATTTGAATTGCATGTCTGCCTTGTATGACTGTAGATTCATTTACATCTACCCATTTATAAATTGATATCTGTATACATTTTTATATTTCATTTAACAATATTTGCACACAATTTAAAACTGGATTAACACATTGGGGTGGATTTACTTAAGGCAAATATACTATGCACTTTGCAAGTGCAATTGCACTTATTTTCCCTAGAGCTTAGTAAATGTGGTAAAGCTCTGCTGAGTTCCATCATCCAATCATGCGTAAGAAAAAAAGTATTTTAATACATTTTTTTAACCTCCCTGGTGGTATTCCCGAGTGTGGCTCGGGGTGAATTCTCATTACCAAAAGCGGTAACCCCGAGCCACACTCAGGATTGCATCGCAGGATCCAGGCAAAGCTACTTACTTTGTCCTCAGGATCCTGCAATGTCTCCTTGCTATGTGTGCGACCTGTGTCCTCTGCTCGATCTATCAGGGGCTCCATTCCCTGCGAGCGTCACGATGGACAGGGACGGAGCCCAGCGCCAAATTCAAAAAGTGAAAAACACTTTACACATACAGTACACTGTAATCTTACAGATTACCTTACTGTATCAAATTATTTCTTATCTCTTTTGTCCCTAGTGCTTTGTCCAGTGCCCTGCATGCAGTTTTATATTATATATACTGTTCTTTCTGCCTGGAAACTTGAGAATGTCCATAGCAACCAAAAAGCGTCCCTTTACGTCAAAAGCAGTTTTAGACCAGCTAGAAAACAGCGATAGTAAATTAAAATCACTTGCAGAATTGAGCGATAGTGATTTGTGGGGAAATTCATCATCAAACACTGAAAGTAACGTCAGCGACAATTCTGCAACTGAGCAAATTTCAGTGTTTTTGATTTGATTACATTATTGAATACATTTTATTACTATTATATTATTATTTGTTATAATTATTTATAGTTATTAATTATATTATAATTGATGATTTCATGTTTCAAACTTTATCATACCCGGAATGTCTACTAGACTATTATTGGGACAAATTTAAGTGAGTTGTTCCTAAGAATTACAGCCCTACAATATAAAACGCCAAATTTCTATGCAGAACAATGTACCACTTTCAGCATCAAAAATCTGACATAATCATACCGCCAGGGAGGTTATTTTCTAATTTTCCTTTTCCCCGATTGTGTATTCTTTACTAAGTGAAACTTTACGACATTACATTTAAAATGAGTGCAACTGCACTTTGATTAGTGCAGCTGCACTTGCAAAATGCACAGTCTATTTGCCTTTAGTAAATCAATCCTGTTGAGTTACTCAGCAATGCTAATAGGAGTGGAGATGTGCTAATATGGCACAACTTCTCATGATTCTTAATTAAAATTAAAATGTAAAATACAGTTACTTGAAAACCTATTTCAGAAATAACATCTTTACCAGATGTAGCTTCAATTCCAGGTACGAAAACTGCAGTTAGCTGATTATTTATGTGTTGGCCATTTTCCTACAGAGCTGTGTAGGGCTATCAGATAATACAGTGAAAAGTTTGCTGTGAATATGAATACATGTCTTGAAAGCATTGGTTACCTGGAAGTTAAAAAACATCCAATGTTGTGTGCGATCAAGCTTTTTTACAATTAAATTTGTATTTCTTTATTTTTTTTATTTAATGGCTCAACGGCTTTCAAATTACAATACTAAGGGCTAAATGTAAAATATTGCAAATTATGTTGACCTTTTATTAATAAAAGGGCTAGCTCAGTCAGGGGAGTGTACAAGCTTTGATAGTAAATCTATAATCAAACACAGTGGGCCTTCTAGCCAATATCAGAGCTGTCAGATTGCCAGTTCAGACCTGCATTGTCAATATTCTTAATAAATACAGCTAACATTTTATTATTGTATTTATTATGTCTGATTGCAGCTTGAAATAATGCTGGAGCCAAAGGTTTGGAGAGAAGCTGCGACACAGGTGTTTTTTGCTCTGGGGCTTGGATTCGGTGGGGTCATTGCCTTCTCCAGCTACAACAAGCGAGACAACAACTGTCATTTTGATGCTGTTCTGGTTTCATTTATCAACTTTTTCACTTCGGTTTTGGCAACATTGGTCGTATTTGCTGTGTTAGGATTTAAAGCAAACATTATGAATGAGAGCTGTATTACAGAGTAAGATTCCCAGATCTTAGTTATTTTAATGTTAACTTGCACAAATCATTTTTAAAACTCTCCCTTGAATACTTTCTTATTGCAGAAATGCTGGGAAGGTGGTCAGACTTTTAGAAGCTGGAAATGTCAGTTGGGATATTATACCTCACCATGTCAATTTCTCAAGAATCACAGTGCAAGATTACCAGCTAGTTTATGACATCGTTAAGAAGGTTAAGGAAGAAGAATTTAATGACCTTGGACTGGCTGCTTGTCAGATAGAAGATGAACTAAACAAGGTAAGACTTATTCAAGCCATCATTAATACTATTTCTGTCTTTCTTTGCTTGTATTTTGTGTTTATTCCTTAATCATTAAACTCGAGTAGATACTTAGATTTCAGTTTTCTTCAAAGACTATTAGCTGAAAATGTGATGATGTTTGTTGGAAAGTGGTGCAAGGTAAAGGGTAAAGGGAGTTAGTTACTGATGGGAATAATATATTTTACATAAAGAAGCAAAGAAATTTGTGCTAGGGCCCAAATGTGCTCTAAAAAATATATAGTAAGCAGCTAACAAGATACTCAAATACAAAGCACATACAATTTACAAACAGTGTAGCGCTATATCCAATGTTACAATAAATCCTGCAACATGATACAATAAATGGTGCAAATTAATAAAATAAAGTGCTCAAAGTGTATACTTCAATATGTAATAATTAGGTGAATTCATATTAACATGTGCAATGAATAAATAAATAAATGAAAAGTGACACTTCATATACAGTATCTCACAAAAGTGAGTACACCCCTCACATTTTTGTAAATATTTTATTATATCTTTACAACACTTAAGAAATGACACTGCTACAATGTAAAGTAGTGAGTGTACAGCTTGTATAACAGTGTAAATTTGCTGTCCCCTCAAAATAACACATGTCTAAACTGCTGGCAACAAAAGTGAGTACACACCTAAGTGAAAATGTCCAAAATTGGGCCCAATTAGCCATTTTCCCTCCCCGGTGTCATCTGACTCATTAGTGTTACACAGTCTTAGGTATGAATGGGCAGCAGGTGTGTTAAATTTGGTGTTATCACTCTCACTCTCTCATACTGGTCACTTGAAGTTCAACATGGTACCTCATGGCAAAGAACTCTCTGAGGATCTGAAAAAAAGAATTGTTGCTCTACATAAAGATGGCTAGGCTATAAGAAGATTGCCAAGACCCTGAAACTGAGCTGCAGCAGGGTGGTCAAGACCATACAGCAGTTTAACAGGACAGGTTCCACTCAGAACCGGCCTCATTATGGTCGACCAAAGAAGTTGAGTGCACATGCTCAGCGTCATATCCAGAAGTTGTCTTTGGGAAATAGACATATGAGTGCTGCCAGTATTGCTGCAAAGGTTCAAGGGGTGGGGGGGTTAGCCTGTCAGTGCTCAGACAGTACACCGCACGCTGCATCAAATTGGTCTGCATGGCTGTCATCCCAGAAGGAAGCCTCTTTTAAAGATGATGCGCAAGAAAGCCCGCAAACAGTTTGCTGACGACAAGAAGACTATGGACATGGATTACTGGATTCATGTCCTGTGGTCTGATGAGACCAAGATAAACTTATGTGGTTCAGATGGTGTCAAGCGTGTGTGACGACAACCAGGTGAGGAGTACAAAGACAAGTGTGTCTTGCCTACAGTCAAGCATGGTGGTGGGAGTGTTATGGTCTGGGGCTGCCTGAGTGCTTCCTGCACTGGGGAGCTACAGTTCATTGAGGGAACCATGAATGCCAACATGTACTCTGACATACTGAAGCAGAGCATGATTCCCTCCCTTCGGAGACTGGGCTGCAGGACAGTATTCCAACATAACAACCTCAAACACACCTCCAAGACAACCACTGCCTTGCTAAAGAAGGTGAGGGTAAAGTTGAGCTTGTCTCCAGACCTAAACCAGCCCTATTAAGAATCTGTGGGGCATCCTCAAACGGAAGGTGAAGGAGCTCTGTGATGTCGTCATGGAGGAGTGGAAGAGGACACCAGTGGCAACCCGTGAAGCTCTGGTGAACTCCATGCTCAAAAGGGTTAAGGCAGTGCTGGAAAAAAATGGTGGCCACACAAAATATTGACAAACCAAATTGTACACACGCTGCGCTTATCAAAATAAAAAATAAGAAATTTCCACTAAAATATTAATAAAGTGATATTGTGCTTAACATATACAAAATCTATTAATAACTATTAATACTATACTATACGTTAATGTGCAATACATTTCAATGAATGAATAAATAAGTAAAAGTGCTCCAATAAGCCTATGTATTGCAAATATTCCACAAAGCTTGTGCAATTTTCAAACATTAATAGATAATTCAACACAAACATCCATGCGATTTAGTGTTGCATCCAAGCATATCAGTACTGCATCTATGCAATATGGTGTTAGTGCAATGTTCGAATAAAAAGTTAAAAAATACAAAAAACGCATCCATGCGATTTGGTGCTACATCCATGTGATTCTATTCAATTCAGTGCTGTGTTGCTGTGCAATGATTAAATTAACAGTCCGATTTAGTGTTGCATCCATGCATTTCAGTGTTGCATCTATGCAATATGGTGTTAGTGCAATGTTCAAACAATAAAAAGTTAAAAAAATACAAAAAAAGCATCCATGCGATTTGGTGTTGCATCCATGTGATTCTATGCAATTCAGTGCTGTGTTGCTGTGCAATGATCAAATTAACAGTCCACAGATCTTCCACAATCCATTCATGTGTTATGGTGAACACAAACTAAAGTGCTGTGCGCTCATACAAGTGCTCCCCCCCAGGTGATAGCCTGTCACCTTAGGGCGTGCGACCTTGCATCACCCCCTGATGAAGATACGAAATACCCCTTGTATCGAACACGCGTAGGGGAAGGGGACATGACGGAAAGTTATACACACATTCTGTTGGGACAGATTAGCACGCCACCCCATACCGGCCGCTGTTGCCCGTTCGTCTCTGCTGTTTTAGTGTGGCGCCCTTAAGCGCCTTGTTACTGTGAGTACCCATTGTGGGATTTGTTTATGATTTTAATAAATTTAGTACATACTGCACCATGAAGTCCTTTTTGTGTTGATATATTGAGGTACAAACGGGACTGCTGTGAGGAACAGAGGCACCAGTGTAAATCTATCCAGGACCCTGCATATAACATCGAACCCAGAGAGGTTCTAAGGCGCATTCTGACCAAGCTTAATTGCAAGGTCGCACGCCCTAAGGTGAGGGGCTATCACCTGGGAGGGAGCACTTGTATGAGCGCACAGCACTTTAGTTTGTGTTCACCATAACACATGAATGGATTGTGGAAGATCTGTGGACTGTTAACTTGATCATTGCACAGCAACACAGCACTGAATTGCATAGAATCACATGGATACAACACCAAATCGCATGGATGCGTTTTTTTGTATTTTTTAACTTTTTATTGTTTGAACATTGCACTAACACCATATTGCATAGATGCAGCACTGAAATGCATGGATGCAACACTAAATCGGACTGTTAATTTAATCATTGCACAGCAACACAGCACTGAATTGAATAGAATCACATGGATGTAGCACCAAATCGCATGGATGCGTTTTTTGTATTTTTTAACTTTTTATTGTTCGAACATTGCACTAACACCATATTGCATAGATGCAGTACTGATATGCTTGGATGCAACACCAAATCGCATGGATGTTTGTGTTGAATTATCTATTAATGTTTGAAAATTGCACAAGCTTTGTGGAAAATTTGCAATACATAGGCTTATTGGAGCACTTTTACCTATTTATTCATTCATTGAAATTTATTGCACATTAACGTATAGTATTAATAGTTACAGTATTAATAGATTTTGTATATGTTAAGCACAATATCACTTTATTAATATTTTAGTGGAAATTTCTTATTTTTTATTTTGATAAGCGCAGCATGTGTACAATTTGGTTTAACTATTTTGCATGGTTATGAGACATGCGTAACGTTAGCAGCTGATCATTTGCAAAGATATACTATTTTGGAGCCCAGATTTGGTCAATTACCTGGAGGCTCACAGGACTACAAATTAGCATACAAAATATTGACACTTTGGGCCCAATTTTGACATTTTCACTTAGGGGTGTACTCACTTTTGTTGCCAGCAGTTTAGACATTAATGACATTAATTACACTGTTATACAAGCTGTACACTCACTACTTTACATTGCAGCAAAGTGTCATTTCTTCAGTGTTGTCACATGAAAAGATATAATACAATATTTACATAAATGTGAGGGGTGTACTTACTTGTGTGAGATACTGTATATACAGAAACATTCATAAGAAAACCCAAAAAAAGAGTCCAATGGCATGCAAATTCCAAAAGAGAGAAGGGGAATTTCTTCACAACCCACCACCTTAGTGAAAGCAGATGGGGCTTACCAAATAAGCCAGCATAATGGTGAAAACACATGTGACACTCAGAGGAAATAACACAGCACCAACGGAATGAGATGGGATGTCATCACAAACAACCTGTCACTCCTCAGAAACACCAATGCCCTTATATGTAAACCTTGAGAACATTTGCATATCACAGCACTTTTAGATGTCTCTCAGGAGAGGGTATCATGGCTGACTGCAAAGTTGTTTGAATAATGTTAGAACAATTTCTGACAATTTAAATAGGTAGATGAAACACATATATGAGAGCTGTTTTACTTGCCAGATGCCTTGTATTTTTATCCATTTATTCCTTGATAGAAATGTACCATGCTTGACAGAAAGGCCAGGCTGACAACCTACCCCACAGCCATGATTCATGAATTTCTCTGTCAGCGTGCTTCCTCCCACTACCAGCATGTTCCTTGTTAACACATGAGCACTGCAACACACTTCATTGGTTCCTTTTGCTGCTTCTCCTTCTTCCACTCTGATCTCTGGTGTACAAGATACTATCAATTTCTTGTACAACCGCAATAGCAGAGACAACAAATGATTAACAGGTCTGTGGAGCCGTTAGGCATAAAGCAGCCTGGATCCTCACACAGACAATGTAAAAAAGATTTATCAAAATAAATACTGCATTGCTCATACAAAGCCTAAACATAGTAACTAGTTAAACGCAACTGGATTCAATCTTTGACAATGTATCAAACACTCACTGTATGTTGCCGCTTGCAGCATCCTTCTGGAGTTTGACAAGTATAGCCTCAGGATATGATGCCCAAACTGCCTAAGCTGCACACCATATCCTGAGGACACTTTGGCAAGAAAAAGTATGTGACCCTTTGGAATTAACTGGTTTTATCAATCAAAGTAGCCCTAAACCACACCCCCAGACTCATTTTATTAATTGGACCCCAGGCGTGCAAACTACTGACTCCAATTTGCATTTCGTTGAAGTAATTAATTTATCAGCTTAAGCACATTGTGTTTGTCTATTGTTGTGACTCAGCTGAGGATAAGATTATATTTTACGGCAAATTACTGAAGAAAACCAGTTAATTTCAAAGGGGTTCACAGGATCACATACATTTCCTTGCCACTTTATATACCTGTTGCTTTTAATTGGTTGCTGTGTTTAGGCTTTGTGTGAGCGCTGCAGGGTTTGTTTTGGCATTTCTGCTGTACAAGTGATTGGAAAAGGCTGATACCAAGTTGAAATCAGGTTCTTACACCAACAGTTTTTAAAAATCCACTTAATACTTTTAAATGTACTAATCATGTTTATGAACATTTTATGAGAACATTTTCATATGTTCAAAGTTTAAATTATAAAGTTAAAATAACATATTTAGCATATGGGGATTATTGGAATTTGATTGGAATTCTGTGCAGATTACTTGACTTGATTGGCAACATAACTTGTGAATTACTGGATAACATATTCCATCTTAATACCTTCTTTTCTCTACAGTCTGTCCAAGGGACTGGTTTGGCTTTTATTGCATTTACCGAAGCTATGACACATTTTCCAGCATCCCCATTTTGGTCAGTGATGTTTTTCCTCATGTTAGTAAATTTGGGACTTGGCAGCATGTTTGGAACAATTGAAGGAATTACAACTCCCTTAGTGGACACATTTAAAATAAGAAAGGAGCCTCTCACTGGTAAGTTCACCTTCATTTTGTGAGTGTGTGTAAGTGGTTTACTACTGAACACATGTATATCCCAAAGCATACACTTAAGATGTTATTAAAATCACTGTTTACATACATATTATCCGTTTATTAGGGTCCATACACACACACACACTACAATACAGTCATGCTGTGACTGTGGCTGTGCCCTGTCAAAATTGTGATATTTGTTCAGCCCAAACTTTTTTTATTTTGCATAGAGTGGGGAAAAGAGGGAAAGTGGGCACTAGTAGAGAGATTTACCCTTACCGTCATGATGACAACATTGTCACCATACAGGGAGTGACATCTGTAGAGTCTGGGAAATCTAGAAACCATGTCTGTGTCCCTTTTGCAGTTTATTCCTCAGTTCCTGTCTGGCGTGACAGTTAATGAGGAGAAATCTCTCTAACGAACTCCTTGATAACACTAAAAATCCAAAATGGTTTCTAATATTTTCCAAAATATGTCCAAAATAAAATGGCTGTACTTGATACTAAAACCTTATATATTTAATTGCTTTCCAGAAGAGAGATGAATAGAAAAAGTTCACTCTTGTGTGGCCAAACTATATTGTAATCTTCCCATCTCTCATCATTGCTAAGACGTTATTTTTAGGTACTTACACAAACACTACATATTTATTTGCAATGATCACACTATTGGTAATATGATTTCAATTGCTATGTATCCAACTCTCATACATGTTAGGTTTAACATTCAAGATAACACTAAACTGCAAACAGTTGGATTCATATAGTACAACGCCAGTAGATTTGATTTTAATGCTTATGCTTTTTTGTCTTCCTTAAGTTGGATGTTGCCTGCTTGCATTCTGCATTGGCCTCCTCTTTGTGCAGCGGTCAGGAAACTACTTTGTTACTATGTTTGATGATTACTCTGCTACTTTGCCCCTTCTTGTTGTGGTCATCTTGGAGAATATCACTATTTCCTGGGTATATGGAATTGACAAGTAAGTGCTGAAATCTTTTGACTAGCAGTATTTTTTCTTAAATTTGTTATGATCAATTGCTCCTGCTAATACTGCTGATCTATGAAATAGCAAGCAGAGTTTTATAGATCAGAAGTCATCAGGTAGACCTGGAAAAAAATAGAAGTTGGGCAGCACAGTGGCTAAGTGGTGATCACATTCGCCTAGCAGCACTAGAGTTGTCCATTTGAATCCCAATCACCACACTTCCTGTCTGGAGTTTGTATGTTTCCCTGTGTGCTTGTGTGGGTTTCCTTTGGGTATTTCTGTTTCCTCCCACACTCCAAAGACATGCGGGTAGGTTAATTTGCTCCTGTCTAAGTTGGCCCTAGTAAGTGTATGTATGAATATGAGTTAGGGACGTTAGATTGTAAGCTCCTTGAGTCTCATGTGAATGTACAATATATATACTGTATATATACTGTATATATATATATATATATATATATATATATATATATATATATATATTAAAGCATTGCATAAATTGATGTTGCTAGATAAGTATCTGTAATAAGGTACCTGTATGGCATGTTTCTTTTGAGGATTCAAATCTATGATATAAAAACTGCATTCTCTGTTCTGAAGCATCTTCTCAAATGCACAATAAAGTAAGAGAATATATTATAGTTGAAGCTAAACTATTTGCATGTCTAGCTATACAATATTTGAAGTAATGATTATAATAAATGTTGTACTTTGAAAATCGTATTGTTCAACGCAGATGTACATATAGTTGATTTATGCACAAATAGTGCAACTTCTGGTACCCCCCAGTACCCATTTCCCCACAGTAAATAATAAAAAAATGCTGGCATACATACAGTACCTAAATTCTTGGCGTCATCTTTCATGGCAAGAAGGGTCTTCTTTCTTTTCTTTGGGCTTCTCCTTTTTACCAGCATGTTAACAGGCACTATTGAGATCTTCCGCCCCATTGGGGCCAAGAGAGAAATTGTATACAAACACTCTGTCACATCCTCACATGCCATTTTCTGTGTGACATTGCAGGCGAGCATCTTCCTCTTTGCCTGAAACTTGAACATGTAGTATTATGAGATGGTAATGTAGAACATGTCATCAGTTTATTATTAATCACTTTCCTTAGTGATGCTACTGATACCCACTTTTCTCCACAATTGATAGGATTTGCCATTAGGTCTACCAGATAGCTAGTTCTCCTTGAGGCATCCCACCTGGGAATCTTAGGTCAAGTCCCTATGAAGGCTCCGTACCGCAGATAATCCCAGGATGGGATACATGCTGTTGAGGGAAGAAATCTTAAACACCTTGGTCCCTTCACTATCAGGGTTCTCTGCCATGTCACCTGCTTCCCTACAGGCTGTCTACTATCTTCTCTGTATTCATATTTTCTGAATGTCTTCAGCTATGACACCACCCACAAGGGTTAACTTAGGCATATATTCATGCTACAAAGTTCTCCTTCCCTAACCCAGAGGGTTAATGTGATCTTTTCCTCCAGAATAATGTTGATGGAATACACTGTAATGCACCATTGATTGACCCTATTACCAGGAAGCTAAAGCCTCGTACACACAATCGGATTTTCCGACGGGAATTGTGTGATGACAGGCTGTTGGTGGAAAATCCGACCCTTTGTATGCTCCATCAGACAATTGTTGGCCAACTTTCCATGGACAAATGTTGGATGGCAAGATTATAAATTTTCCGCGGACAAATGTCTCTTGTCGGATTTTCCGAGCGTGTCTAGACAAGTCCGTCGGACAAAAGTCCAAAGTACAAACACACATGCTCGGAAGCAAGGACGAACCACACGCGGTTAGTCTTGTAAACTAGTGTTAGTAATAGAGAATTAACATTTGTGACGTGGTAAATTATGAAATCTAGAAATGCAGCGCACAATTCTCTTCTTCTTTAATGTGATAATAATGAAGCTGCTTTGCTGGTAATACAGATGGAGTTCTGCCAAACGTATTTTCAAAGGCTTTTTTTTTTTCTACTGACATCAAGAATAGTATTATGCTTTTTTTTTTTTTTGGGGGGGGGGGCAAGTTGCCACAACACTATTATCCCATAGTTTTTAAGATCAAAGATACAACAGCCGTTCAGAAACGTACTGAAAAGCGCAATATGAAAAGCGCGAATCAACACTCACCAAACTTAAACTAACACAAAATTAGCAAAAGGAGCCCAAAGGGTGACGCAGTACAATTGAACTTCCTCTCTGTAGTCTCGTAGTTCGTCTAATACGTCACTATGTTCGTGTTTGTTGGCTGACAATTGCTTGCCATTTGTATGCAAGACAAGTTTTTGGACAACACCCTTCAGACAAAAGTCCGAGGCCTTGTCTGTGGAAAATCTGATCGTGTGTACGAGGCTTAACACTGTACTTCTCCTTAACCACTTCAATGCAGAGCATTTTCACTCCCTTCGTGCCCAGGCCAATTTTCAGCTTTCAGCGCAGTTACACTTTGAATGACAATTGTGCGGTCATTGTACCCAAATTAAATTTTGATCATTTTTTCCCCACAAATAGAGCTTTCTTTTGGTGGTATTTGATCACCTCTGTGGTTTTTATTTTTTGCGCTATAAACAAAAAAAGAGTGACAATTTTGAAAAAAAACACAATATTTATTACTTTTTGCTATAATAAATATCCCAATTCTTTTTTAAAAAAACAATTTTCTTCCTCAGTTTAGGCCGATATGTATTCTCCTACATATTTTTGGTAAAAAAAAAATCCCAATAAGCGTATATTGATTGGTTTGCACAAAAGTTATAGCGTCTACAAAATAGGGGATAGATTTGTCATTTTTATTAATATTTTTTTTTTTTTTACTACTAATGGCGGCAATCTCTTATTTTTTATCATGACTATGACATTGCGGCGGACAGATGAGACACTTTTGACACTATTTTGGGACCATTGACATTTATAAAGCGACCAGTGCTATAAAAATAGACATGTGCAATTAGTGTCGTACAAATTTCCGTAAATTCGTACATTCGGGAGGATCCGAAATACTATGCTTCCGAATTCTGTACGAAATACGAAATTTTGTTTACGAATTTTGGATCCATGTTCCTAACGAACATTCGTAATTGTTACAAAAAGTTAACCAACCTAAAAGTTAAAAACCCAGGAAGTCAGCACAGCACAGGGATAGTGGGAGCCCCTCATAATGATAAATTCATCATAACGAACATTCGTAATTGTTACGAAAAGTTAAGGAACCTAAAAGTTAAAAACCCAGGAAGTCAGCACAGCACAGGGATGGTGGGAGCCCCTCATAATGATAAATTCATCATAACGAACATTCGTAATTGTTACGAAAAGTTAACGAACCTAAAAGTTAAAAACCCAGGAAGTCAGCACAGCACAGGGATGGTGGGAGCCCCTCATAATGATAAATTCATCATAACGAACATTCATAATTGTTACGAAAAGTTAACGAACCTAAAAGTTAAAAACCCAGGAAGTCAGCACAGCACAGGGATGGTGGGAGCCCCTCATAATGATAAATTCTTTATAACGGACATTCGTAATTTTTACGAAAAGTTAAGGAACCTAAAAGTTAAAACCCCAGGAAGTCAGCACAGCAAAGGGATGGTGGGAGCTCCTCATAATTTTAAATTCATCATAACGAACATTCGTAATTGTTACGAAAAGTTAATGAATCTAACAAAAATTCCTATTTCGTACAAAATTTCGGACACGAATTACAAAATACGAATTCTAATATGAAACGGAATGAAACAAAACAAATTTATTGATGCCGCACATGTCTATAAAGAAAATGCACTGATTACTGTATAAATGTGACTGGCAGGGAAGGGGTTAACACTAGGGGGCGCTGAAGGGGTTAAATGTGTGTCCTAGGGAGTGATTCTAACTGTGGGGGGAGGGGACTGATGAGGGGAGGAGACCGATCGGTGTTCCTCTGTACAAGGAACATACGATCAGTTCTCCTCTCCCCTGACAGGACATGGATCTGTGTGGTTAAACACACAGATCCACGTCCCTGCTCTGTGATGAGCAATCGCGGGTGCCTGGCAGACATCGCGGCCGCGGGGCATGCGCACCCGGTCCCCAGTGATGCGGCGAGCGCGGCACACATTGCCGGGAAGCCGAGGATGTCATATGATGCCCGCCCGGAGGTCTGAAGGGTTCCTGCTGCTGCCGTCATTATACTATACCGCGGTAGGGAACTGGTTAAAGCATCCCACCCGTGACTCTTAGGCGAGGTCTCTAAGAAGGCCCCTTACTGCAGCTGACCCCAGGTTAGGATCTATGCTGTTGAGTAAAGAAACTCAAAAAAACTGGTTTCTTCGGTATCAGGGCCCTCCGTGACCCCAATGAAGTCACCTGCTTTCCTACAGACTGTCTGCTATCGTCTCTGTAGTCATATTTTCTGAATGTCTTCCGCTATGACACCACCCACAAGGGTTAACTTAGCTATACATTCCTGTTACAGAGTTCTCCTTCCCTAATCCAGAGGGTTAATGTGACCTTTTCCCTCAGTATAATGTTGATGGAATACACCAAAAAACACTACTTATTGACATTACATTCCCCTTTAGAGACTCAGACCAGGCAAAGACTTTACTTTAACTTAATACTTTTTCTGGAGAATTCTTCATACAATGCAGATCGAGTAGATCATCAACTCTTAACATAGACTGGAGGTGCTGCCCTTGGTGCCCCTGATACCCTTCTCCGTCATCTGTTCATTAATATCCGGAAAGTTATGCCGCGCACACACGACCAAAATTTGCGGCATACTTGGTTCGGCGGACCGGAGTCCGTCGGACAATTCGATCGTGTGTGGGCTCTAGCTGACTTTTTTCCCCAAAAGCTCGATGGACCTAGAAATGAAACATTTCAAAACCGACGCTAGGGCAGCTATTGGCTACTGGCTATGAACCTGCTTGTTTTAGTCCGGTCGTACATCATCACGTACTAATCCATCGGACTTTGGTTGATTGTGTGTAGGCAAGTCCGTTCATTCGTAAAGTCCATCGTAAAGTCTGCAGGAAAAAGTCTGCCGTAAAGTCTGCTCGTGTGTACGCGGCATTAGACTGACTGGTAAATGTCCATTAAAAGAACAACTGTCCTTATGTCCTTAAGGCCTGCCTCTCCAGATATTTTTGTCCACCCAAAGTTGGCAGGGCCATGAACATCAGGGACGAGGCTGTCAAGAGCTCCACCCTAACAACCAGAATGTACTAGACAAAAGATACAATTACAGTATACAATACCGAATAGGTACAAAACATAAGAAAC
Organism: Aquarana catesbeiana; assembly: GCF_042186555.1. Classification (NCBI taxonomy): domain Eukaryota; kingdom Metazoa; phylum Chordata; class Amphibia; order Anura; family Ranidae; genus Aquarana; species Aquarana catesbeiana. The sequence continues at coordinate 295,236,609 of NC_133326.1, forward strand.
ATGGCAAATGAGAAGTAGTACCCTAGTAGGCACCTGCCTACAATCAGTCTTCAGTGTTTCTGCATTTACCTATGAACTTAAGCTGCATGAAGAAGAACCCTCAGGCCTGTCCATGACAGACTAGGCTCACAGGAAGTTGGTTGAATGACACTGGGCATCATTTAACTCAGAAGAGGACCTGTAGCAAGCAAAGAGGTCAGTGCTGGAGTGTGTATAGGGTGAGTAGTGATAAAAGGGCTGCACTGAATATTTAACAACAAAAACATACAATCTTGGGGTCAGGCTTTAAAATGACCCTGTCACCAAAGTAAAAGTATTTTCAAAAGATGTAATTGTAGTACAAAAGTAAGTATCCAGCAGGTTACCAGAGATTGTCAGATACATTTAATACACAGATAAGAATAAGTGCCGGTTCACACAGGGGCGGCACGACTTGCAGGTCGCCTCAGCGAGGCGACCTGCAAACGACTTCTGAGGCGACTTGCAAAACGACTTCTGTATAGAAGTCTATGCAAGTCGCCCCAAGTCGCCCCCAAAGTAGTACAGGAACCTTTTTCTAAGTCGGAGCGACTTGCGTCGCTCCTATTAGAACAGTTCCGTAGCACAGAACGGGAGGCGACTTGTCAGGCGACTAGGTCGCCTGACAAGTCGCCCCTATGTGAACCGAGCCTAAATGTGCTATTATTGGACTGCTTGACCTTACTACACTGACCCATGAGTACCTTATGGCAAATACAGTTCCACATTACAGTTGATAGTGATCTCTTGTTGTATTGTGCCATGATTGTCCATAAGAGGTCTCCAGGTTATTGTCTAAATAGATTTTTTTTTTATCTTGCAGCTTGCCTTTATTCAGTGTTTACCATTTTATCTAAGACCCCATACACACTATACAACTTTTGTTGTCTGATTTCCTTTAGATTTACCAAAACCATGTAGTGCAAGAACCTGTCTGATTGCATACAAATTGAAACTCTTATGGTTTGACCTCATATGATATGGTTTTGGTAAATCTGAAGGAAAAAATATACAGAAAATTGTATAGTGTGTATCCAGCTTTAGTCTTAGTCCCTTGTTTCTATTTAATTGTATGTAACCTTATCATTTTTATCTTTTCAGATTCATGGATGATTTAAGGGATATGCTTGGATTCACACCCTTAAAATACTATTATTATATGTGGAAATACATCTCTCCAATTCTGTTATCTATTTTGCTTATAGCAAGTATTGTTCAAATGGGAATTACCCCACCAGGTTACTATGCATGGATTGCTGAAAAGGTAAGCAGTGCACCATGAAAATGTGATTGTGATTCACAGGCTACACGTGTAAATAATTGCACATGTCTGAAATAATAAATCTGAGAGTGTGAAAAAAATGAACAGGAAACCGAAGAAATGTTCTTATTTAATGAAGAGTTTGTATTCCTAATGTGAGAATGTGCAAAATTCAAAGTTTAGTTTAGTGCACTGGGTAATGATTGTTTTCAATATGCAGAAACCCATAAAAAAATGGTCAGAAATCTGTTCATTAACCCAACTGCTAACTGGTTGCTGTGGATTCTTTTTCTCTATCCATTGCAATCTGCATAACTTTATTAAAGTGTATCTAAAGCCCAAACTTTAGGTTTTGGATGGCGTAAGGAAGGGTTAGATACCCTTTATGGATTTTATTGCCATCTGTGTCCCCACAGGGGTATTTCACCTTTATTTGTCTTCTTGATCACCTCTACCAAGACAGAAAGTGATAGGAAATCCACATTTTTCCAATTATGACTAGAACGGTAGGTGATATGAAATCCTCCACTGGGGACACATGTTTTGGTGACAACTGTCAAAGAGGCAATTTACTTTACTTTGAGATTTCCCCTAACTTTATGTAGTGTCTTTGGAACAGAATGTGAAGGAAATCTCTTAAATAAGTAATAGACAGCAAAAAGGAGCTGTTAACCTTAGCTTACTTCATTAAAAACTAAAGTATGGGCTTTAGATATACAGTACTTGCTCCAGCAGGTTTTTTATACCGATAGTTTGGTTCACTTTCAGGCTTTTACTACTGCCTGTGTCTCCATTGGGCATGGTTTTCCTTCATCTCTTGTGGCAAGGTGAATACCAAGACAGGAAGTGAGGAAAAATCACATGATTAGGGATAAAAAATATTAGTACAGTGGGGAAGGGATGGAACCTCAATCAGGTTTGATATCCTGTGTGCATGTTTACTGAAAATTATACCCCCACATTATAAGAGATATTGGTTGCTTACAAATGTACAATTGAGCAAATCAATTTGTGTGAGTCAGATCACCTCAGAATCTATCATATTCACTTAGAGGTCATGTTTCCCAGGAAGAAAGGAAGGGAGGAAGATTTAGCTGTGTCATTGTGCCCTATACAGGGACCACCTACTAGTTCACTTCCAGTGAAGAGAATGCAGTCCCTTCCCACACTCACACACACACACACACACACACACACAAGGGGAAGCCGTTTTCCAAGGAAAAAAGAGGGGAAAAACTGTGGGACTTTATATGAAGCACACAGCTGGGAATGAACGAACCAATGATTATATAATAATGCTTGTTTAATGTTGCATAGGAGCACACATAACACATAGGACAGTAAAAAATAATATATAATAAATCTTAGTATAAAACATCTATACAATTTATATATATATTACACAAGTATTCCACCGTGATAACATAGAAATGAGCCTAGGGTATGTGTACCCAGAGTCAATAGGCATGGTAGCATATAAACATGATAATTGATGGGAACAGTTCATTATAATAAAAAATATTGCATAAAATGTTGCACATGACTACTGTGACACAGCATCGTAGGAAAGCTCAATGCATTTTGTGGACAACTTGCCACTCATCAAGAGCAGATGCAGATGGAAAATATCTATAATAAAATAAAATAAATGCCAGAATAGTAAGATGGTAAATGAAAAAAGGGAAGGAAAAAAAGAGGGGAACAACAAGGGATCTCAACCACTCTTACCTAATCGTAGTATAAAGATAAGTCATGAATTTTATAGATGTTTTATACTGAGATGTATTATATATTATTATATATTATTTTTATATTATTACTTTCCTATGTGTTATGTGTGCCCCTATGCAATATTAAACAAGCATTACTATATAATCATTGGTTCGTTCATTCCCAGCTGTGTGCTTCATATAAAGTCCCACAATTTTCTCCCTCTTTTCTCATGTATGTACTAGGGATGAATGTATATGAACATACCAGTCATTTCCTCATATAAAATCACAATCTCCCCCGTTTTTTCGTTTTCCAGGGAAGATGCTTATCATTTGAAATCACTGTCCTTAAAAAGGATACCATTCCTTTTTATTAGGATTTTACTGAGAAATATGCCAACTACCTTATTTGGACATCAGTGGGAGGGGGATCCCCTTTAGCAATAAATGCTAGGCTCCCATTAGATACCTGTTTGGGGGACATTTTTCATGCAGGGTTTGGTTTTTCATACCCTTTTGCCGCATACACATGATCGGAAATGCCGCCAGCCAAACTCCGATGAGAGCTTTTTGACGGAAAATGCGACCTTGTGTATGCTCCATCGGTCTTTTGCTAGCGGAATTCCAGCCAGCAAAAGATTGAGAGCATGTTCTCTATTTTTCGGTCGGGAGAAGTTCGTCTGTATGCAATTCGGACGCGCAAAAAAATCACGCATGCTCGGAAACAATTTGAGGCATGCTCGGAAGCATTGAACTTAATTTTCTCGGCTCGTCGTAGTGTTGTACGTCACCGCGTTCTTGACGGTCGAAAGTTCAGAGAACTTTTGTGTGACCGTGTGTATGCAAGGCAAGCTTGAGCGGAATTCCGTCGGTAAAACCATCCAAGTTTTTTCTGACAGAAATTCTGATCGTGTGTACACGGCATTATAGATAAATTACCTGTTTGCAACTAAATGTGCCAAGGATAGGTAGCATGAGGTTGTGGCATTTTTTGGGGCCAAGGATAGGTAGCATGAGGTTGGCCTAGGATAGGTAGCCAAGGATAGGTAGCATGAGGTTGGCCAAGGATAGGTAGCATGAGGTTGTGGCATTTTTTGGGGTATTTCAAAATGTGTTGATCTAAATCACTAGTGACATTACAAGCACGTACCCTTTTAGGCGTTTGACACATCTCCAACTTATGTGCCTATACAGTAAATGGCAGGGATGTGCACAGATTAACTTGCAGTCTATTGCAGAGGTAGAGACCATGCCCACTTCCTTGCTAAATGAAGATGATTGCTGCAGAAAGGTAACGATGGACTCCAAAGAGCTGTCTGCATTAAAGGCAGCTTGCATCTGTAACAAAGACCTGCTCTATGCTTGCTTTGCTTTAGCACTTTTACTGCAATCTAAACCTCGCAAGGGACTATAATACAATAGTGATGTTTGTATAGCGATACATATGAAATGCCTACAGCTACATTATTATTGGATCTCGGTTTACACGTTTTTCAACGGCCCTGATACTTGTTACAGGACAGTTTTTAACAGTTGGACTTCTATACTCCTACTATTACTGTAATTCATGAATTACATGAATATTGACTGGTTGTAAGGAATACTGTTTGTTTCAGGTGCCATCAATGAATTTTATGGTCATTTTTACATTTTTATAAACAATGAAAAATATGATACAAAACATGCTATGGATAACTAATTCCCTCACAATCTGCTCTTTTTTTTTACTGTTTTAGGCTACAGAAGAACGCCTGAGTTATCCAACCTGGGGACTTGTTGTTTGTGTGTCACTTATAGTCGTCGCTCTTCTGCCAGTTCCCCTGGTGTTTATTGTTCGATTCTTTAATCTCATCGATGATACCACTGGAAGCTTGGCCTCTGTCTCCTATAAAAGAGGACGCATTATCAAGGAACTGTCCAATATAGAAGAAGACGATGCCAGTCTAATCCATGAGAAGATTCAAAGCGAGATGCCATCTCCAAATATTGGAAATAGCATCTACCGGAAGCAAAGTGGATCACCAACTTTAAAAGTGGACACTGCTCCAAATGGACGTTATGGCATTGGGTATCTAATGGCAGATATGCCAGACATGCCTGAATCAGACTTATAATGGGGATGATAAAATCGCAATTCTTTTTCCTTGGCAATGCACACTAGCTCTTCTTCAATGAAGAGGTTGGCTTTAATGCTTATGAAGCACTGACAGCTGAATAATGTTTCAGGACTGAGAACACACAGTTTGAGAGGGTGAAGGGCATTGTGGGTTGTTACCGGAAGGCATAAGACTTTTGTGTTCTGGATCTGGCTTTAGCCTTTAGAACTTTTCTAGGACCTTAACTACTGTATGTGTCTTACCTCTCTGTGCCTAATTTTGTCCTGAGATCACGTGACAACTAAGTTTGTGACAATTGTCTGTACACACATTGAATATTTCTTGACACTATTAATACAATCAACCAATAAGGGCAAGTGAAAGCTAGATGGCTCAATCAGATACATGATTGCACAAAGACGTAAAGTTGCTGGTCCCTGTATTTCCTTTAAGCCATATGAATGGTTAGTATGTGAGCTACAGTATTATCATGAATTATGGATGTTTTCAGTATCTTATTAGTACTAAATCTTTTTTGACTTGATTAGACATCTGAAGCTCAGGGCTACAAAGCAACTGACTTATTTTGACATCTTTAAATAAGAAAAGTCTATTTTTGTGTGATTATATTTTGGTTCATTTTTTTGGCTCCCTCATCAGTGTTATTTAAATTCATGTCAGGGTCACAAAGTGATCAAGATACAGTGGAATGTTTTTATCCTTTATTTTGAATGTGTTCACATGTGACTAGAATCGGCTTATATAAGCAAAAAAATGGTGGCTCAGGGTTGCCAAAAACTCAATTCATTTAATGATGATGACCATACTGGGCCTATTATGAATGTATTGTATGTGGATGTTCATCAGAAGAAAGGTTATATCAGGACAATTCTATGTGTGCCAAAATAGCTTCAAAGTGGATATAAGCACTTACGTATTTACCAATTTTCAAATCCAAAATGTATTATTATTACTGTTAAACCCATTTTCAGATTAAAGAATGATTAAACATCAATTAAAAGTTTATTTATGTAAGGAACTTTTAATAACACCCATGAATACAAATTTACTAATTTTTAATAGGTCTCAGAACTGGTAATATTCAAAATGAATATGCCATAATAGGGGCTTCCTGTCTATGTTGTCAGTGTCATTTTTTGACTAGTGATGCGTATAACTAAAGATATTGGTGAGAGCAAAAAGTAGCTCTGTTAAGTAGAGCAACACTTTATTTGCCGCCAAATACTATAGCTGAAGCTAATACTTCTGCCATTCTTCATGTATGTCCAGTTCAGAAAGGGCACATTTATAAGCATACTACAAATAGTTTTTTTTATGCAAACTCCAGTTTGTCACAGGACAGTACCATGCAATAACAATGGTAGAAGAATGTAACTTGTTAGGTGCTTACGTTTTTAATGCTAAATATTACAGCTACAAATAAAAGTCGCCACAGATGCATTGTTTACTAACACCTGCACTGTTGCATGTTACATAAGTAGATTACACATAGATATATGACACTTAGGTTAAATGTATCTCAGAGAGATACAGAATGTTTTAGTTGGTTTATAATTAAAGTATGACTTTATTCATCCACCAGTTTGAGATAGAAAAGCTACATATACATTATTGTAGCAATGTGTTTTATAGACTGTTGGGACTGATTTCCAATCAGTGCAAAAAACACTGTTAAAGTCATATAAACTTATGAGCATTTAGACTTTTTTTTTTAATATTTGCTAAAAAGAATTCATTTCAAAAGTAACTAGAGGCTAAACATCATTTGCAAGTCAAAGCTGTATATTGATTTGCAATGAGAAGCATCTGTAAGACCCCCAGTGTCACTAAAATACTAAGGAGTAAAACATGTTCAGTAAGCTACAGGAATTTGCACTTAACTTAGTTAATGAGGTGAAGCTATGTTGACTTCAACCATCCAACCATGTTTAATCAAAAATCCTGTTTTATTAATTTAGTATTGTTTGCAAAGTAAATTTTTACTTCTCGTTACCTCATTCACTAAACTGAAAATTTGCTTTGCAAAGTAAATATGCTCTACTTAGTAAATCAACTCCATAGTGTACATTGACTAGCTGTATCTACTGTTCCTTAAGAAAGCCAATGTCAGTGGAAGACTTTTGTACATGAAGTATGCAACATTTCTCATTATCTAAGAGCAAAAAGCAGACAATAATGATACAACGATATGCCAACCATACTGTATAGTCACTAAAACAGTTTTTTACCTGGAATTCTTTTCTGAATTAGCCTTGTATTAGGTATAACTGAAGAAGGGTATAGAAGGATGACTGCTGGCCACAATAGTATATGGAACAGGTCTCTCTGAAATGTATTTTGTATTTTCAATATATTAGGTTCCATTCATACATTGATGCTGTGCTGAGGTTTATACAAGGCCATTCTTACCATAAGATAAGGTGACAATGATGCATATGTTGTTTCTAAGCAGTGCAGACAACCTAAAGTGGCAGATTTCAGTGGCAGCAGAAAAATAGGGTCACCCTTCATGTATTTTCCCTTCACTGTCTTTAACATCAAGTAATCAGGCAAGACCTGCACTACTAAACCCATTCACCATGTAAGAATTAGAAATAGTAGGGCATTGCTGTTATGGGGTTAGCAACAAAAGTACTTGCTCTATGCCCTTTCAAACTCAGTTAAATATGTCATCTTTTACCATGTCACAAATGAATTTGAAACCACAGTTGGCATTCATCTGCAGATACTGAGGGGTTGATTTATTAAAGCCAATTGACTGTTCACTTTTTAAGAAAAGTTGCACTTTGCAAGGGAATTTAAAAACAGAGCTGTGAATGAGATGAAGCTTTTTACAACTTCCATCATCTGATCATATGCAAGCGAAAATGCATTTTTTTTTATTTTCCTTGTACATGATTAAGTATTTTTTGAAAAGTGAGACTTTGCCCCATTCAATAAGTACTGGGGCAGATTCCCTGGAAAAGCGTATTTCTCTTTAGTAAATCAATCCCAAAAGTCAGAAGTTTGAATAAAGTCTTATTTTGTAAGCAGCATTATGTAGGTTATTTCTCATTCTTGCTTCTCAAAGACTACCCTAAAATGTTTTGTTTTACTGATTTCCCAAAAAAGTGGATAATTTTAATGATATATACATGCACTCGATTGTACTGTACAAAATATAAAGCCACTAGGGCACTTTTATTTTACTAGCCCTGATAGCGTTTGGGCTTTTAGTTTCAAATAAATCTGCGTGCTTTTTATTTTCATATATATATTAGCTGTATAAATAACTAGTGGTAATAATGAAAGTATAGCACTTAAAGTCACGGGATGTCATTGGCTCCCCTTATTTGCTGTGGATGTATGACATAAAGTTGTATATTTTGAGTAACAGGCTTGATGTTAACTACAAAAATATGTTTTCTACAATCAGGTTACAGTGTATTATGGTGGGGATTCAAGGAAAGTATGCATTGTGCAGTTATTTTCCCATGTTGTAACAAACTCCTTAATTGATATTTATTGTGGTTACATCAGTATATTTATACGATCTCCATGTAATGTAAATATGTACATTATACTCTGTCTGAAAGCTAAATGACTTGTTTAAGCTAGCTGTGGAAGCAAAATTTCTCTTTTACCCAAAGAGAGCATATTTTTGATTTCTTGTGCAAACATATACCATGTAACATACATACATACATTTAATACATGTATTTTTTCAATGTTTTTTTTTTCTTCTAAGCTGAACTATAATACAAAATTCTGTTATTCAGCCATGCATTTATTAATTTTGCATAATAATCATGTTCCTCTATACCAGGTTTGTTTCACCAATCTTAATTTGTACTGTAATGTAAGTGTTATTAAACATAAATTATAACATGGTACCGCCTACATTTCTATTATTATAATTCGTCTGTGTATTTTTTTTTTTCGTTCCAAACAAAATTATAATTAGGTTTTAAATAGAGTACAAATGCTCAAAGTGAACTGTGCTCATGCCTGTTCAAGTGGTAGGGGAGCAAGGTAAAGCACATGATTGCTTTCAATTGCCTATCTAAATTACTTTTAAAGTGTACCTGGTAAAACATAAATGTTTTTTACAGAGTGCACACATGGCTTCCCACTACTGACTTTCAATCAGTACTAAACTAGTATAAAAATCAATCACACTCACACAACTCAGCGGGAGCAAAAATTGAGAAAATGATTCATCGAACCTCAGGATGCTCCTCTCAGTCTAAATCACTTGACCAGTTCTTGAGAACTGCCTATCATTAATAGGCACAGATTTTTTTTTTTATACTGTTACTGCATACTGTATTTTGTTGTGAATTTATTCATACTGACTTGTACAGTTGCCAATAGAGCCTCTTTAACTTTTGCTGTTTGGGTCTAAGCTTCTTTTCTTCTCCATAAGAGTCCATTGGAATGCAAACTTCCAGCAGTTCAGAAGCACCTAGAACCACATTTCATCAGACTGGCTTCAGGGTCTGATGCTTAAATTAACCTTAATTCTGGTTATTACTATTTGCAAAATCCCAGGTTTAATGCTTTTCTGTCTTCAGTGGATGGAGATGAGACAAAATAGAAGTAAAAATAACAAGTTTATGGAGGTGTTTAGGGAAATATGCATGCATTTATTGTACAAAGTCAACTGCACTTGCAACACTACCCACAAGTAAATACGATATTTCAACTTTAGCGCATAAACAAATTTGTGCTATATTAAGCATGACTTTTCTTTTTTGAACAAAATTCACCAGAGACTTGAAAATAATAGTGGGAACAAGACTCCATCATTGTTTATGAGTGTTAATGTGGCGAAGCTATCCAATCTTTCTGCTTTAATTTATGGCTATACACCGTGATTAGGGATGAGCTTCGAGTTCGAGTCGAACTCATGTTCGACTCAAACATTAGCTGTTCGCAAATTCACCGAACAGCGAACAATTTGGGGTGTTCGCGGCAAATTCGAATGCTGCAGAACACCCTTTAAAAGTCTATGGGAGAAATCAAAAGTGCTAATTTTAAAGGCTTATATGCAAGTTATTGTCATAAAAAGTGTTTGGGGACCCGGGTCCTGCCCCAGGGGACATGGATCAATGCAAAAAAAAGTTTTAAAAACGGCCGTTTTTTCAGGAGCAGTGATTTTAATAATGCTTAAAGTCAAACAATGAAAGTGTAATATCCCTTTAAATTTCGTACCTGGGGGGTGTCTATAGTATGCCTGTAAAGGGGCGCATGTTTCCCGTGTTTAGAACAGTCTGACAGCAAAATGACATTTGGAAGGAAAAAACCCATTTAAAACTACCCGCGGCTATTGCATTGCCGACAATACACATAGAAGTTCATTGATAAAAACGGCATGGAAATTCCCCACAGGGAGACCCCGAACCAAAATTAAAAAAAAAAAATGACATGGGAGTCCCCCTAAATTCCATACCAGGCCCTTCAGGTCTGGTATGGATATTAAGGGGAACCACGGCCAAAATTAAAAAAGAAAAATGACGTGGGGTTCCCCCTAAATTCCATACCAGACCCTTCAGGTCTGGTATGGATTTTAAGGGGAACCCCGTGCCAAAAAAAAAAAAAAAAACACGGCGTGGGGCCCCCCCAAAAATCCATACCAGACCCTTATCTGAGCACGCAACCTGGCAGGCCGCAGGAAAAGAGGAGGGGATGAGAGTGCGCCCCCCCCCTGAACCGTACCAGGCAACATGCCCTCAACATTGGGAGGGTGCTTTGGGGTAGCCCCCCAAAACACCTTGTCCCCATGTTGATGAGGACAAGGGCCTCATCCCCACAACCCTGGCCAGTGGTTGTGGGGGTCTGCGGGCGGGGGGCTTATCGGAATCTGGAAGCCCCCTTTAACAAGGGGACCCCCAGATCCCTCCCCCCCGTGTGAAATGGTAAGGGGGTACTTACCCCTACCATTTCACTAAAAAACTCAAAAATGTTAAAAATGACAAGAGACAGTTTTTGACAATTCCTTTATTTAAATGCTTCTTCTTTCTTCTATCTTCCTTCATCTTCTTCTTCTTCTGGTTCTTCTGGCTCTTCTGGTTCTTCCTCCGGCGTTCTCGTCCAGCATCTCCACCGCGGCATCTTCTATCTTCTTCTCCTCGGGCCGCTCCGCACCCATGGCACGGGGGGAGGCTCCCGCTCTTCTCTTCATCTTCTTCTTCAAGTCACCGTGCGTCAGAGGGGGGCGGGGTCACCGGGTGGCCCCGCCCCCGTTATTTAAGAACCGTCAGACGAGGAGACGCCGTCACACAGCGGGAGCCTCCCTCCATGCCAGCATGGGTGTGGAGCGGCCCGGAGAAGAAAATGAAGAAGAGAAGAAGAGAAGAAGGAAGAAGAGAAGAGGATGAAGAAGAAGATGAAGAGAAGAGCGGAAGCCTCCCCCCATGCCATGGGTGCGGAGCGGCCCGAGGAGAAGAAGATAGAAGACGCCGTGGAGGAGATGCTGGACGAGAACGCCGGAGGAAGAACCAGAAGAGCCAGAAGAACCAGAAGAAGAAGAAGATGAAGGAAGATAGAAGAAAGAAGAAGCATTTAAATAAAGGAATTGTCAAAAACTGTCTCTTGTCATTTTTAACATTTTTGACAGTTTTTTAGTGAAACGGTAGGGGTAAGTACCCCCTTACCATTTCACACGGGGGGGGGCGGGATCTGGGGGTCCCCTTGTTAAAGGGGGCTTCCAGATTCGGATAAGCCCCCCGCCCGCAGACCCCCACAACCACCGGCCAGGGTTGTGGGGATGAGGCCCTTGTCCTCATCAACATGGGGACAAGGTGTTTTGGGGGGCTACCCCAAAGCACCCTCCCAATGTTGAGGGCATGTGGCCTGGTACGGTTCAGGAAGGGGGGCGCACTCTCGTACCCCCCTCTTTTCCTGCGGCCTGCCAGGTTGCATGCTCGGATAAGGGTCTGGTATGGATTTTTGGGGGGACCCCACGCCGTTTTTTTTTTTTTTTTGGCGCGGGGTTCCCCTTAAAACCCATACCAGACCTGAAGGGTCTGGTATGGAATTTAGGGGGAACCCCACGTCATTTTTTTTTAAATTTTGGCCGGGGTTCCCCTTAATATCCATACCAGACCTGAAGGGCCTGGTATGGAATTTAGGGGGACTCCCACGTCATTTTTTTTTTTTAAATTTTGGTTCGGGGTTTCCCTGTGGGGAATTCCCATGCCGTTTTTATCAATGAACTTCTATGTGTATTGTCGGCAATGCAATAGCCGCGGGTAGTTTTAAATGACTTTTTTCCTTCCAAATGTCATTTTGCTGTCAGACTGTTCTAAACACGGGAAACATGCGCCCCTTTACAGGCATACTATAGACACCCCCCAGGTACGAAATTTAAAGGGATATTACACTTTTATTTTTGACTTTAAGCATTATTAAAATCACTGCTCCTGAAAAAACGGACGTTTTTAAAACTTTTTTTTGCATTGATCCATGTCCCCTGGGACAGGACCCGGGTCCCCAAACACTTTTTATGACAATAACTTGCATATAAGCCTTTAAAATTAGCACTTTTGATTATTCATGTTCGTGTCCCATAGACTTTAACGGTGTTCGCGTGTTCAAGCGAACTTTTTTCCTGTTCGCATGTTCTGGTGTGAACTGAACAGGGGGGTGTTCGGCTCATCCCTAACCGTGATTCAATACACACATATATATCAATCTTGTAGGGAAAGCTCTAAGAAACAATATAAAATGAAAGGGGTCAATTTACTAAAGGCAAGTAGATAGTTCAAATAAAGGGAATAAATGATCGCGCTTACGGATCTGTCTTGGTATGCTGCCTCCCCTAATATAGTCCCCCAAAGGGGTCTATAACCACAGATTGTATGAATAAAGAGGGGTGGTGGCGCTTCCTAGTTTGAGTAAAGGTGCCAGGTGTGAGAAAAAAAGAAAAATTAATTTTTAATATTAATATTCAGTGACCTATAAATACGTGACTGGTAAACGGGCTGTTATTCACTTAGCGAAGTGATCCTGCCAGAAACATAGTGAGTGTTTCCTATTGGTAATTATGCTTTAATGTGCAAATCTCCAAGTGTATGCTAGATAACTAGCTACAAATTGCCCGTCCTATATATTAGTACTGGTATAGACCATAATAGAGCACATACCCTCAATTATGAGTCATAAAAGAAATATATATACAGTGAACACATGTGCAAAAAATAATGTAAACAAACAGATATTTTTACATAAAGACTTAGTGATAGTCCATAATCATATGTGGAACCCCCCTCGGGGTTAACATCCCAAATTAATAAGTGCAAATATTCCAACAAATCTTGCTGCGTGTAGCTAATAGTTCATCAGGTAAATTGAATTTCCATTCATAATCGTTGACATAAACACAGTGACTGTGAATGTTCAAAAAATTCAGTGACTGTAGGTGTTCAGACAATTCCACTTGTGACTTCGTGCTCCCCCTCAAGTGTCCCCACTCACCGGATCCCCTCGCCCCCACGGGGGCACTGCGCTTATCTTTAGGCCCACCAAGGTTGCTGCACTGAACTCATCCAAAGGTCTGGGGTAATTCACCTTCCTGTAGATGTTATCTCTATGGTTGGCTACTCACAGAGGGAAAGAAGAGATATAGGCTCCCATAGTGTAGTAAAAACGCTGGGTTTTATTTAAGACACAACAACTTGATCCAAACAATAGCAGTTTTTAAAAATAAAGTATAAAAAATATATATATTTTAAAATCCTGGATAGCCTAATTGTAGCTCACAGGCTGCACACAGTGGCACTAATGTTATTGGGCAGCTAGTACAGAGTGTGTCAGCTAACTCAGCAAAAAACGCTAGGTAAAAGATTGTGGAATCAGCAACAGCGCGCTGCGTTTCATAATTGAGGGTATGTGCTCTATTATGGTCTATACCAGTACTAATATATAGGACGGGCAATTTGTAGCTAGTTATCTAGCATACACTTGGAGATTTGCACATTAAAGCATATTTACCAATAGGAAACACTCACTATGTTTCTGGCAGGATCACTTCGCTAAGTGAATAACAGCCCGTTTACCAGTCACGTATTTATAGGTCACTGAATATTAATATTAAAAATTAATTTTTCTTTTTTTTTCACACCTGGCACCTTTACCCAAACTAGGAAGTAGATAGTTCACATTGCAAGGTAAGTTGCATTTTGCAAGGGAATTTTCCCCAGAGCTCAATGGATGAGATGAAGCTCTGCTAAAGTCCATTCTCCAATCATGTGCAAGCATACATGCAATTTTTTTTTATTGTCCTTGCATATGATTTGGTATCCTTTGCAAAGTAAAAAATGACCACATTCACTAAGCTCTGAAGAACGTTCTCTTGCACAGTGCATCTTCCCTTGCAAACTGAACAGCCTAACAACCCCCAAAATCTTCAACAGCTAAGTGTTATGGTAAGATGCTGCCATGCAGCAGTAGGGCTTTTAAAATATTATTATTATTATTATTATTATACAGGATTTATATAGTGCGAACAGTTTGTACAACGCTTTACAATGTGTGTGTGTGTGGGGGGGGGGGGGGTGGCAGTACAAATACAATACAGCTCAATACAGAAAGGATGGGAGGACCATGATCACAAGCTTACAATCTAAAGGAAGGGGAGATGGTACAAAAGTTAATTTCTACGGGGGATGATCTGATGGCGGTGGCTCGAGTACAGTTCATAGGTGGAGGTGGGATAGTCTTCCCTGAATAAATGCGTTTTCAGGGATTGCCTAAAGGAGGACAGGGTAGGGGCTGACCAGACATACTAGGGCAGGGAGGTCCAGCAGATGGGAGAGGCTCTGGAGAAGTCCTGGAGGTGAGCATGGGAAGAGGTAATAAGGGAGCTAGAGAGCAGGAGGTCTTGGGAGGAGTGGAGAGGATGCTTTGGGTGATATCTGCACATGAGGTTGGCGATGTAGCTGGGGGGCAAGGTTGTGGAAGGCCTTGTATGTTGTGGTTAGGATTTAGAATTTTATACGGTGGGATAGTGGAAGCCAGTGAAGGGATTGGCAGAGAGAAGCAGCAGTCACAGATAGGTTAGTAGTGTCTGTTAGTCTAGCAGCAGCATTCATAATAGACTGAAGGGGGTATATCCTGTGTAAGGGTAGGCCATTGAGGAGAGAATTACAGTAGTCAAGGCGGGAAATAACCAAGGAGTGAATAAGTTGTTTTGTGTTGTCGTTAGTCAGAAAGGGGCGAATTCTGGAAATGTTGAGGTTAAGGCAGCAAGGTGTAGCCAGTGATTGGATGTGGGGGCTGAAGGGCCCCCACATACAATTGCAATGTTGCTTGTATTGTTGCAAGCAACAGTGGTGAACAGTAACAGGCACCAACTAAAAACAGCTTTTAATTGTTTGATAACACTTAACTATTAAATGATAAATTGTGATTAGTTGCAAAGCGTTACAGGAACCCCTTGCTCTTCCCATCTTGCAATTCTTAAACAAGAACAATCAAAGATATTGGGGTAATTTACTACATGTAAATAGACTGTTCACTTTGCAAGGAAGGTTGCACTCTGCAAAGGGAGTTTTCCCCAGAGCTTAGTGAATAAGGTGAAACTTCACCTAACAAAGAATAATAATAAAAAAAAAAAAAAAAAAAAACAGCATTTTTTAATTGCACCTGATTGGATTGATGGAAGCCAACAGTGCTTCACCTCGTTCATTAGGCTCAACTTCCCTTAAAGCAAATAGTCTCTTTACATGGAGTAAATCAACTCCATTACCTTTATCTAAAACATCCCAAGATACACTTTTGTATGTTGAGAAATTCTTCCATCACTAGTGATTTCTAATATTCATTGTTGCATAGTATTAAAATGCTGTATCTGGTACACTAAAGCACAGCACATAGAATTTCCTTATTGGAATATGCAAGAATGATAGTAGAATTCCAATTCGAAATGAGTTATGTGCATTAAAAATAATAGTAGCTACTTTTTTATAGGCTGAATGATTCACACTCTTCTGTCAAGAGATACATTTACAATCACTTTGACAAAAAACAATGTGCTTGCTTATTGAAGTATATGCAAGTAAAACCATGCAATTTATGTGAGATTTCAAGTCTGCCTATTGTTATTTTTTAGTTATGTTAAGGGCACCACACACATTAGGAGTTTTGTAAATGTAAAAGCTTGCAATAAACAATAAAGTTAAACAATTTATACCAAAAATGAATATAAAATGAAAGGAAACTAGTTTTTGCTTCTGTAATTTGGTAACGTTCCACTAGATGGCATGCGTGTGTAATTCATCAATGTTTTTTTTTTCACCGAGTACGCCATCTGGTGATGTTACATGCTCTGTGGAACAATCTGCAGAGTGCACACATTTTCTTTAATTGATACGTAGTACACTACAAAAGTTAAATCCACATCATTCATAATATTTATAAACTTTCACATCTGAACAATGTTCCCCCAAAAATTATCACTGAGGGTTCATTTTATCAGGTAAACTAAAAGCATGGGAGCTGAGTGACTCACAAATAATGGCCCCTGTCGAAGTAATATTCTGCTCATTACTTTTCTATTTCCTTTGATGCTATAGACTAGGCTGAGCTGTGTGTGCCTGGGCAGGCTTGAACAGCCAGCTGCTGCATTCTGATAAATTTGATTCTGGATGTGACCGGAATAACTGAGGTTCATTGTGTAATATTACACCTACTCTGCTGCAAGACTTAACTTGTCACAAAGACTCAAGACCTTAATGTGGCCGCCTGCCATTTTGCCCCCTCTGAACCATTTCATAAGTCTTCTCTTTGCATCCTGATTCAATCCAACAGCACATTTTTGGTATCTCTACTGTAGAACATTTAAAAACTTTTCATAAAGTTTACTTTAATGATGTTATTTGAATACATTTTCTCTGTATTTTTGCTTGCACATGATTGGGTGTTGGAAGCAAACCTTCACCTTGTTCACTAAGCTAAAAGAAAATTCCTTGCAAAGTGAAAATTCAGTGAAAAGAGAACTTATAAAGGTGACCGTAAAAAAAGGATGTTGAACAGGTATTAGAAGTTGTGCAGTGCATTTAGTGAACAGATACCAAAAATCAACTGAAAGCTGACATTTCCCCCCGTTTACTAAAATTCTGCTTGAAGATGTGAAATCAGTTTGACTTGACTTAAAGAGGAAGTAAACCCTGTTGGGTTTTGCTTCCTCTTTTTTCCCCTGCAAAGTAAAAGCATAATGGGCTAGTATGAATTATTAAGTGCCATTATGTGGCACTTACCTGCAAACGAAGCCCGCACTGTCCCCGCTGGTGGCCGCATGCCTGCTTGCCCCTCTTCCATCTGTGCCGCGGACTCCGACTCTGTGACTGGCCGGAGCCGCATGATGTCACTCCCGCGGGAGCCATCAGTCACGGCACTTGCGAGTGAAGAAACGGCACAGAGGTCCGTTTCTTCACAGCGCATGCGTCGATGACATCATTGCACACACGTAAGATGAAGCACATGACACCATGTACCACATCTCACTAACATGCTGCGATGTTGAGGGTGAGACACGGATGACCATTTTTTCACCCAAACCAGACCTTTGGTTTATGCCCTTATTCTAAGATCTCTTGTTTTGGGTGATTATATCGCCTTTTTGGGGGGCTTTTTCCCACTGGTCATTGTATCTCTGCGACAGCCATCTACAAATCATCAAATCAGTCATTACATCTTCATTCCTTGGTTAGGGCGTGTCTTTTCCCCTTCCCTCCCTCTTCCTGCCCTCTGTCCAACTTGAACGTCTCAAGTTCAGTCCATTATTTTCTTTAAAGTGAGATTTGGGCTATCCACATCTCTGCTACGGACGTTCTGGCACTGGGCTTGATCCCTCTTTTCCTATTTTTGCTCCCCTTTCCATTGTTGCCCGGCCATTCCTGCCTTTATCCCTTTGGGGACACCGTGGAGTTCAGCGTAGCCATTTCCTCTTCTATGTCTAGCTTTTTACCCCATGTCTTCGAACTCAAAATATCTGTTTCCACACACATAATTGATATCATAAAACTCTTTAACCACTTGCTCCTGATGAAGAGGATTGACGCACAATCTTGAAACGCGTAGAGTTTCACTCTGTACATTTGTACAAGAGTGATGTAAACTAGGTGGTTTTTCATGTTTTCATGGCTGAGTTCGAGCTGAGGTCAGGACTCTGTGCAGGCCAGTCAAGTTCCTCCACCTAAAACTCACTCATCCATGTCTTTAAAAACAACCCCACACCATAACCCCCCCTCCACCAAATGATTTGGGCCAGTAAAAGACATGGACGAGTGAGTTTGGGGAGGAGGAGCTGGACTGGCCTGCACAGAGTCCTGACCTCAACACGATAGAACACCTTTGGGATGATTTAGAGTGGAGACTGCTAGCCAGGCCTTCTCGTCCACATCAGTGCCTGACCTCAAAAATGTGCTTCTGATAGAATGGTCAAACATTCCCATAGGCACACTCCTAAACCTTGGGGACAACCTTCCCGAAGAGTTGAAGCTGTTATAGCTGCAAAAGGTGGGCCAACTCAATATTGAACCCTACGGACTAAGACTGGGATGCCATTAAAGTTCATGTGCGTGTAAAGGCAGGCATCCCAATACTTTTGGTAATATAGTGTACATACTCACCTAGGTGGATGCAGCATTCGCCCAATACTGCATCTGTCCCCTGCTGCCTCTATACCAAGGACTGAGCAATCAAAGACCGCTGATTGCTCTGTTCTTGGTCTTCAGTGAGCAGTGAAAAGCCACTGGCTTTGCCCCTCCAGCACTCACTGTAGCACCGGGCTGTGGAGAGGTGGAAGCAGCTGGCTCAGGCTCTCAACGATGCGCGGAGGGGCTCAGCCAGGGACCGTTTAGGCATGTGGGTGGAACCCGACATTAAAGTTGGGTTCCATCTAGAGCCTGGACTGGCTGAATGATTTCAGTCAACAGCGGACTATAACCCTCTGTCAGCTAAATCTGGGTCACAGAAGTATAGAACTATGTGCACTCCTGGGACCCACAGAGAAGTATGGCCAAAGGAGCTTTGTCCCTACTTATCCTTTAACAAAAAACATTTCCCCCAGCATCCCTTAAGATCTCAGGGGAAGGCTTTTTTTTTTAAACAGACAAAGTTATTATCATATGGCACATTTGCAAGACAAGGTGCATGACGTTATGCACTCCATCTCACGCATACAGAATATGATATCAATTTTCAAAATGGCAGGATGGAAGCAAAGACACAGGATTTCCAGATGCAGCCTAAAAAAGGCACAATAATAAAACAAAAGCAGCATGGACATACAGTAGGTAACAGTACTTGTTTATGTACACAGTATTATATATTATTGCAATTTTCTGTAGAGAACGGGAGAGGGGGAATGTCCTCTTTACCATGGTACCATGTAGTGTGCATGCTAAAATAATAACATATACTGAAAATTACACCCAGCATGCAAAAAAATAGTAATGCTACAGAACAGCATCCATACAAAGAGATATTCTCAGATACTGAGAACTACACTCAGCATGCAGAAGATCTGAAGCAGTACTGTGGCATTTTTAGATTTAAAACACAAAAAACAAAAAAACAGAGAATTATATCCAGTGTGGATAACATAAGTAATACTAAATAATGGCCATGTAAAAAGTGTCAGCATTTTAGAAACAGTAATCAAAACAGGGAAATACACATATTCTACACATATATTTACACACCAGGATTATTTTTTACAATATAGGAGATCTGGAAGCCATAGAGGGAAGAGGGCTGGGTCAGGAGAATCAAAGAAATCCAGAGTCATTTTTATATCCCACAAGTTGACAGGGTGAGAAGGACAAAAAACTGGGTGACTCACTAGATTTTCAAGTGAGTTGACAAAGCAAATGTTATCCTTTCCATTCCTAGAATACAGAGTCAGATAAAACTATCTTCAAAATGTCTTTAAAGTAGAAGTAACTTTATCTGAGCACCATACTTGATTTGTTGTAGCCGTATTAGTGCAATTGTGACAGAGAAAATTGAGTACTGTCCGTGATACTTTTTTTATTTGCACTAACATACAATTTTTCAGGACAAGCTTTCGGGGTATGTCCCCTTCTTCAAGGTCCAAGCAGTACTGATTCACAAATTTTTAAGCAGAATGTTAAAGAAAAAGAAGAAAAAAAAAAAAAAAAAAAAAAGAGAAAACCAAACACATACAAATCAATGGTAATAAAGATAGCAGCAGAGTTAGTGAGATAAGACAGAGGGAGAGCTAGGGGGGAATGCAGGGGGGGGGATACTAATCACAGAGCGGTCGTAAAACTTTAGCATAATGTGTAAGGAAGCCAATATCTAAATTCAGGCCATTATTCTTCGTGTCAAAAAGAAGTATCATTCTTAGTTCAAACGTTTTCCTTTCCTGGATAGTTCTAAAATTCCCTTTAAGAACTAAGACATTGAGGTCTTCTATGGTGTGGTCCGATTGTGAGAAATGATGTCCCACAGGTGTGCATAAACTGTCTTCTTTATGTTCTTTGTTGGTATGTCTGTGCAAATTCATCCTCGCTTGCAACTTCTGTCCTGTTTCACCAACATAAGATCCTTTGCTGCACCTTTTGCATTGGATGAGTTACACAACATTACTTGAGGTACAGCTGTAAGATCCCATGATATTGAAGGTCCCATTTGTGTGTGTAACACTTTTGGATAGATTTATCTGGTTGCATAGTTTGCAGCGTTTTTTATTGCAGGGTTTGCTACCATTATTTTTGACTTCATAATCAGAGTGAAGTTTCCTGCTGATTAGTTTGTGTCTGAGGTTGGGTAGTTGTCTGAAAGCCAATAATGGGGGTTGTTGGAATATTCCTTTCAGAGTTTCATCCTCTGTTATAATGGGTTGTAAATCTTTGATTATCTTTTTGATCCCTTCAAGTGCTGGATTGTATGTGGTGACTAGAGGTACTCGGTTATTTGTTTTTTTCTCTGTGTATTGGAGGAGATTTTCTCTTCGGGTTTTCAAGGCTGTGTTTATGCTGTTGTTTATGGTTTTGTCTTTGTAACCTTTCTTATGGAAGGAGTCTGCCAGTGTTCTGAGATGTTTATCTCTGTCTTCTGGGTCTGAACAAATTCGGTGGTATCTGATGGCCTGGCTGTGTATGATGGCCCGTTTGGTGTGTTGGGGGTGAAAACTGGAACTATGAAGATAGCTGCATCGGTCAGTCGGTTTTCTGTATATTGACGTGTGTAGCTTGTCATCCCTGATGTATACTGTAGTGTCCAGGAAGTTGACATGTGTGTTCGAATAGTCCATCCAATGCAAAAGGTGCAGCAAAGGATCTTATGTTGGTGAAACAGGACAGAAGTTGCAAGCGAGGATGAATTTGCACAGACATACCATCAAAGAACACAAAGAAGATAGTTTATGCACACCTGTGGGACATCATTTCTCACAATCGGACCACACCATAGAAGACCTCAATGTCTTAGTTCTTAAAGGGAATTTCAGAACTATCCAGGAAAGGAAAACGTTTGAACTAAGAAAGATACTTCTTTTTGACACGAAGAATAATGGCCTGAATTTAGATATTGGTTTCCTTACACATAATGCTAAAGTTTTACGACCGCTCTGTGATTAGTATTCCCCCCCCCTGCATTCCCCCCTAGCTCTCCCTCTGTCTTATCTCACTAACTCTGCTGCTATCTTTATTACCATTGATTTGTATGTGTTTGGTTTTCTCTTTTTTTTTTTTTTCTTCTTTTTCTTTAACATTCTGCTTAAAAATTTGTGAATCAGTACTGCTTGGACCTTGAAGAAGGGGACATACCCCGAAAGCTTGTCCTGAAAAATTGTATGTTAGTGCAAATAAAAAAAGTATCACGGACAGTACTCAATTTTCTCTATCTGAGCACCACAAACTGAAAATGCTATTTAATTCACTTTTAATATTCAAAGCAAACTCACCCATCCATTTGTGTCTCTATGCTTTATCCTGTTAAGAAATCACTTTCTAATAAAATACTCACTAGCATTTCTAGCCATGGCCATCCTGAATAAAGGCAGATGATTCATGCATCATTTACTTCCTGGAATCTATCTACACTTAGCTCAGTCAAGCAGGGACTATGCTCAGCTGAGAAAACCCCTTCTTCTCTCCTCCAGATGAAAGAAAAAATTCCCATAAAGACCCCTGGGATGTATGACATCATTTTGACCTAGGCCAGAATTCAGGAAGCAGCTGAAAAAATGTAAAAAAAAAAAAAAAAAAAAGTTTAAAACAAGTAAATATATTACACTTCCTATCTATTTACTAATGCGAGTAGCATAAGGATTAAAAATTGTTAATGCTGATTGAGAGAGTATGTTTCACTTTATTGTACATTAACCAGTAGTTAGATTGATCCCTGTGGGGATAACAGAGACTGAGGTAAATCCACTCTGACAATTCCATAAATTATATCCAATGTATTTTAAAAATCAGTATTAGTTAATAGCATTGGCTATTAGTTCAGTTGTGTTGGCTCAGGAAGCTTTAGAAAGAAAGTCCAGATATGGCATTTTTTACACAGTTACATTGGTCCAGCTTGGACCAATGTATTTATATACCATACCTGTGGGATCCTGCTAAAAGCTGGAAATCATTGTAGCAGACGCTGGAAGTTGACCACTCAGCGTGGGTGAAATTCGGAGATTGTTTTGCATTTTCTCAATCAATGTAAAGCACTCTCTGATTGAAGAAGATGGAGAGGTGGGGGCAGTGACATCAAACTCTCTACCTTGTCCAATCAGAGAATGCTTTGCATTCATTGAGAAAATGCAAAGCATTCTTTCATTTGCCAAGTCAAATGCTCTTCTTTAGCATTTACACAACCCCCCCAGAAAAAAAAAAAACATGAAATGGTTTCTAGCCATCATGTCATTGGGCATGTGTAATTCCCATGTGCTAATCTCCTGCATCATTTGTACATCAGCAATGCAGTTAGCTTCAATGTCATAGTCATTGCTGGTGGCTTTGGATGTATATTTGTATGATAGAGGCCCTAAAGGTCTCTTGAAGTAAGGCACTGGTTGACTCCTGACTCACTCCTCTGAATAACTAATCCAGTACTATTATGTTAAGAAATAAATTACGCTCAATTGTAAAATATGAGTATAGGGGTCACACAGGTGCTCCATTACTGTAAAAAGAGCAGGAAACTGAGTGTCATGGGACTCTGAAGTGAACTATTATTCTTTTCTTTAAGTAGGGAAAAATATTTCAAATATCAAATGAGGTTCAATTTGAAACACCAATTATTTTATCTTTGTGGTGGTTCCTATGTTTCAATGTACATAGCTCCTACCGCATCAGCCCTGGGCAAATAAAGCCCAGTAGTCCCAATCAAAATTGTCCATGTGTTGGTGTAATAAGTCATCAGAGGGTGTAGAGCAGGGGTAGACAACCTCAGCCCTCCAGCTGTGGTGAAACTACAAGTCCCATGAGACATTGCAAGACCCTGACAATCACAGGCATGACTCCTAGAGGCAGAGGCATGATGGGATTTGTAGTTTCACCACAGCTCAAGGGTCGAAGGTTGCCTACCCCTGCTGTAGAGTTTAATTAGAACCTCTTCTGTGCAAAATGACATTCACCAAGAAATCCTTGGTGTTTTTGGAGAGACTTATGTAAATATATTAATATAGAAGTCTCCTTACTTGTACTTTCTACACCAGCAAAAATGTAAATCTCTTTTATTGATTCACACCTTTATATTTTGGCTGTTTGATCATGCTCATCCCTTTAAACCCTTCGCTAGGTTTTCAGTAATTCTTATTTTCGGTTTACAACTAAGCATGTTACTGTATGTGCAATTTTATACTGTATGTAAAAAAGAAGCAAACTCACAAAATTATAGAAAAATCATTAAAAAGGATGCTTAATACATGCTAACTGTAATAAACCTCGTGGTTAAATTCCACACTATTAATAAATTTGCATTTGAACTCTGTCAGTCTTTCTTCATTATTCTAACGTGCTAATTCTTAAGCTTAAAAAATGTGTATCAATCAGTCAGAATCCGTCTTGTACCAGTTTACCTTGAACAGAGTGAATTGGTTCCTGTGGGTAGTGAAATTAATACTTAAGTATCAAAGCTCTTTCTTCAAATAAATCCAGCTATTTCATCTATCAACCACAATACTGAGTCAATCCAATCATTTATTAGCCCAGACCCTTCAACATGTCTCACTTCAAAAAGTACAAAAATCTCTGCTTCTGAACCTCTTGCACAGAATTTATGTGACTGTCAGGTGATTTAAAGGATATCTGAACTGAAAAACAAAATGTAATACATTGCATATTGCCAGTCCTTAGATATGGTGGCTGCATTTGTTTTCTATCTTAAGGCTAAGAACAGTTTCTGCAAATACAAAAAAATATGCCTTAGCTGATTTAGGAATCATGGATGCAAAATGGAAAGCATAAAAATTTAATCCTCTGACTTAAGATAAGCAGAGTGAACATGACAAAACAGGTTTTGTTTAAGGAATAGCAATTTCTTCTTCAGCAAAATTTCACTGAAGCAGAAACACTCAAACTCGTTGACTGAGATGATTGGGTGAAATTTGCTTGAAAATAAAATCTAGACTTTTTTATTTAGGGTCCATTTTGTTTTAAATATTTTATCTTATTTTATAAAGTGTTCTTTCTATTTGCATTTTTCTCTTTGTTGTGCATTTAAACATTATTTGTGTTCCGTGGCTTAAAATGTTTTATTTTATTTGTTTTATTTATGCTTTATTTTAACTTTTTTTCAACGTCTGTTTTTTTCTTTCTACAAAAATAATAATAATAATGAGACTAATGAAGAGCTATTTTTTCTGGCACAGGAACAGGTCAAAGATAGTTGAAAAGAGCTTTTGAAACCCTCAGGAGCCATTAAAAGCTTGCTGCCACTTTAACAATTACTAAAAACATCTTCAATGTGCCTCCTCTATTGACTCTGACGCTCTTCACCATAATGGGAAATGGAAAACTCTCAATTTCACTCATCCCTATCTCTGACCGAAAGAAAGAGAGCGGCATGTTCTTCACAAATTTATTACCTGAAGATCATCACTATGCAGACCAAGTCACACTTGTAGAGGCACTATTATTGTCTCCAGCTGCTCAGTCTTTCCACTTTTGAGTCCAAATTGGGATAACATATTCCAAATGCACCCACGCTAGGATCCTAAATACAATTATCAGCTGCTGTATTTTAACATACAAAGGTGTATTACCTCAATTTTTACATATGCATACAGCGCTCTATACATACAGCGTTCAAACTATGTCTGTGCTTAAAAGATATCCAAGAAGTGCTCTTCCAACATTCACTTTTGTTGCTCTCTGTGCTCCACACCCACCTGATCCTCCACCTTCACACTGGAAAGCTTACCAGATGTCCATGACCCCCTAGCATCCAGTGGGTCATTAAAAACTTGTATCCCCAAGGATTTAGACATACAAAACCACCTCCACTCCTTAGCCAGTTAACTCATACCACAAGAAAGGGGGGAGTGTAAAATCTTTATTTAAAACTTGCCCTTTAAAACTACATATGAAAAAAAATTCCCACTTATATTATGCAGTAACGTGCTGTACCGCGTCACTTCCAGGAGTACTGTGCAGGATGACGTCACTTCCTGTAGCTCTGCCCCAAAATGTTTTGTCATCCTGACGTCCTTAGGGATAACACCTACTTTATAATTGTTTTATGTTCCAATTAAAATAAAATAACCTAATTTTTTTGTTAATAATTACAGCTTACCTTTTTTAGATGTTCTATTCTGGACCCTTCTGCTAGGAAAAATCCTAGGTAGTTTTCTTTATTTATGAGGGGACTGGGCAGCTGTGTTTGTCATAATTCACTCTGTCTGTATTGTGCAGGTAGATCTTCATTAAAATGTGTAATTAGATTTACCAAAGGGTTAAAGGTGTAAATGATGGGCTATTTCATTGTATGGTAATGAGGACAGATTTGGGATAGGCATTATTAAAAAAATCTTGCAGTCAGGAATACACTCCCTCCTGAGAAACATCTGAAAGAAAAGAAATATTTAAAAAAAATAGCCATGCTTGTGAATGGGGGCACATAACACACATATAGTGAGGCTTTCCCTAATTTGACTTTGCAAGTTTAAATAGGCTTCAAAGTTCATGGTATTCTCCAGATCTTTCAGATTTGGTCCTATGCGTACAAGGGAAAAAAAAGTTACTCTGAATTCCAAGCACAGAATGGACAAAAAAAAAAGGCAGTTAAACTGCTTTAATTATACCATTATTATTGCCTCCTGCATTTAAACAAATCACTTCTCAGATATTCTCTGTTTTCAGCTTTTTTTTTCTGTACAGTGAACAGAAATGAATTGACGATTATCTGAACAGTGTGTTCAAATGAACAATCTGTTGCTAACCTGTAAATCTAGCATTCTGACAGCGCTTTACATAAAACATGATGCATAAATTGCAATCCAAGAATATCCTGTTGGCTATTTTCCATGAATACTTCAATATGACTTCTGGCTTATTTCAATATTTAAAATATTTATGCCATTATCTCATATGCTTTTTAATTAATTTCCTGTATTATCTTCCTGTAACTCTACTGGGAACAAAAAAGTGTTTTAAGAATATATTTCAGTGAAAAAGAATTTCCTTTATGACCTGAAGCTTGTCTGTTTTTTCATTATTCCTGATCACAATTCTGAATTCTAACACTGGCAATAGATGGAAGCCAGTGCAGCAGCTGCATGATGTAATTTCCATCATATGTTTATACCCAATTGTCAGAGCTATTAGGACTCTGTTCTTGTGCAAGAGTCCAACTTGTTTTATGTAGATTCTAAACAAGCCTATATTCAGTGGCATTTTCAATAGCCCACCAAAGCTTTGGGGAATTGTTTAAATATTCCTAACCCTTTGTTTATTACCAAAGGATAGGTAAAAAAAGAAAAATGGCTGTAAAAGGTAGAAGATACTTTTGTCCCAATTCTTTTTTTTTTCCTAATAGGTTGCTAGTTGTATAGCTATGCTTTTTCTTTAACAATGTATATGCCTTTGTACAAGTGTAGAGAGAAGGAATTCAGAATTTTTGGTGGCTTTTGTTTACTACATATTGTTCTGGATCCATGATTCACAAGTATTAAAACCAGACACAGCCAAGCAGCTAAACAAAAATGTCGACTGCCCCAATTTAAGGAAGACTGGGCTCCCTTCAGATGTATGTGCCCTTAATTTATCAGTTTCCATGTTCAAAATTGAGGCTCTCGTATACTAGATTTAGGACCACACTATACAGCGGGGCCATGAAGAGGCACTGCAGCTTCCAAATGCATTAAGAAATGTTATATAGTTACATAGTTGGTAAGGTTAAATAAAGACAGTTCATCCTGTGTTTGTGTGTGTGTGTGTGTGTGTATGTTTATGTCACTACCATTTCAAATATCCCTGGGTATTGCATTCATTAGGATGCCCATCTAAAAATTTCAGGCACTGCAGCTTCCAAATGCATTAAGAAATGTTATATAGTTACATAGTTGGTAAGGTTAAATAAAGACAGTTCATCCTGTGTTTGTGTGTGTGTGTGTGTGTGTGTGTGTATGTTTATGTCACTACCATTTCAAATATCCCTGGGTATTGCATTCATTAGGATGCCCATCTAAAAATTTCTTGCTAATACCACCAACTGTAGAATTATGCTTTCTGCTCTAACAGTAAATAACCCTTTACTCAGTTTAAGATTAAACTGCTTCTCATTCAACTTCATTGAGTGGCCGCGTGTCTTCTTAAGTAATCTGGAAACAAATAGCTTTCTCCCTATGCTGGAACCACCATTTAGATATTTGTATATTGCAATCATACCTCCTCTTAAGCGTCTCTTCTCCAGAGAGTGCGTTTGATGATTGTAGTCACTCCTAAGTGAGGTCTTCCAGTGCCCATATCAGCTTTGTTGCCTTCTCTGAACTTACTCCAGTTCAAGGAAATCCTTTCTGAGGACTGGTGGCCAGAACTGGACAGCGTACTCGAGATGTGGACGAACCAGAGTTTTGTAAAGCGGTAAAAATATAGTCTCATCTCTTAAATAGCTACCCGTTTTGATGTATTCTAATAGTCTGTTAGCTTTGCTTGCTGTAGCTTGGCATTGCATGATATTGCTTTGATCTACTAGGACTCCCAGATCCTTTTCCATCTTTGATTCCCCCAGAGGTTCACCCCCCAGCGAGCAATTTGCATTCAAATGTTTAGCCCCCAAATGAATTAACTAACATTATTCAATATTAAACCTCAATTGCTATCTAGTTGCTCACCCCTGTTATTTTATCATGGTCTTCCTGTAAAGATCCCGCTGTGAAGTTATTACCCTGCTTAGCTTTGTTTTATCAGGAAACACAGAGAATAAAGTATTTATCAACTTCAATATAATTTATGAACAAATTAAAGCAGAACTGGTGCCAGTACAGAGCCTTGGGGTATTCCACTTACAACCCCAGACTATTCAGACGATACATTATTTATCACCACCCTCGTGATGTGCTTCTTTAACCAGTTTTATATCCAGGCACATACACTGTTGTCTATCCACAGGACAACCACAATGGGGGGGCGACCCATACACATGTAGGGGGCTCCAATCATTGAGACCGAGTTTGTAAGGGAACCAGTGGTAATCGTCTGGCACGCATTCAAGTGTATGCGCACACGCACGGGCAAATGCGAACACCCGTGCGCGCTTATGCGCATGAGCGGCTACCCGCGTGCACACGTAGGAGCTCGTCCCTGGTACCAATTGGCACCAGATAGCCTATTTAAGGAGTCCCCTGACCATTGTTCTGTGCTAACTGGTCTTTCAGCTGTGCTCCTGATACCCTGAACCTGTGATTTCCTGTCTGAATACCCGTTACTGACCTTGGCTCCTGTTTGACCTTGCTTCTGGATCCTGCTTGTCTGATCTCTGGCTTTTGATTCCAGCTCTCCACTGACCCTGCTTCTGGACTGTGTTTACTTGATTCCTGGATCCTGATCCTGGTTCCTCATCTGATCTTGCCTTTGCCTGATGTCCTGTTACTGTGCTGCCTGTCTGTTAACAAACCCGGCTTTCCCTATGACCTCGCTCCTGCCTCCTGCTTGGCTCGGCACTTCCGCAACTACAGTCCTGCGACTAGCTGCGACTTCCTGCAACAGGTCTCCGGGTCTTCATCTGCAGGCACTCATGTTCCTCCTGGCCCTTGGCTCCTTCTGTTCCATCCTCAGCGGGTCCTGGGCTGGAGATACAAGAGAGGCTGACCTCGTCAATTCAGGCTCCCTTCAGGTATGTGACAGAGTTGTTGCTGCTGTAGTAACTAGCAATTGCTAAAGCAGGGTGGCCAAGGAGTCAGCTGATGCAACTTACTTAATCCATTTGTTTATGTTTTACCTACAGGTAAGCCTATAATAAGGCTTACATGTTAGTACTGTAAATACACTATATTACCAAAAGTATCGTGACACCTTCCTTTACACGCACATGAGATGGCATCCCAGTCTTAGTCTGTAGAGTTCAATATTGAGTTGGTCCAACCTTTGCAGCTTGTGCACTGGTCCAAATCATTTGGTGGAGGGGGGATTATGGTGTGGGGTTGGGCTTGGCCCCTTAGTTCCAGTGAAGGAAACTCTTAAGGCGTCGGACTGGGCTAAGCGTTGCTCAGTTGTCGGGTAATTGCCAGCACTCATCGTTCCACAGTGGCTCACCTGGTGATCATTTCCTGCTCATCAGCCAGCCCCTTCTGTCTATTTAAACTTAACTGGTTCATTCCTTCTGTGCCTTCGCCTTGGTCAAACATATCTGGAGACTCTCTGCTGTGTTCCTGTTGAAGACCTACCTGGCTGATGTTTCTTCTGGTTCCTGATCCTGTCTGCTGCCTCCGATTATGCTGATCTCTGGCTTCCTGATTTACTGGCTTGTTCTGACTACCCGCTTTGGTTACCGTACCCTGGCAATGTTTTGACTACGTTTACTACTTTGTACCATTTTTACCAGGAGGCCCCGCCCCTTACATAAGAACTGTCAAACAGCGGAGCCTGCAGTTGGCAGTTAGCCCTTGTCATGGGCGGAGCTTTTTTCGGGTTCTGCGGTGGTGGCGGGAATTGTGATTGATGATGGACGATCGGGGGACATTGTTTTTTATTTTTAAGAAGAGAATTGTCAAAAACTGTGTCTGAGTTTTTATTTCTTTTTAAAACTTTTTTTGAGAATGGGTAGGGGCACAATGTACCCCATACGCATTCAAATGGGAGGGGGGGGATCTTGGGACCTCCCTGTTAAAGTGGGCTTCCAGGTTCCGATAAATCCCCTGCCCGCAGACCCCCACAAGCACAGCTCAGGGTTGTAGGGAAAAGCTCCCCCTGCCCCAAAGCACCCCCAATGTTGAGGGCATGTAGCCTGGTATGGTTCAGGAGGGGGGGTGCTCGCTCATCCCTCCTTTTCTGGCCCGCCAGGATGCATACTCAAATGAGGATCTGGTATGGATTTTGGGGGATACCCTACACCATTTTTTTTTACTTTGGTGTGGGGTTCTCCTCAAAATCCATACCAGACCCAAAGAGCCTGGTATGGATTGGGGGAGACCCCCCACGCCGTTTTTTAAAACATTTTTCTATTGCCAGCAATGTTTTTTTGTTTTTATTCAGCTGTCAGCAGGGAAGCCCGTTGACAGCTGATGACTCATCTGTAGTTAATATTTGCGGATCCGCACTGTGCCTGGGTAGGGGAAAGCTTTGCAAAATCAGGGCTTAGAATGCACTGTGCAGTGGGCAGTGCATTGTGGGGCGCTCAGCGAGCGAACATCCTGCCAAGCACCCTGCAAATTTGGGTGTTCGCTGAACGAGCGAACAGAGATGTTTGGGCCGAAAGTTTGCTTGGCTCAAACTGTTTGCCCAACTCTAGCGTACATCAAGACGTAAACAGAATCAGAGTCAGGTACAATCAGGCAGCAAGGTACAGAGTATCTAGGCAGAAGCATTGTCAGCAGTCCAGGCTGGGGTCAGTTGTGGGGGGGCAGACAGCAAACGCGAGGCGGTAAGAATGATCCAAGAGCAAGGTCAGAGGGGAAGCCAGGTTGGTAACAGGACCACAGATATGCATTAAGACTAGATCACAGGGACAAGGCTGAAGACCATACAGTACAGGACCAGTGCAGGATTCAGGGTTAAATAGCTTTGCTGAATACTAGGCTTGCCTTAAAGAGGCATAGTTCTTAAAGGGGCTGTAAAGGCAGAAGGTTTTTTTTATCTTAATGCATTCTTTGCATTAAGATAAAAAGCCTTCTGTGTGCAGCAGCCCCCAGCCCCCCTAATACTTACCAGGGCCCCATCACCATTGGCTCCTGCTGCTGTCAATCAAACTCAGTTAGCCAATCGGGAGAGGGGGGGCAGGGCCGGGTTGCGGTTCTGTATCTGAATGGATACACGGAGCTGCAGCTTAGCTCAGGTGCCCCCATAGCAAGCTGCTTGCTGTAGGGGCACTCAACAGGAGGGAGGGGCCAGAAGCTCCAGCTAGGGACCCAAAAAGAGGAGGGTCCAGGCTGCCCTGTGCAAAACCATTACACAGTGCAGGTATGTGTGTTATACAGTGAATTATAGGTAACCTGCACTTGCTATGTGCAATAAACGTGAACATGTGTAAAATTAGTTTAAAATACAAAATCAAAAAATATATCTAGAGAGGTGCTGCTCAGCAGTGAATGTTTTGCCACATATGAAAAAGCAAAAAAAGGTATTGTGAAGCGCTCACCCAACTGCTCCCTGTTAGGATCTAATTAGTGAATATATATCAGGGATGTGCAGTGAGGTCAGTGGCTAGTGAGGCACTGACTAGTATCAGAGCCAGATACACATAGGTTACGCATACGCCACAATCATTAGAGCAAGAGCAATAATTCTAGCACTAGACTGGAAATTTTTAAGTAGTGAAGTTTGGTGCCATTCCACGAGTGTACGATATTTTAAAGTGTGAAATGTTAGATATCTTTTTACTTGGCGTAACATCATCTTTCACATTATACAAAAAAAAAAAAAAAAAAAAGAAAAATTGGGTTATCTTTAGTGTTTTTTTTTTTAAATATTCATGAAACAGTTTATCTCCAAAAAAAAAATGCATTTGAAAAATTGCTGCGCAAATACCATGTAACATAAAAAGTTGCAACAACCACCATTTTATTCCCTAGGGTGTCTGCTAAAACAATATACATAATGTTTGGGGATTCTGAGTAATTTTCTAGTCAAAAGATTATGATTATTACATGTAGGGGAGAAGTGTCAGAATTGGCCTGAGTGGCAAGGGGTTAATTACCATAAGTAATATCCAAATAATTATTATATATTGTTTTTAAGGTAATTTACTATATTTTCAAAAACTGTACTCAAGCAGGTGGCTTAACGGAAAAATTACTGAAGTAATTTCACAGTAAATAAATAAATAATAAATGATCATCTTATAACATATATTATAATGCTATATGATTTAGCTTGATTATAACAGTACCATTTTAGCAGCAGCAGATTCTCATTCCCCCTCTTGGGTGGGTAAATCTTATACCCATAAACACATGTTTTTTCCTTCTAGTTAAGAGCGCTGGGCTGGAAGGGAGCATTTGTCTTTTAGACAAATTTCCCCTTCCATGACACTGCAGTGAGAGGCGTGCCTCCACTGCAGCATTTTTATTGGACAGCTGGGGCTAATGGTACTTTACCATTGGTCCAAGACTCCAAGCTGTCCACTGAGCTCAGTGCCTCTGACAAGAAGTAAGGAGAGGCACTGTGAGCTCAACCTCTCAGTCTGCTGCAAACAGATTGTGCCAGCTTGTATTTAAATTGGCTGTTCTGTATGGAGCTTATGACAGACTGCGAGAGGAGCTCCGCATCTCTGTAACCATAGGTCGTAGAATCCCTACATTTTTACCAGTGGTGGGGTAGGACTTAGGTAAATGTGGGGTCTCTGTGACCTCAGATCACCGAGCTACGACCCTCGAAGCTCGATTTTTTTTTTTTATGTTCATGACTCTGCCTCACCTGCCTCCCCTGACTGCACATCCCTTATATATATATGTTAACCACTTCAGCCCCAGAGGATTTGGCAGCTCAATGACGGGAGGACTTTTTACAATTTGGCACTGTGTTGCTTTAACTGGTAATTGCGCGGTCATGCAATGTTGTACCCAGACGAGATTTGCGTCCTTTTTTCCCACAAATTTTCAAACTTTCTTTTGATGGTATTTGATTGCCTCTGCGATTTTTATTTTTTGCGATATAAACGGAAAAAGACCGAAAATTTTGAAAAAAAATGATATTTTCTACTTTTTGTTATAAAAAAAATTTAATAAACTCAATTTTAGTCATACATTTAGGCCAAAATGTATTCAGCCACATGTCTTTGGTAAAAAAATGTCAATGAACATATATTTATTGGTTTGCGCAAAAGTTATAGCATCTACAAACTAGGGTACATTTTCTGGAATTTACGCAGCTTTTAGTTTATGACTGCCTATCTCATTTCTTGAGGTGCTAAAATGGCAGGGCAGTACAACCCCCCCCCCCAAAATGACCCAATCTTGGAAAGTAGACACCCCAAGGAAATTGCTGAGAGGTATGTTGAGCCCATTGAATATTTTATATTTTGTCACGACTCACAAGTGATTGAAAAATGACAAAAAAAAAAAAAATTACACAAAGTTGTCACTAAATGATATAATCCTCACACATGGCATGGTTATATGTGGAATTATACCCCAAAATACATTCTGCTGCTTCTCCTGAGTATGGGGATACCACATGTGTGAGACTTTTTGGGAGCCTGGCCGCGTACAGGACCCCGAAAACCAATCACCCCCTTCAGAATTTCTAAGGGTGTAAATTTTTGATTTCACTCCTCACTACCTGTCACAGTTTCGGAGGCCATGAAATGACAAGATAGCACAAAACCCCCCAAATGACCCCATTTTGGAAAGAAGACACTTCAAACTATTTGCTGAGAGGCATGTTGAGTCCATGGAATATTTTATATTTTGCCACAAGTTTCAGGAAAATTTTTTTTTTTTTTTTTACAAAACGTTGTCACTAAGTGATATATTGTTCAAACATGGCATGATTATATGTGGAATTACACCCCAAAATACATTCTGCTGCTTCTCCTGAGTACAAGGATACCACGTTTGGAACTTTTTGGCAGTCTAACCGCATACAGGACCCCGAAAACCAATCACCGCCTTCAGGCTTTCTAAGGGCGTACATTTTTGATTTCACTCTTCACTGCCTATCACCTTTCGGAGGCCATGAAATGCCCAGTTAGCACAAACCCCCCCAAATGACCCCATTTTGAAAGTAGACACCCCAAGCTATCTGCTGAGAGGCATGTTGTGTATTTTGCAGATTTCACTTTTTGTCACAAAGTTTTGAAAATTGAAAAAAGAAAAAATAAGAACATTTTTCGTTTCTTTCTTCATTTTCAAAAATAAATGAGATTTGCAAAATACTTACCATGCCTCTTAGCAAATACCTTGGGGTGTCTACTTTCCAAAATGGGGTCATTTGGGCGGGGGGGTTGTGCTATCTGGACATTTCAGGGCCTCCGTAACTGTGATAGGTAGTGAGGAAGTAAAATCACCATTTTACGTCCTTGGAAAGCCTGAAGGCGGTGATTGGTTTTCGGGGTCCTGTACACGGCTAGGCTCCAAAAAAGTCTCACACATGTGGTATCCTCATACTCAGGAAAATCAGCAGAATGTATTTTGGGGTTTAATTTCACATATGCCCATGGCATGTTTGAGCTATAGATCATTTAGTGACAACTTTGTGCAAAAAAAAAAATCATTTTCCCGCAACTTGTGGCAAAATATAAAATATTCCATGGACTCAACATGCCTCTCATCAAATAGCTTGGGGTGTCTACTTTCCAAAATGGGGTCATTTTGGGGAGGTTTGTGCTATCTTGGCATTTTATGGCCTTCAAAACTGTGATAGGTAGTGAGGAGTAAAATCAAAAATTTACACCCTTCGAAATCCTGAAGCTGGTGATTGGTTTTTGGGGTCCTGTACGCGGCTAGGTTCCCAAAAAGTCTCACACATGAGGTATCCCCATACTCAGGAGAAGCAGCGGAATGCATTTTTTGGGTGTAATTCCACATAAAACCATGCCATGTTTGAACAATATAAAGTGTAATTTTCCCGAAACTTGTGACAAAATATAAAATATTCCATGGACTCAACATGCCTATCAGCAAATAGCTTGGGGTTTCTACTTTCGAAAAAGAGGTCATTTGGGGGGGTTTTGAACTGTCCTGGCATTCTATGCACAACATTTAGAAGCTTATTTCACACATCACCCACTCTTCTAACCACTAACAAAGCCCTTTCTGACGCTTTTTTAGTTTACATGAAAAAAATTTTTTTTTGCAAGAAAATTACTTTGAACCCCCAAACATTATATATTTTTTTAAGCAACTGCCCTACAGATTAAAATGGTGGGTGTTGCAAATTTTTTTTTCACGCAGTATTTGCGCAGCGATTTTTCAAACGCAATTTTTTTGGAAAAAACACACTTTTTTAAATTTTATTGCACTAAAACACACTATATTGCCCAAATGTTTGATGAAATAAAAAAGATGATCTTATGTCGAGTACATGGATACCAAACGCGACATGCTTTAAAATTGCGCACAAACATGCGCGGGGACAAACTACATATATTTTTAAAAGCCTTTAAAAGCCTTTACAGGTTACCATTTTAGATCTACAGAGAAAGTCTACTGCTAAAATGACTGCCCTCGATCTGACCTTTGCGGTGAAACCTCACATGCATGGTGTAATTGCTGTTTACGTATGACACCAGACTGACGCTTGCATTCACCTTTGCGTGTGAGCACGGGGGGGGACAGGGGTGCTTTTTTTTTTAATTATTTATTTTGCTTTTTTTATTATATTTTTAAACTGTTCCTTTCATTTTTTTTTATAATTTGTATTGTTATCTCAGGGAATGTAAATATCCCCTATGATAGCAATAGGTAGTGACAGGTACTCTTTTTTGAAAAAATTGGGGTCTATTACCGGTCTTGTAGAAAAGCACCCCCACAACATGATGCTGCCACCACCATGTTTCATGGTGGGGATGGTGTGAAGTGCAGTGTTAGTTTTCTGCCACACATAGCGTTTTGCTTTTAGGCCAAAAAGCTCAATTTTGATCTCATCTGACCAGAGCACCTTCTTCCACATGTTTGCTGTGTCTCCCACATGGCTTCACGAAAACTGCAA
Source organism: Aquarana catesbeiana (assembly GCF_042186555.1). Taxonomy (NCBI): domain Eukaryota; kingdom Metazoa; phylum Chordata; class Amphibia; order Anura; family Ranidae; genus Aquarana; species Aquarana catesbeiana. The sequence goes on from NC_133326.1 coordinate 295,272,970, forward strand.
ACAGGACTTCTTATGGCTTTCTTTCAACAATGGCTTTCTTCTTGCCACTCTTCCATAAAGGCCAGATTTGTGGAGTGCACGACTAATAGTTGTCCTGTGGACAAATTCTCCCACTTGAGCTGTGGATCTCTGCAGCTCCTCCAGAGTTACCATGGGCCTCTTGGCTGCTTATCTGATTAATGCTCTCCTTGCCAGGCCTGTCAGTTTAGGTGGACGGCCATGTCTTGGTAGGTTTATAGTTGTGTCATACTCTTTCCATTTTCGGATGATGGATTGGACAGCGCTCCATGAGATGTTCAAAGCTTGGGATATTTTTTTTTTTTTCTCATTCAAAGTTTTATTAAGAGAAAATGAAGGTCATAACATGCATATTTTGTAAATCGCAGATGCAACTGCGTATGTTTTACCAATACAGCATAAAAAAGCATAAAATAGTCCAGAGGTTTACGTTAGGCAATTACAATCGTGTAGCTTATACTATGGTTACATTAAGTGTATTTGGTCAATAAAATTCAAGTTTAAACTTATGAAAGATCCGTTTGACCACTTTTCATTAAATTGACATTATTCATCGACACAGACTACAGAGTATCTGTACTGGTATCTTATGGTATACATTCTTAACATCTGCTGAAGTACTTATAGCTGGATGTGTAGGTAAAGAGAGAGACGAGGAAAGGAAAAGAAATGTAGAAAGGTATGAAGAAGTATTGTGTAATAGGGCGTACACACGGTCGGACTTTGTTCGGACATTCCGACAACAAAATCCTAGGATTTTTTCCGACGGATGTTGGCTCAAACTTGTTTTGCCTACACACGGTCGCACAAAGTTGTCGGAATTTCCGATCGACAACCACGCGGTCACGTACACCACGTACGACGAGACTAGAAAAGGCCGGTTCAGAACCAAGCGCGGCACCCTTTGGGCTCCTTTTGCTAATCTCGTGTTAGTAAAAGTTTGGTGAGAGACGATTCGCGCTTTTTCAGACTCGTGGCTTTCAGATCGTTTTCTGCCATTCAGTTTGTGCTTGTGGGTTTGTATCTGCTCTTCAGTGCGTGCAAGCAAGTTCCGCGTGACTTTAAGTAGTCATTGTATTCTTGTTCGTTCGTTACTGGTTTTCAGGTCGCTCTTCACAGGCCTTGCTGTTCTTCAGTGCCATCTGTTACTTCGTTCTGAGCAGCCGACCGTTTTCTAGCCATGTTTCATATGCGTACTCCTCGTAGAGTTCCTGCTGTGCGGGGGCTTGGTGTTGGGGTCCTGACCTTGACACAAGTCCAGTCCATGAACAGGGTGGGGAGGAGTTCATGGACCAAGAATTGGTTGCTTCAGCGTAACCAGTTCTGTCATATGCCTTTGCTCCGTGAGATCCGTGAGAATAATCCTGATGATTTCAGGAACTTTCTCAGGATGACGGACCCCGTGTTTCACCGTTTGTTGGCTTCGCTGACCCCCTATATTAGCAGGCAGGATACCTGCATGAGGTAAGCCATCACTGCGGAGCAGAGGTTGGTCGCTACCTTGCGGTATTTGGCCACAGGGAGAAGCCTGCAGGACCTCAAGTTCTCGACAGGCATCTCCCCCCAGGCTCTGGGGATCATTATCCCAGAGACCTGTTCTGCCATCATCCAGGTCCTGCAGAAGGAATATATGAAGGTAAGATTTTTATCCTTTTATATCCCATTTTATTGTATTGAATGTTTGATAATATATTGTATTTCTTTCCTCATTCCCTAATTACCATGATTGTAATATGCTGTGAATGTCCCCTTTGTCCTCATGCATGCTGGATTTTTATGTAATTATTATTTTATGTCCTTCATACATATTTGCCCTTCAATAACCTCTCCAGCATGGTGTCTCCTGCCCTATATTCACCTCATGTAGTCACTTAACAATGTATTTTATCAGCTCTATAGTAGTGCTTTACCCCAAACACCCCCTAAAATGTTATTTTTTATTTAAATTCAGGCAGAGTGGCAGAGGCTTTTTTTTGTGGTGTCCCCAAATTTTTTGTAACCCTCCCTCCCCCAACTGCTAAGTCAGCTGATCCCAATTCTCTATCCTCAATCATCTATCTGCTGACTTTGCCAATCCCATACACACTATACCCATCTCTTTACTGGTCAGATTTATGGATGAATTCCCCAAAGCATGTAGTGCAAGGGCCTGCCTGTATACTTTCCAATGATACTGTTTAAAGTTCTTGTATCCTATTATTATCTTGATAGGTAATAGCAGAATGTTCAAATGTGCTCAAATGTGTACAGTGTGTATTTATATCTTTGTATTATGACACTTCTTACCTGTCCAGTGGTCTGCCAATAGTGTAACTAAGGAGGGTCTGTTCTAAGTAATACCCATTATTTAGGCATTCATCTCTCAATGAAGTGAAGAGGGTTACCTGTCCAAGAGTTCCCCCCCCTATAATGTTAGAAATGGCCCATGAGGGGGGGAGGGGGAATATGATAGGTGTACCTTATACTTTGTTGTTGTTAAATTCCCCTTAATAAATGCTATCTGGAGGTTGCCCCATAATGTTTGTGTCTAATCTACTTGCCATGTTTCTGTGAAAAAATAGTAATGTTTATTGTTTTTTCCTCAACAGTTTCCTTCCACGCCACAGGAATGGCAGACTGTGGCCTCCCACTTTGCCCAGCGGTGGGACTTTCCTAACTGCGGAGGGGCAATTGATGGGAAACACGTCCACATCGTCCCACCACCCAACTCAGGGTCGTACTATTATAATTACAAGGGGTTTAATAGTATAGTGATGTTGGCGGTGGTGTCGGCTAATTACGAGTTCTTGTATGTGGACGTGGGGAAGAATGGCCAGATGTCCGATGGTGGAGTGATCGCCCAGACGGAGTTCTACAGGCGTCTCCAGAATGGCAGCCTGGACTTGCCACCTCCAGAGGACAATGTTGAAGGTCTCCCATTTGTGTTCGTTGCTGATGAAGCATTTGCGCTGGGGGACCACCTGATGCGGCCGTTCCCGATGAGGACCCTCACCCCGGAACAGAGGGTTTTTAATTACCGGCTGGCCAGAGCCCGAAGAGTGGTGGAGAACACATTTGGAATCCTGGCCAGCCGGTTCCGATTATTTCTGACACCCATCCATATGGCGGAGTATAAACTGAACCATATAATACTTGCCTGCTGTGTTCTCCATAATTTTTTAAGAAAACATTCAGCCAACTATGCTGGCTCAGTTGGGCCTGAGGCCGGAATCCCAAATCCATCAACACTGACGGCGCTTGAAAGTGGCCGTCCTGGCTTGCCCTCCCTGAGTGCCCGTGATGTCCGGTTACGCTACCTGGAGTTCTTTGCGGGTAGGGGGGCTATCAATATGCCAGACAATCTGTGAAACCTTTTTCAAATAAAAAACAACCAAAAGAAATTCTTTGTGGACATTTACTGCTTGTGTTTGTTTTAGCTGACCCTGACAGAAATGTGTTGAGTGCAGAAAATGTCGTGATTGGGTAACCTTATAAAAAACAGTGTTGACTGGTACTTCCTAAATGCAAAAACACATTTCACTACAAGTGCACTTGCAACTGCACTGAACCTGCACTTGTAGTGCAAAGTGTATTTGCCCTTAGGAAATAACCCCCATTTTTGCATAAAACAGCAATTACATCACCCCAAAAGTGTTGTAGTGTTGACACAATAATCCACACATTCTTGAGTAAGCCACTTTTTTATACCTGCACAATCACATGTGCATTTACGAAAGGTTTTTAAAACAAACCAACATGTTTGTTGTATAACAATTTTTGCAGTAGCAATATCAAAAATCGAAATATCCATTTCAGATAAAACAGGCCTGTGTAAAACCAACAAGAAAGCCAAAAAACTTGAACTTACAAAGTTCACATATGGTAAAACCTGAAGGCTATATCAGACATCAGTATTTAGGAACTGGGTTTGATATAGCGTTCAGATGGGGGGAATCACCCCTGGAAAAGCCAAATTTGGAAGATGCACACCAATTTACGAATGTCAACATGTGCTATCTGCCATCAGGGGGGATCAAGGGACGTGTTTTGGGGGAGCAAGCCCTTCCTCAACGCGACTTTATAATTGAGGAAGGGGTTGCACCCCCAAAACGCGTCCATTGATCTCCCGTGATGGCAGATAGCACATGTTGGCACACTGTGTGCATCCTCCAAATTTGGCTTTTCTAAACATTGAAAAAATTTTTGCAAGATTGGACCACAAGAAAACAGGTGATTTTGTGGGGTTTAAATTCGCCCCAAAACATCAATGATGTTATTATTTTTTTTAATAACATCACTGATTTGTTGCTGTATGTTGTGCAATTCGAGATTACACCCCATGATCTCCCCGATCAGTATCTGGGCACTTTCAGATGTGAAACGTTCTCTCTCCCTCACATCACGATCACCTACAAAGAGATAAAGAACAAAAAAAAAGGTCTCAAAAATCTGCCACCATCCATCTCTTTTACCTGAGCTTGTGGTCGCAGACACTCACCTGTTGTGGTGCCAATCTCCACCACATCTTCTTCTTCCTCCTGCTCAGCTTCTTGGGTTTGCGGTATTTCCCCTTCTTCCAGAGGTGGGGGGTCTGTGTTCTCCTGGGATGAGGGGTGTCCTCCGAGTCTTTTCTCCCCTATGTAAAACAAAAATGGTATACTTAGCACACAGATATTTGATGGCAGAACTAGAAATAGGAAACATTGCTTGGAAGTGGGGTACAATTGTCTATTTTAGCAGAGTTCCAAGATGTATATTTTTTATTGGCCTTTGTCAAGCTGCAATACTTTACCTGTTTGGTACAAGCTTCACAGATGTAGCCCCCCCTATAGTATACACTGGAGCACCTGTGTGCCCCCCCTAATAAAAATGGTGTTCTGGGGTCCCACACTAGTGCTCCAGTGTCCAGATGTGAAAACAGCGGCTCAGTGTCCTCTCCTTACACACAATCTAGTTTGCATTTCATTCTAGTAACAAACCCATCTACACAAACAAACATTTGGCATCCAAGTAGGCCCCAAAAAATGTGTGAAAATGCATATGGCCTAAACAATGGTGTTCTAGAGGCCGAAAGAAAAATGTTTGCTACGAACGAATAATGGGCCCATGAACATTAAAGTTGCCCTTTTAAACGTTACAATTAATAAAAGCATATGGAGCAGAACGAACGGAATAAAGACAGAAAGAATAGGAACACAGCACAACTACTTACTTTTTTGAAGCACTCTCCGGATCTTTCGGTACTGCTCTGGCTCTCTCAACTTCAGGTCCGACCACCGCTTCCTGAGCTGATCTTTCGATCTTCGTACCCCGAAATTCCTCTCAAGACTCCTGACCACTTTCGCCATGATCTTGGCCTTTCAGATGTTGGGGTTGGGGTAAGGCCCATATTTTCCGTCATAGTCGGACTTCCTCATGATGTCGACCATCTCCAACATCTCCCCAAACGACATATTTGTGGCCTTAAAACGTCTCCTTCTGGATCAGGACGTGCCTGGATCCGGGCTTTCCTCCTCCTCCTCCTCGTTGCTATAATTAGCACACACCTGCTCTAAATCCGCCATCATGCTCTTCACCCACTGCGCTGAACGAAAAGGGGCGGGGAATAGACTAGAAAGAACGTCAGGGGCGGGCGGAGTTACACGCATGCGCAGTGTGTATAAAGCGTAACACGCGTGCGTATTACGTACGATCTGTGAGCGGAGGAAGGAGCATTGGAGGAGCGCCGATCGTAAGAACGAAGGTAAGAGACAAACTTGTGCCTATACTGCTTCTAGATTGAGGCCTATATTGTAACAAGATTAGGAGAGTTTTGTCTGACATTAGGCTTTATCTTGTGTTGTGTTTTGCAGTGAACATGGATATCTTAATGAAAGACAATGACTTCATGTCAGTATTCGTAGAGATGCTAAGTGAGCTGCCCTGTCTGTGGGAGATTACCCACCCCCATTTCAAGAACCAAGCAAAGAGGAAGGCAGCACTGGAGCAATTGTGTGAAATTGTGAAGCAGGTGATCCCCACGGCAGACATCACTTATTTAAAGATTTTCATTGGTGGCCTGAGGAGCACATATCTGAGGGAGCGCAAGAAAGTCCAGGATTCGCAGAGATCCGGAGCAGCAGATGACATCTATGTCCCCAGGATGTTGTACTACGACAGGCTGCACTTTCTGGCAGGCCAGACTGAACCCAGGTCATCCCTCTCCAGTCTTCCTTCCACGCTTCGTTCCCCCCCGGCTGAGGCTTCTGACGCCCAACCTGGGCCTTCCAGGCGATATGTGGAGGATCCCAGATTGAGCCAGGTATAGCATTCCTCTAAATATTTCTGCTTGTCCAATCAATGATGTTAACTAGATGTTAGTTGGGAGTACTAATTTAGGATTGTGATTGATGATGCAAAACATTACAACTATGTCCCTTTTTCATACACAGGGAAGTCTCAGCCAGGAGGTGGCCGGGCCGAGCCAGCTGGCTGATATCAAGGTCCCTCCACCCCCCCTGAAAACAGAAAGTGGCAGTAGGAGGAGTACTCTAGAGGAGGCTGCTATATCATTCTTTTGGAGGGCTACAGAGGTCCTGGGAGCACCCCACACCATGCAGGAGAACATTGCTGCCTTCATAGCCTATAAAATACAGAGGATGGAGGAGGGCCAAAAAGTCTTGTGTGAGGCCCTCATATCGGAGGCTCTGGAGAAAGGTATGAGGGGCCAAATTACACCTCACACACATCTTTGGGATGGTCCTCCTCCTCCTCCTGCAGGTCCTCCTCCTCCTCCTCCCTCTCCTCCAGGTCCTCCCAGTCCTCCTCCAGGTCCCCCCAGTCCTCCTCCTCCTCAAGGTCCTACTCCTCCTCCTGCCACATCTCCAACTGCACAGCCACAGCCCGGAAGGAAGCGTGGAAGGAAGACCAGACAGTGATTGCCCTGGGTTCAGTCTGGTCGGCTGCTGCTGCTATCCGGATCTCTGCGAATTCTGGACCAGACTGCCCTCCCTTAGATATGGACTCCTCAGGCCACCAATTTTGATGTTGAAGAATTGATGTCTGCCGTGGGGGTCCCAGGCTTCGCTAATTTCTCATGTTGATCCAGTGTTGCCTTCCTCTTTGTTTGGTTCTGATCCCTTAATAAAGGATTTTTGTTTTGAATTATACTCTCCTATGTGTTTTACTTCAAAAATGACAGTTGGTTTGTGAGGATTCAGGTACATTTCAAATATACAATGTGAAATGAACAAGGGACACCAACAACAAACAATCTCCTTGAGATTAAATAATAAAAGATATCAATGGTGTTGGGGTAACTTGACACACAAAACACAGACAAAAATATTCTGGAGTAAAAATAAAAATAACATTGAACAAAGATCAGCCTTGGAAAAAATCCAAACATTAAAACAAAAAAAAAGGCTGAAAATCCAAAAAAAAAAAAATAACAAAAATATAAAACTGTCAGATGTGACAACTAATAACAATATATTCAGGGAATCTCACTAAAAAAAACACAAATAAAACTTTGTGAGAAGTCTGTGTGAATATGAGCAGCAAAACTACTTAATTCTTGTCACATTATAAAGAAGAAGAGAGTGCGCTGTATTAAACCATTTTTAACATTGCAGCGTGACGAAAGTGTTGTATCCATTGCGAACGCTAATTTTACCAGACCGAGCTGTTCCGTGTCGGAATTTCTTCTGAGCATGCGTGGAACTTTGTGCTTCGGAACAGGCCACACACGGTCGGAATTGACGCGATCGGATTTTGTTGTCGGAAAATTTTATCTCCTGCTCTCCAACTTTGTGTGTCGGAAAATCCGATGGAAAATGTCCGATGGAGCCCACACACGGTCGGAATTTCCGACAACACGCTCCGATCGGACATTGTCCATCGGAAAATCCGACCGTGTGTACGGGGCATTAGTCTTAGATTTGTTTCTAGTTGTCTTCACAGAGACCGAAGGAGAACTCCAGCATCAGAGATCATAGGTATCATTATGGGGAGTAGATATTCGTGACCTCCCCATAAGTTTGAGAATATTTAAAGCTAAACCATGGTTGCCATGTCTTATGGAATCTTTCCACGTTGCCCCTTTCCTGGGCCAGGGTGTCCTCCATCTCACAAACATCACGTACTCTGAGCAACCATTCTGAGATAGAGGGGACCCTGGATGAATTCCAGTGCAAGGGAATTAAGCAGGTGTTTGGTCAGAGAATGCTTATATATTTTAAGTGAGAAGTTAGTCACATGTAGTAGGCAGCATGCTGCATTTAAATTCAGCTTAGTTTCTGTGATCAATTTGATTAAGTTCCGGATGTCAGTCCAGTAGCCTTTAATCAGATTGCAGTGGCACCAAACGTGTGTCAAAGTGCCTATTTCTTGCTGACATCTCCAGCACATCTCTGATTTTTGGTTATCCCATTTATGAAGTCTGTCAGGTGTGTTGTACCAGTGCATCAGCAATTTGTAGCTCATTTCTTGTTGTTTTGTGTTCATGGAGCATTTATGTGCCATTATGCATGCATACCTCCATTGTTTCTCTGATATCTCCACCTCCAAGTCCTCCGACCACCTCCTCCTATGTGCATCCTCCTCCATACCATTCAGATTTTTTAGCCAGGTATAAGCAACTGAAGTGGCCCTATCCAGTGGGGATTTGCTGTGGCAGATCGATTCCAAGCCAGTTAGAGGTCTGATCATATCTCGAGAGTGTCTAAATTTGCTTAAGTAGCTTCGAATCTGGAAGTATGTCCATTGACGTAGGAGAGGTAGATTACTCTCTGATTTAATAGATAGCCAATCTTTGAATTTGTCTCCCTGGAAACAGTCTCCCGCAAGCAGGGGGGATCTGTCAGTTAGGGGTTGTAGAGTTGTGAACAACACAAATACCAGAGTTGTCAAGCAACTCAGGTCCAAGCGCTCATGGAGTAAACCAAGATGGAAAAAGTCCAATTAAACTAATTAAAAGCTGCTGTTATAAAAACAAGAAAACAATGATACAGCACAATATACTCTCTTATAAAAAGGAAGTATTAACAGCGCTAATACTGAGCTTTAACAGTGTAATATATAAACTCACAAGAAGGTGAGAGTAGACATGAGGTAGATGTTCATAAAACATATGAAAAATATATCTATAGGTATATATATATATATATATATATATATATATATATATATATATAGTCCAATGCTATGTATGAGAACCCACAGTGCCAAATAGATAGTTCATAAAAAACACAGAGCAGTGTAAAACACACTGATTATGCCAGCTGCATAGACTCAAACGTAACATGAATAGTTCATTGCATGAAGAGGACAGTGATTATAATTAGAGAATATATTTCTTCTGGAGTGCAGCAACTAGACCATCACCACATCACCGTGTGAAAAACCCTTATGGATGTGAGCTTACCAAAGGTAAGACAAAGACAAGCCTGTCAGCTCCTTTTCTCTCTAGGATCAGCTCCTCCACCACCAGATTCCCTCAGTCCTCCAGAGGTAAGATAAAGACAAGCCTGTCAGCTCCTTTTCTCTCAAGGATCAGCTCCTCCACCTCCAGATTCCCTCAGTCCTCCTCAGTCAAGATCATGTATTAACATGTAGAAAAAATAGAAGGGGAGCACTTTCCATAGTGTAAAACAGTTTATTTATAACAAACCCACAGAGATTCCCCCCTTAAGCAATTGCGCTTACATAATAGAAGTAAAAAAAACCTTTGACTTGTACAGCATCAGCTCACCGCTGATCGGAACTGAGAATGCCCGCCCACCTCGATGAGTCCCGGGATGACGCTGCTTGTCTCTAGCTGGTAGTTTGCGTGGTCATGCACTGACGCGTTTCGGGATTCCGTCTTCAGAGGGCACTCTGTTGTAGAGTTGTGTTTTGCTCACCCGGTGCAAAGTCAGGATTGTCCTTCAGTGGTGTTAATAGACTGGGAGGTGTGGTGATGTCTTTTTGTTTAGCTAGAATATTTAATATCCCTAGAGTGGTTCCTTTTATGGGGTGTCTTTTTAAGATATGTGGGTATTTATTCCGTGGGATCCAAGGTGAATATGCAAGAGGAATGGGGCTTAAGTCAGCTTCTAATGAAACCCATTCTTTCCAAGGTCGGATCCAGAGTCTAGTCTCGAGAGGGGCACTGTCAGAAAATTAGTTGCTTACTTAACAATCGCTGATCGCCGCCATTACTGGTAAAAAATAAATAAATAAAAATGCCATAAATCTATCCCCTATTTTGTAGACGCTATAAATTTTGTGCAAACCAATCAATATACACTTATTTGGGGGGGGGGGGTTACCAAAAATATGTAGCAGAATACACATTGGCCTAAACTGATGAAGAATTTTTTTTATACCAAAAAGTTAAAAATATTGTTTTTTTTTTTTTCAAATTTGTTGGTCTTTTTTTATTTATGTTGCAGAAAATAAAAACCAGAGGTGATCAAATACCACCAAAAGAAAGCTCTAAGGACATCAGTTTTGTTTGGGTACAGCGTCGCACGACCGCGCAATTGTCAGTTAGTTAAAGTAACGCAGTGTAGTATTACAAAAAATGGCCTGTTCATGAAGGGGGATAAAACTTTCCGGAGCTGAAGGGGTTAACATTGAACAAGTTTTAAGAGCATTTTGTTTTCAATTTTTCATACATAATGACAGTTATGGCACACATCTATTTTGCGATTTGACACATTCATTTATTCTTTTACTCACTTTTAGTAAAATATTTTGGTGCTCTGGACCTCTGGTGGTGGGAGGGGCTCCCATGCAGGTCACAGGAGCAATGAGATGAGCAATGAGATGAGCGGGATCTGGTAATTGCACTAGTCTGTCTGCACTCCACAGGCAGCAGTTGATGACATTAGATGTCCCAGGTTCACACCGCTCTGCACTGCAGTTTGGAGAAGATAGAGTGAGGGGGTGGAGGCCTGCAGTATGGATTGTGCAGAAGATGGAGGGAGGAGAAGCCGAGGGGGTGGAGCCAACACTCTCACTCAGGGACGGAGTTGGTCAGAAGAAGACTCCACTTTGAATGCTTTCTCTTGCTTTCCTCCTTAGCAGCGGCAACGTGACTCACTTACGTCACTGGTTGCTAGGCACTAGCAACCAGTGTAGGAAATACAGAGGCCAAGCCAGCAGGCGCGGCTCCACCCACCTCCTCAGTGCAGCGGCATAATTATTACACAGAGTCTCTCTCTCTCTCGGTGCCGCTGATCGGATGGTGATGATACTGAGAGAGAGAGACTTGGGAGTCGGGACTGAACTGCAGTCAGTGATATTTTCGGGGGGTGCAATTGCCCTGTTGCCCCCCCCCTGGATCCACCCCTGATTTTTTCGCATGTTCGTGGCAGTGCCAGTCGATGACCCTAGCTATATAGTAATAGTGTTTGAAGTTCGGTAGTCCAGTCCTAATTCCTTGGTTTTGTGACGAATCCAACCTGTTCCAAACCTATCAGCCCTGGGAGGAGTGGACCCATCCTCAGTGCTAGAACTTTTGCGAATAGTTTAATGTCAAGGTTCAATAAGGAAATGGGTCTGTAGCTAGTACAGTCCCCAGGGTCCTTACCCTCCTTCGGTATTATTGCAATGTGTGCCGAGAGGAAGTCAGGAGTTATCCCCCTCGGTGAGGACAGGGAGTTCAAAGCATTTCTGAGAGGATCTGTTATAATGTCGGTGAAGGTTTTGTAGTATATTGCAGAAAAGTCATCTGGCCCTGGGCTCTTACCCGTCTTAAGTTGAGTGATAGGTTGTCTCAGTTCTAGGGATTAAAGGGGTTCTTCTAGTAGATCAGAGATTCCGTCTTCAGAGGGCACTCTGAAGACGGAATCCCGAAATGCGTCAGTGCGTGACCACGCGACCTACCAGCTAGAGACAAGCAGCATCATCCCAGGACTCATCGAGGTGGGTGGGCGTTCTCAGTTCCGATCAGCGGTGAGCTGATGCTGTACAAGTCAAAGCTGTTTTTTTACTTCTATTATGTAAGCGCAATTGCTTAAGGGGGGAATCTCTGTGGGTTTGTTATAAATAAACTGTTTTACACTATGGAGAGCCTCCCCTTCTATTTTTTCTACATGTTAATACATGTTCTTGACTGAGGAGGACTGAGGGAATCTGGAGGTGGAGGAGCTGATCCTTGAGAGAAAAGGAGCTGACAGGCTTGTCTTTGTCTTACCTCTGGAGGACTGAGGGAAGCTGGTGGTGGAGGAGCTGATCCTTGAGAGAAAAGGAGCTGACAGGCTTGTCTTTGTCTTACCTTTGGTAAGCTCACATCCATAAGGGTTTTTCACGCGGTGATGTGGTGATGGTCTAGTTGCTGCACTCCAGAAGAAATATATTCTCTAATTATGATCACTGTCCTCTTCATGCAATGAACTATTAATGTTACCTTTGAGTCTATGCAGCTGACATAATCAGTGTGTTTTACACTGCTCTGTGTTTAGAGTTGTGTTTTGCTCACCCGGTGCAAAGTCAGGATTGTTCTTCAGTGGTGTTAATGGACTGGGAAGTGTGGTGATGTCTTTTTGTTTAGCTAGAATATTTAATATTCCTAGAGTGGTTCCTGTTATGGGGTGTCTTTTTAAGATATGTGGGTATTTATTCCGTGGGATCCAAGGTGAATATGCAAGAAGAATGGGGCTTAAGTCAGCTTCTAATGAAACACATTCTTTCGCATGTTCATGGCAGTGCCAGTCAATGACCCTAGCTATATGTGATGCGTAGTAATAGTGTTTGAAGTTCGGTAGTCCAATCCCACTTAATTCCTTGGTTTGTGTCAATTTGGCTAATTTTATCCTAGGTTTCCTATGTTGCCAGAGGAACCTCAGAGTGATGGAATTCAATGTTGTAAAAAATTTCTGTGGTATTTTTACTGGTAAAGTACGCTATCTAGGTAATATCACCATTTTGATGATTGCTGCCCTCCCAAACCACGTAAAGCAGCCTAAATTCCACTCTCTAAGGTTCCTCTCGCAATCCCTAAGAAGCGGGGGGGGGGGGGTGGTAATTTCTCTTGAAAATGGAATGCAATTGGGGCGTTAACCATGTCCCCAGGTACTTAAGTGCTGAGGGTTCCCACCTAAATGATGAATTGGCTGTAGTCTGTTTGAGAATCGTGTCTGGCAGAGAGATATTTAGGGCCTCAGATTTCGTGTAGTTGATTTTTTAGGTTCGATAAATATCCATAGTGGGAGAACTTCTTTAGTAAATTAGGGAGGGATATTAATGGATCTGTCAGAAAAAATAAGAGATCATCAGTGTATGCTGCAACTTTGAACTCCCTGTCCTTCACCTTAAATCCATGAACCGCCATATTTGATTGGATTTTTCTAATAAAAGGTTCCAACGAGAGAATGAACAATAAAGGTGATAGCGGGCACCCCTGTCTAGTCCCGTTTGTAATATGTACTTTCCTTGACAACGTGCCATTGATTTTCAGGTGTGCCGACGGGTTCTGATACAAAGCAGATATCCACGACATCATGCGTGTCCCCAACCCCACGTGCCTACAAAATGCCAGCATGTAATCCCATGCTACCCTATCGAAGGCCTTCTCCGCATCCGTGGAAAGGAGAAGGCCCTCGATATTTTGCATTTTCGCTGCATGGATCAGAAGTAAAGCTTTGGTGACATTATCTTTTGCTTCTCTACCCGGGACAAATCCGACCTGCTCCAAACCTATCAGCCCTGGGAAGAGTGGACCCATCCTCAGTGCTAGAACTTTTACGAATAGTTTAACGTCAAGGTTCAATAAGGGAATGGGTCTGTAGCTAGTACAGTCCCCAGGGTCCTTACCCTCCTTCGGTATTATTGCAATGTGTGCCGAGAGCAAGTCAGGAGTTATCCCCCTCGGTGAGGACAGGGAGTTCAAAGCATTTCTGAGAGGATCTGTTATAATGTCGGTGAAGGTTTTGTAGTATATTGCGGAAAAGCCATCTGGCCCTGGGCTCTTGCCCGTCTTAAGTTGAGCGATAGCTTGTCTCAGTTCTAGGGATGAAAGGGGTTCTTCTAGTAGATCAGAATCAGAGTCCCTAAGGGTTGGTAGGCCACTTTGGGTCAGGTAGTCCTGAATAATTTGTGTCCAGTTCCCTGTCATGTGTGGTTGTTTGTGTTGTTGGGGCAGGTTGTATAGGCCTGTATAAAAGTCATGGAAATGTTCCGCAATCACCTCTGACGTCAAATCGAGTTTTCCGTTCTTGTTTTTTTGTTTTCAAAAGATTTTATTAAAGAAAAGGAAAGAGTTCACATACATTGAATGAGGATATTCAATACTTTCAGGGTACAATATATATCATGAGAATAAAAGTACAGAGTGGTCTATCACATTAAGAACCTTTTAGTAAACTCAATATTCTCCTGAACTACACAAAGCACCACAAAGGAGAAGTTATACCCTAAGAGTTGGGTGTGTGATAATTATAAGACTAAAAAGAAAGAAGAAAAAAAGGAAAATCATACCAGAAACAATAATTTGGTCAGGAGTGCTCAATCCTGAAGCCTTAATAAGAACCATGGATTACATTTGGCATTGTGTGCAGGAATAGAGTCATGTAATGTGTGAAATATTTGCTCGGATATCATCATACAATCAATTCGTGCAATAATTTGCGCGAATGGAACAGCAGCGGATTTCCAGTGAAGAGCTGTGCACCAGATCATAGCTATACATATTGAGTGAATTAACCTCAGGAGAGGTTTTGGAATATCAGGGATATCTTGGAAAAAGATGCAGTGGAGGTGAGTAAGACTGATGGGGTGACCCACCAGTCTATCCACCAGTTTAAAGACCTCTCTCCAAGTAGGTTGAAGTTTTTCACAGTGCCAGAAAATGTGCAAGTATGAACCCAAAAGCGTGCACCCCCTGAAACAGCTAGGGGAAGTTTGTGGGTATATTTTGTGAACACGGGATGGGGTATAGTACCATCTTGTCGTGAGTTTTATAGCTGTCTCCCTAACGGCTAGGGATTTGGTACATTTGCGTATATTTAACCAACCTCTCTCCCAATCCAAAGCGTCCTGATCTAGGTTTAGTTCTTGGTCCCATTGAGACCTATATTTCAGGGTCGGGACATCTACAGCTGTTTCCAAAAGTTTATAGATCAGTGAGATGAGACACCGCTGTCGGGGGGCCTCATGGCATAGATCCTCATATAGGGACGTGTCAGCCTCTGAAGGGGTGGGGTAGTGTTGTTGAAAAAAGTGACGTATTTGAAGGAAGCGAAAAAATTCCCTGTCTGGAATATTAAATCTGGTTTTTAATGACGAGAATGTAGTGAATTTGGAGTTAACCTGGAAATCGCCCAGAGTGATTAAGTTGAGTTGTGTCCATTCTTGGAATGACTCTGGGTGATAGTAAGCTGATGGGAATCTCGGGTCTCCGAGAAAGGAGGCTCCCTGAGGGGACTGGGTAGAGAGGCTGAACCTATATTTGTAGGAGTTCCAAAGTTTTAACCCCAGAGACACAACCACATTTTTGGAGGAAATATCTGGCAGGGAGGGGATAGAGGACCACATTATCCCAGGGAGAAATAGGGGAGAAATAGAGTCTTGTTCAAACTTGACCCACGGGACCTTAGAATTTCGGATATTCCATTGGGCTTGTTGAGCATATCTGCTGGCCAGGTAATAAAGCCAAATTTGAGGGACCCCCAATCCCCCGCTTTTAGCAGAACGGTAAAGGGTGTCCCTAGCAAATCTGGAGGGTTTGTCCTGCCAAATAAATTTATTAAGTTGTGCCTGAAGGTTCAGCAGATATGATTTGGAAACTCTAATTGGGAGGGATCTAAAGAGATAGAGTAACCTGGGGAGGATTACCATTTTGAGGGCTGTAATTCTACCCATAAAGGAGATGTGAAGTTGGGACCACATTTTCAGAGTCTTTTTCAGTTTGGAAATCATAGGAGGATAGTTAAATTCAAAAAGTTTGCTGAACTCTCCCGTCAAACAGATGCCCAGATAGGATAGGTGGGTATCTGCCCACATAAAATGAAAGGTGTCTTTAAGGTGTTGGAGTTCCGTTGGAGAAAATCCCACCAGTAGGGCTACCGATTTTGTGACATTGATCTTAAGACCAGAGACTCCAGCAAAATTTGATAGGGTCTGAAGGAGATTAGGGAGGGAGATGAGGGGGTTAGTTAAGAACATGAGGACATCGTCTGCGTACATGCAAAATTTGTATGTAGAAGCACCTTTTGAATACCCTGAAATATCTTGGTTGGTGAGTATGGCAATGGCTAGGGGTTCCAGGGCAAGGGCGAAAATCAGGGGGGAAAGTGGACACCCCTGTCTAGTGCCCCGACCAACTGAAAAAAATTCAGAGTAACAGCCCGGGATCTTAATGCGAGTTTTGGGATTGATATAAAGGGCATGGAACCCGTGCAAAAATTCATTGCAGAAGCCCATTGGCTGCAGAAGGATGCAAAGGTAGTTCCAGGAGACGCTATCAAAAGCCTTATGTATGTCAAGGCTGAGCATGAAGAGTCTCCTGGAGGTCTGGTTTGCATCTTGAATTATGTTGGAAGCTAATCTGATGTTATCAGTTATAAATCTATGAGGTATAAATCCTGATTGGAAGGGGGAGATAAGGGAGGAAATAATAGAGGCCAACCTGTCCGCTAGAATTCTGCTAAAAATCTTTAAGTCATTATTCATGACCGAAATTGGTCTATAATTTTGGGGAAGTAAGTGATTTTTATTGGGTTTGGGGATCAAGGACATGTTTGCCAATAACATCTCATCTGGGAAACTACCCCCTTGTAGGACCCAGTTAAATAACTGTACTAAGCTGGGGGTTAGAAGGGTGGCAAATTTTTTATAGTATATGGCCGAAAAGCCATCGGGGCCGGGGGCAGAGCCAATCTTAAGGGATTTAATTACTCTAAGTACTTCTGAAGTAGTAATGGGGGCGTTAAGTTTCTCTATTTGTGTAGGGGAGAGGGAAGGTATAGGGACATTTTGAAACCAAGTATCTTCAGTACTAGTGGGAGGGGTTTGAACTGGCGCTAAGAGGGAGGAGTAGAAGCGTTCGAAAATGTGAAGCACTTCCTTAGGATGAGAGGTGGAAAGACCCGCTGTAGAGGTCAATTTGTATACATGTGTGGGGCGGGAGGCCTGGTTAAGTTTCCTAGCGAAAAGAGTTGTAGTGGAATTATTATGCAACAGAAATTTGGCTTTGGACCATCTAAAGTCTTTCTCAGTCTTGGAGGATAGGAGAGAGTTTAATTCTAGACTCTTTTGGTCTATGGTTTTCCTGGTAGATTCCAGGCATAACAAAGCGGTGTTTTTATATAAACGGTCCAATTCTGTCGTGAGGTCAAGGATTTTTTGTCTATGCATCTTATTATGGGAAGAGGCAATGCTGATAAGTTTTCCCCTTATAACTGCCTTGTGGGCAGACCATATTATAGCAGGTGGGGTTTCTGGGAGATCATTAAAGGAAAAGTACTCCTCAATGGACTTAGCTGTCTCGGAGACAGCCACTAAATCCGAGAGCAAAGCTTCGTTCAATCTCCAGGTGTGTGGGGTAGGAGCGAGGCCTATAAATTGTGTAGTGAAAGAGGTGACATGATGATCTGACCAGACACAAGGTTGGATCGTGGCATTCGATGAGTTGGCTAAAATGATGGGGGTAGTGTAAATATAGTCTAACCTAGCATAACTATTATGTGGATGCGAGTAAAAGGTGTATTCTTTTAGTCCCATGTTATGCGTTCTCCAGGTATCTATTAGTTGGTGGTCAACCAGACCTTGTGAAAGAGACCTCGGGAAGGCTTTAGAAGAGATCGTGAAGGAGGATCTATCCAGTGTTGGGTTAGCAACTAAGTTGAAGTCACCCCCTATTATCATATGAGGTGAGTTCAAAGAAACCAACTTGTCAAAGAAGGATTTGAAAAAGGATGCAGGCGCGCCATTAGGGGCGTAAACACTAGCTATAGTTATTTCCTTGTTGTGGATTAACCCTTTAATAATGACGAACCTGCTATCCTTGTCTTTATGGCAATGCTTTACTTCCATTGGCAAGGAGGTATGTAATAATATGGCGGCGCCCCTGCCTTTGGTTGAATGAAGTGAATAAAATGCTTTGGGGAAAATTTCTGTGAAGGAATTTTGGGTGTGAGGTATGTGAGAAATGAGTCTCCTGAATTAGGAGAATCTTAGCGCCAAGATGATTATATTGATCAAAGGCTTTGCATCTTTTGACCGGGGAATTGAATCCCTTCACATTATGGGAAATACATGTGATAACCATGATATATCATAGTCGAACTATCACAGCTGAGAGAATTTATAGTAAAGCCTACATGGAGGGTAAGCTGAGCTTGTAGGTTAAGGTAAGAAGTCAAGCAGGGGTACCGCCATTACAATATTCAATAAAATGCAATTATAGCATATAAGGATGTGAATCTTAAATGCATAAGGATCTTTAGCAATATTTACAAAGAGTCCGTGCATTAGGTATTGAATTGACTGACCAAAAAAACGAAAAAGGAAAAATTTTTGAAAAAAACAGAAAATCAGAAAGGAAAAAAGGCCCAGAATCAGGCTACTAGAAAAAGACATAAAGTCAAACATTCAAACCGGATCAGTGAAGGTTATAAAAAAAAAACCTTTTTACCTGATAAAAAAACAAATAATTCACAAGCGAGACAACTAGGTCTCGTACCCAGCAGGACTGCAGCTCCTCTAAGTGGGGTTGCAGAGTGTGTAGTCAACGGGGCTTACAGTGCCCCAAGGCACAAGGGTAAAAAAAAGAAAAAAAGAGTTACTTTGCTGGGTGGGGAGAACATATCGCGGCACCGAGGGACGGCCACCATCCTAAGGAAAGAAGTAGTAGTGGTGCTGAGCATCTCAAGGGAACTTCTAGCATAGTTGTTCTGCGAGGCCCTCTCCGGCTTCATAACGAATTCTCCTTCTGTCTCTCCTGGGCGGAGGGGTTTGCCAGATGGGAGCTGGACGGGGTGTTGATGGAAGGCTACGTAACGCAGCAGCATCCAGGAGGCCGAGCTTCACTAGGACTTCTTGGCCCTCACGAAGAGAGGAAGCGGCAAACGTGGTACCATTATAGGGGACCAGCAGTTTGAACGGGAATCCCCATCTGTATCGAATGTGTGCAGACTGTAGCGCTGTAGTGATCTCCTTCAGGCCTCTGCGTCTGTCTAGAGTTGCTGGGGAAATATCTGGGTAAATCTGAATAGTGTGATTATCCAGAGTGATGCGTTGATTGTTACGAGCAGCCCTCAGGATTTCTTCTTTGGTGAGGAAGTCCTTCATACAGAGGATCACATCCCTGGGGGGCTTGTCATCAGGTGGTTTAGGGCGGAGAGCCCTATGGATGCGGTCACACTTGAAGACCGCAGATTCATGGTCAGGGAGAAGTGACTTGAATAAACGGATCATAGTTGGGATTAGTTCTGTCTCAGATTCAGGGATGCCTCTGAGCCTCAGGTTATTGCGTCTATTTCTATTGTCGAGATCTTCGACTTGGGCTTGTATTGTATTGAGGGCCAGAGATAGAGATTTGTGGTCACGACTGAGGTCATTATAAGCCAGGGCTAGCTCATCGTGTTTGGTTTCGAGCAGCTCAGTACGTGAGCCCAGGGCCGCTATCTCTTGCGACAGAGTATGGGAGGTTTTATGCAGCTCCGTTTGGAACTTGTTTGCCAATTTTGTGTACATGGCTTCCAGACTACTGTCCAAGTCCGCTTTAGAAAGGGTGGGGTGGTACTCACTTGAGCTGTGTTTGTTAGGAGAGAGGTCCGGCTGCGGCGGAGTGGATGGAGCCGGAGAGTTCCCTCTTCCCGCGGCGCCATCTTGGGCCATGCTGTAGCGGTCCCGTGTGCGGAGGAGATAGTGGGTTAAGGTATTCTGAATGGAGCCCCGAGATTTCCTTCGCTTCGACGGCATGCACCAAGCATATGTGGCTTGAGGGGTGCAAAAAATAATGAAGTTTGAGCTGTTTATGGCCCTCAGGAAGCCTATAGAGTCCCGGGTGTAGCGGAGCTACTGTATCAGGCGTCCATCTTCCTCTGCGCCGCGCATGCGCCCCTCCCGTTCTTGTTTTTGATACCGGCAATGTGATTGTTCGAAGTATGTTCCCATAACGCTCTTGCTAGAAATTTGCCTGTCTTGTTTCCTGACTTGTAGCAATTTTTTTTTTTGAAAAAAAGCAAGCATTTGGCTTTTGTGTCTAGTATCTCTTGTAATTCTTTTCTAGTATCTAAAAGTTTTATGGCTGAGTCCGTGGAAAGGGACTGCTTGTGTAATCTTTCTAGTGTGTTAATCTGTGTTATCAGTGTTTTTATGTGAGGTTCTCTCTCCTTCTTACGTCTAGAGCCCATTTTAATCAGTACCCCTCTTATGGTGCACTTGTGCGCTTCCCACACCAACAGAGGGTTTGCATCTGGGATGGCATTTTCCTTAAAAAACTGTGTCAGATTGGTGGTCAACTCTTTGATGAATGAGGGGTCGGTTAGCAGCGACGCGTTCAGTCTCCATGTCGGCTGTTGTTGTGTAGGGCCCAGTAGGTTCATGGTAAGGGAGATAGCTGCATGGTCTGATATCGTCTGAACACCTATGCTTGTCCCTGTCACTTGGGCAAGGTCTCTTTGTGAAACAAACAGGTAGTCCAAGCGTGCATACCTTGAGTGTGGAATGGAAAAGTGTGTATAGTCCCTCCTGTCTGGGTTCAAAAAGCGCCATGTGTCTATCAGCTGCAGGGACTGCAAGAGGGACTTGATCTTTTTAAGAATTTTGTAGGAGATACATGTCTTTCCATTGGAAGTATCGGTGAGTGGGTTTAACGGTATGTTGAAGTCTCCTCCTAAGATCAAGCATCCCGATGAAAACCTCACTAGCTTCCTGACAATGTTTTGGCAGAATGGTACATGTCTTCTGTTTGGAAAATAGACGTTTGCTAGTGTTATCGGAGTACCTCCATAGGTTCCTTTTAAAAACACAAATCTACCTTCCGGGTCGTATAGTTGTTCAGCTAATTCAAAGGGGGCCTGTTTACTGATCAAAATGGAGACTCCCTTTGACTTAGAATCTGGGTTAGTGGCGTGAAACGCCCTTGTAAAGTATGAGTTTGTGAGTTTTGGTACATATTGTGTTAAAATGGGTTTCTTGGAGGTAAAGAAAGTGTGGCTTACCTTTTTTAAGCTCCCTCAGAATGGTGGAGCGACGTTCTGGTATGTTAAGACCCCTAATATTGTGCGATATCACTGATGGGCAATGTCCCAAGGAGGAATAGGCCATGGCTGTGCACCTAGTAGAGGGTTGTGCAGTAAGAGATAAAGAAGTGAAAAGAGAAAGGAAAGATGTAGTAAGAAATATTTAGAATATGAATGAAGTGTTCGAAGTCCGTCTCCCAGAAGAGCTGAATGCTTTGTTCGTGAGCGGAACCAACCAACTCTGTGTATTGTATCTCGCGTCTTACCCAGGAGTCGCGAGATACGCTGTGGGGTTAGGGGGAGGCGCTAACAACTAGGTGTCAGCACACTTATTGATTTACGAAAACGTGTAAACAAGGAAATGGACTTGAAAAATTGTCCTAAGTGCTGCGCTCGCAGCCGAACTATTATAATGAAAAACATCAAAGCCAAAAGATTCACACCAGACCATGGTGTGTGTGTTAAACCCATGTTAACTTGCTAATATTATTATCAATCAGGCATGGTCTGCAACCACTTTATACGAGCTAGGAATACCTTCTTATATATTAACATACTATCTCAAAAATATATAGTGGAAATATATAAATTGTCCTCTAGTGCTTATAGAATACCTGAAACAAAACAATTTATAATATAACATGATATAGTCCCCATGTTAATAGAAGGATTTTTTCCTTTTTTTTTTCTCCCCTCCTCCCCCCCCCCCTCTTCCCAGTAAGTGCTGGTGAGATCCTGCCAGTTACCCGGGATACTCTTAAGAGGTGACCATATATCTGTCAATTCAATCATTAAGTAAGCAGGGTTATGAATAGTTTCTAAACCATGAACAAACCATGCATAGAGTGCAGCAAAGGTCCTTACAAAATGGTTGACAGTGATATTGGTGAGGTAGCAGTCTTGGATGACTCAACTGCAAGCATTGGTGTATGACCTGTGCCCCACTGTCCAATCCTGTGAGAGAGGTTCGGCAGTCAATGCTGAGAGCTTACGTATCAAAAAGTCAGGGTAGACTATGCCCAGTAAATGTAGTTAGGTCAAGGTTTAGGTTGGCTGCATCAACCAGCAGAGATCCTGCACCTGAAATCCGTATGTTCTCAAAGGGTGTCCTGGAATCTGCAAGAGCCCATGTGTTGTTGCTAGGGATCTGTAAGAAATTAAGACCAAAGTGGTCCATATTCAATAGGGACAAGTCACGTAGCGATCAGTTTTGTTGCAAAGTCTGAGTCTGAGTATGCATTATTCAAGCTGGGAGGTATTCCATCAATCAGCGGCAAAGCGTAGTGTTGCAGGACAATGTCCAGACCGACGTAAGGTATTATATTGTGTGGGTTAGAAAAGGTGCGATGAGGTTACATCATTCATCCTCTTGTTCCCTGGGAGCCTCATTCACCTCTTTGGAGTTCCTGATTTGAAGCTACCTCCGCGGTTGGGTTTTTTAGACTGTCTCTTGTCTGATGAGGCAAAGGGCGAAGTCGGTGGGGTCCTTTCCAATGGAGGCTGCAGGAAATCGGCATACCACTCTGGTAGATTGATCTGGCACAGGTCCAATGCTTCACAGAAATCTGGGAGATCTGCTGGTGTGCGTAATATGCACTGGTGTCCATTGTATGTGACAGTAAGGGTGAATGGGAAGCGACAGGTATATCTCAGGTCTCTTTCCCGCAGTTTCTCCAACAGTGGACGCAAGGCGCGTCTATTTCTTAGCGTGATCTGAGAGAGGTCTTGGAAGAGCATTATCGTCTCTCCATTGAAAATGATTTGATCATTTCTCCTTGCCTTGCGCATTATTTCTTCTTTCAACACAAAGCTTTGCAAGCAACATATTACATCTCTTGGGGGTGCTGTGTCAGGCCCTTTAGGCCTAAGCGCTCTGTGTGCCCTTACAAAGTCAATTTCTATGTCCTCATGCCTTTCCACGGAGGCTGTTGAACACTCTCCTTAGAGCTGGAACAATCTGGTCAGTTTCCACTGATTCAGGGATCCCCCTAATGCCCCGTACACACGATCGGACATTGATTGGACATTCCGACAACAAAATCCATGGATTTTTTCTGACGGATGTTGGCTCAAACTTGTTTTGCATACACACGGTCGCACAAAGTTGTCGGAATTTCCAATCGCCAAGAACGCGGTGACGTACACCACGTACGACGAGACTAGGAAAGGGCAGGTCTGAACCAAGCGCAGCACCCTTTGGGCTCCTTTTGCTAATCTCGTGTTAGTAAAAGTTTGGTGAGAGACGATTCGCGCTTTTTCAGAATTGTGGCTTTCAGATCATTTTCTGCTGTTCAGTTTGTGCTTGTGGGTTTGTATCTGCTCTTTAGTGCGTGCAGTGAGTTCGCATTGATTTATCATTGTGTTCTTGTTCGTTCGTTACTGATTTTCAGGTCGCTCTTCACAGGCCTAGCTGTTCTTCAGTGCGTTCTGTTACTTCGTTATGAGCAGCCTACCGTTTTCTAGCCATGTTGCGTATACGTACTCCTCGTACAGTTTGTGCTGTGCGGGGGCTTGGTGTTGGGGTCCTTACCTTGACACAAGTCCAGTCCATGAACAGGGTGGGGAGGAGTTCATGGACCAAGAATTGGTTGCTCCAGCGTGACCAGTTCTGTCATATGCCTTTGCTCTGTGAGATCCGTGAGAATAATCCTGATAATTTCAGGAACTTTCTCCAGATGACGGACCCCGTATTTCACAGTTTGTTGGCTTTGCTGACCCCTTATATTAGCAGGCAGGATACCTGCATGAGGCAAGCCATCACTCCGGAGCAGAGGCTAGTCGCCACCCTGTGGTACTTGGCGATGGGGAGAAGCCTGCAGGACTTGAAGTTCTCGACAGGCATCTCCCCCCAGGCTCTGGGGATCATTATCCCAGAGACCTGTTCTGCCATCATCCAGGTCCTGCAGAAGGAGTATATTAAGGTAAGATTTTTATCCTTTAACATCACATTTTATTGTATATAATGTTTGATAATATATTGTATTTCTTTCCTCATTCCCTAATTACCATGATTGTAATATGCTGTGAATGTCCCCTTTGTCCTCATGCATGCTGGACAATTTGCCTTCACTTACCTCCCCAGCATGGTCTTCTGGCCCTATATTCACCTCACGTAGTCACTTAACAATGTATTTTATCAGCTCCATAGTAGTGCTTTACCCCAAACACCCCCTAAAATGTTTTAAAATGTGATTTGTGCTTTAAATTCTGGCAGAGTGCCAGAGGCTTTTTTTGGGGGGTCCCCAAATCATTTGGAACCCACCTCCCCCCAACTGCTAAGTCAGCTGATACAAATTCTCTATCTATCCTCAATCATCTATCTGCTGACTTTGCCAAACCCATACACACTATCCCCATCTCTTTTGTGGTCAGATGTATGGATGAATTCCCCAAAGCATGTAGTGCAAGGGCCTGCCTGTATACTTTCAAATGGTACTGTTTAAAGTTTTTGTATCCTATTATTATCTTGATAGGTAATAGCAGAATTTCCAAATGTGCTCAAATGTGTACAATGTGTATTTATATCTTTGTATTATGACACTTCTTACCTGTCCAGTGGGCTGCCAATAGTGTAACTAAGGAGGGGCTGGCCAAAGTAATACACATTATTTAGACATTCATCTCTCAATGAAGTGGAGAGGGTTACCTGTCCAAGAGCTCCCCCCCTAAAATGTTAGAAATGGCCCATGAGAGGGGGGGGGGAATCTGTTAGGTGTACCTTATACTTTGGTCTTTAAAAACTCCCTCAAATAAATGTTATCTTGATGTTGGCCAAGAATGTTTATGTGCAAAATGACACATTTTTTGTTGTTGTTTGATGCCACAGTTTCCTTCCATGCCACAGGAATGGCAGACTGTGGCCTCCCACTTTGCCCAGCGGTGGGACTTTCCTAACTGCGGAGGGGCAATTGATGGGAAAAACGTCCACATCGTCCCACCACCCAACTTGGGGTCATACAATTTCAACTATAAGGGGTTCAATAGTATTGTGATGATGGCGGTGGTGTCGGCCACTTAAGAGTTCCTGTATGTGGACGTGGGGAAGAATGGCCGTATGTCCGATGGTGGAGTCATCGCCCAGACGGAGTTCTACAGGCATCTCCAGAATGGCAGCTTGGACTTGCCACCTCCAGAAGACAATGTGGAAGGACTCCCATTCGTCTTCGTTGCGGATGAAGCTTTTGCGGCTGCGGGACCATCTTATGCAGCCATTCCCGATGAGGACCCTCACCCCGGACCAGAGGCTTTTTAATTAACGGATGGCCAGAGCCAGAAGGGTAGTGGAGAACACGTTTGGAATCATGGCCAGCCGGTTCCGCCTATTTCTTACACCAGTGTTTCTCAACTCCAGTCCTCAAGGCGCCCCAACAGGTCATGTTTTCAGGCTGTCCAGTATTTTGCACAGGTGATTTGATCAGATTCACTGCCTTAGTAATTACCACAGCTGTTTCATCTGAGGGAAATCCTGAAAACATGACCTGTTGGGGCGCCTTGAGGACTGGAGTTGAGAAACACTGTCTTACACCCATACACATGGCAGAGTACAAACTGAATCATATTATCCTGGTGTGCTGTGTTTTACACAACTTTTTATGGCAACATTCTGCCAACTATGCTGGCACAATTGGGCCTGAGGCCGGAATTATAAATGAAACAACCCTGACGGCGCTTGAAAGTGGCCGTCCTGGCTTGCCCCCCCGAGTGCCTGTGATGTTCGGCTAAGATACCTTGATTACTTTGCGGGTAGGGGGGCTATCAATATGCCAGACAATGTCTAAAACCTTTTTCAAATAATAAAAAAAATAACTACTAAAATCTTTGTTGAAATTTACTGCTTGTGTTTCTTTTAGCTGACCCTGACAGAAATGTGGTGAGTCCTGAAAATGGCGTGATTGTGTAACATTACAAAGCACTGTTGGGTGTTATTTACTAAAGGCAAAGACACTTTGCACTACGAGTGCACTTGAAACTGCACTTGTAGTGCAAAGTGGATTTGCCCTTAGGAAATAACCCCCATTGTCACTGAAAACACCAATTAGAGCACAACAAAAGTTTTGGAGCGTTGAAACGATAATCCATACATTACCTTATTAACAATCTTTTTAATACCAGCACAATCACATGGTCATTTAGAAAAGGTTTTTAAAACAAACCAACATGTTTGTTGTATAACAATTTTTGGGGTCACATTAGAAAACGTAGCAATGTCCATTTAAGATAAAACAGGCATGTTTAAAACCAACAAGAAAGACACAAATCTTGAACTTACAAAGTTCACATTTGGTAGAACTTGAAGGCAATATCAGACATAAGTATTTACAAACTGTGTTTGATATTGCGTTCAGATGGGGTGAAGTCACCCCAGGAAAAGCCAAATTTTGAAGATGCACACAAATTGCCAGATGTCAACATGTGCTAGCTGCCATCACGGGGGATCAAGGGACGTGTTTTTGGGGTGCAGCCCCTTCCTCACAGCTACTTTATTATTGAGGAAGGGGTTGCACCCCCCAAAACGCGTCCATTGATCTCCCGTGATGGCAGATAGCACATGTTGACACATGTTGACACACTGTGTGCATCTTCGAAATTTGGCTTTTCGCAAATATGTAAAAAAATGGTATAAATTTTTATCTCACAAAAAAACAAAGGGATTTGGATTTGTTTTAAACTCTCCCTAAAACATCAATCATGTGCTTCATTTTTTGTTGAACATCATTGATGTTTTTCTGGATGTTTTCCAAGTCCCTATTACACCCCATGATCTCCCCGATCAGGATCTGTGCACTTTCAGAGGTGGAATGCCCTGGATCCACAACATCACGTTCACCTAAAAAGATAGAAACAAAAACACACCATGTATAATAAATATGCCGGCATCCATCTCTTACCTGATCCTGTGGTCGCAGACACTCACCTGTTGTGGTGACAATTTCCACCACGTCTTCCTCGTCCTGCTCTGCTTGGCTTGGGTGGATTTCCCCTTCTTCCAGAGGTGGGGGGTCTGTGGTCTCCTCGGATGAGGGGTGTCCTCCGAGTCTTTTATCCCCTATGTAAAAACAAATAGGTATACTTAGCACACAGATATTTGATGGCAGAACTATAAATATGAAACATTGCTTGTAAGTGGGGTACAATTGTCTATTTTGGCTGAGTTCCAAGATGTTGAAATTTTATTGTTCTTTGTCAAGCTTGAATACTTACCTGTTTTGTGCAAGCTTCACAGATGGAGACACCCCTATAGTATACACTGGAGCACCTGTGTGGGGCCCCCTAATAAAAAGGGTGTTCTTGTGTCCCACACTAGTGCTCCAGTGTCCAGATGTGAAAACTGCTGCTGAGTGTCCTCTCCTTACACAGAATATAGTTTGCATTTCATTCTAGTTACAAACCCATCTACACAACCAAATTATTTTCAGACAAGTAGGCCATAAAAAAATGTTTTAAAATGCATATGGCCAAAACAATGGTGTGTTCTAGGCCGAACGAACAATGTTTCATATGAACAAATAATGTGCCCATGAACATGAAAGTTGCCATTTTAAACTGTACAACAGTAAAGAAAAGCACATGGAGCAGCATGAACGTAATAAACATAAAGAATAGGAACACAGCACAACTACTTACTTTTTTGCAGCACTCTCCGGATCCTTCTGTACTGCTCGTGCTCCCTTAATTTGAGGTCCGACCACCGCTTCCTGAGCTGATCTTTTGATCGTCGTACCCCGAAATTCTGGTGCAGACTTTTGACCACTTTCACCATTATCTTGGCCTTTCTCACATTGGGGTTGGGGTAAGGTCCATACTTCCCGTCATAGTCGGCCTTCTTCAGGATGTCCACCATCTCCAACATCTCCCCAAAGGACATATTCGATGTCTTAAATCATCTCCATCTGGATCGGGACCTTTCTGGGTCTGGGCTTTCCTCCTCCTCCTCCTCGTTGCTGTAATTATCTGACACCTGCTGTGTCTCTGCCATGTGCTCTTCCCCCACTGCGCCGAACGAGAAGGGGCGGGGAATAGACTAGAAAGAACGTCAGGGGTGCGCAGAGTTTTACACATTGCCAGTGTCTATAAAGTGTAACACGCGTGCGTAGTACGTACGATCTGTGATGGGAGGAAGGAGTAACGGAGGAGCCGATCGTGATAGCGAAGGTAAGATTTAACATTGGGCCTATACTGCTTCTAGATTGAGGCCTGTATTTGCACAAATTTAGAAGACTTTAGGCTGACATTAGGGTTTGTCTTGTGTTGTGTCTTGCAGTGAAAATGGATGTCTTGAAGGATCAGAACTTTATGCCAATCTTCATTGATATGTTCAGGGAGCTGCCCTGTCTGTGGCAGATAAACCACACTGAATATAAGAACCAAACAAAGAGGAAGGCAGAGCTGGATAAGTTGATGCAATTTGTGAAGCCGGTGATCCCCACGGCAGACATCATCTATTTGAAGATCCTAATTGGTGGCCTGAGGAGTACATATCTAAGGGAGCACAAGAAGGTCCAGGATTCCCAGAGATCAGGAGCTGCAGATGACATTTATATCCCCAGGCTGTGGTACTATGACAGGCTGCATTTTCTGGCAGGTCAGACTGAACCCGGGCCAGCACTCTCCACTCTTCCTTCCACGCTTCCTTCCCCTCAGCTGAGGCTTCTGACGCCCAACCTGGGCCTTCCAGGCAGCAACATGTGGAGGAGCCCAGCTTGAGCCAGGTATAGCATTCTTCTAAATATTTCTGGTTGTCCAATCAGTAATGTTAAATAGATGTTAGTTAGAAGTACTAATTTATGATTGTGATTGATGATGCAAAAACTAAAACCATGTCCCTTTTTCATACACAGGGAAGTCTCGGCCAGGAGGTGGCCGGGCCAAGCATGCTGCCCAATACCCAGGTCCCAAAGTGGATTTGCCTTTAGTAAATAACCCCTTTATCTGATGTTCCATGCTGATTGATGTTTCACTCTGCCAGACAAACTGATATACCTCTGCCAGACAAACTGATATACTCAGTCAAATAGTAAATATGCCTTTTGGATCCCTAACCTATTCTCTTTCTCATTGCAGCGCACGAAGATGGCCCCGTACTAAAGGTCAGCAGTGAAAGAACGGACAAGCCTATTCTTTTTAGTGTGGGCCATCTTTGTACTTACTTGTTGGCCCTGTGGATGTATTCCAGTAGGGATCTCCCTTTTTTAAACAGGAACAGCAGATTATAGGGCTGGAATTTGTCACTCACTGTGATTTCATAATCCTACGAAGAAAGCATTATACTTTTTTATTTGGTTAAAACCAGGTAAAGAAAGGTGGTTGCTATAGGATTGAATGTAACAAGTATATTACTTCCTTATCAGGGCTATAAAATCGCATGGGTTGGAGAGATAAGCCACATAATTTTCTGTCCTTTTGCACACATAGAAAAATAGGATAAGCACTGGATTTTACTCATATTGTTGAAGAATGCTTTGGGGAAAAGAGCCTACGCTGTAGAATAGATCACAAGCACCACAATTAAACTCATAAGAACTTCAATGAACCACTTTATTTGGTCACTACATACAGGCAGGTTAAAAATATCCACCTGATTATGTGATTCTCCATGTCTACCCCACCAAACCAAGAGCTATTTCTGAGATTTGCTTATCTATAGTAATTTACATAACATTCGCTTTTAAATGTGACCTCAAAGTGATCGTAGCCTCAGTTTTTTTTTTTTTTTAAATAACAAACATGTTATACTTGCCTGCTCTGTGCTGTGAATTTGCACAGAGCAGCCTGGATCCTCCCATTCTCGGGTCCCTCTTCGGCTCTCCTGGCTCCTCCCTCCTGATGAGTGCCCCCACAGCAAGCAGCTTGCTATGGCGGCACATGAGCTGAGCTGCAGCTCTGTGTGTCCATTCAGACATGGAGCTGTGGCCTGGCCCCGCCCCCTTTCTATCCTCATAGGCTGACTGACTTTGATTGACAGCAGCGGAAGCCAATGACTCTGCGCTGCTGTTTCAGCCAATGAGAAGGGGAGTCCCGGGCAGCCAAGACAATCCTACAACATCGCTGGATAGAGAGGGGGCTCAGATAAGTATTAGGGGGCTAAAGGGGGGTTGCTGCACACAGAAGGCTTCTGACTTTACAATCACTTTAAATACCTACTAATATAGCAATAGTGAAAAGAACTATTGACTAATTTAATTGAATAAAGGTAGTTTTAAAACAAAATTAAATTCCCTGGTTATTAAAATGGTGGCGGTTGTGATTTTTATGTCTCAGGATACTTGTGAAACTGTTTATCAAATCTTTATTTTCTGAAGATAATGAACTAAAATGCATTTTAGTTCCCACAAACACAATATAATACCTAGTTTTTTGGTAAAATATAAAATATGGGGTTGTGTTGAATGCAAAAAATTCCAAACATATCAAACCTTAAAACTATGTATGCCTGTGGAATGGTACCCAAAATTGTCCATAAGCGACACTTTAAATGTCTTTACAGATTATCAGTTTAGAGTTAACAGAGAATGACGGTCCTAGAATTATTGCTCTCTTGGAGATGTCTGAACAGAACTGCTGTTTAATGAGCTGTTTTACCGCATTGCTCATTAATGTGTGTTGCAACACGCACCAATGCACTGCAATGCATTGTGAATGGTCCCTAAGGACAAAATAACCTTATGCATAAAATCCTAAGTGTATATCTGGTTCATTTGTCAATATTCACTTGACAATGCGCAACATAATTATTAAACAGGATGTTTTTCGGATAAGTTATTATTTCAATTATAGTATTTTAGAGTATAATATAGTTTTAAAAATGATTTGCAAAACCTGGAGGTAATGCAATATTTTCCATGCTGCATGATCATTTCGTAGCCCTTGAGGCACTAGAAAAATAGTCCCTTTAATATGAAGATGACTTCAGGTGGGACACACATGGGGAACGCATTGATCCATCTTTCCTGTTGAAAGCATGCTTTGAATATTTTATGTTTTTTTTTTTTTTTTTTTAATGCATAATTCTCTGAATTTAGCTCACTAGGGGATGTTTACAGCTATTTGAAATAAGGAAAAAGCCTCTGCAACTAAAGAATACAATAGAAGCCTAGTGCTCTTTGAACCTTTCTATCAATGATATATTGTATATGTGGTTTACTTATTTTTTTCTCTCTATTTGCATGTTCCATTCTGACTATGTGAAGGAAAATGTATTCTATAAACTGTCCAAATAATAAAACAATAAGCCTTATTGATCCACTAGTCTTTGTCTCACAGCAGTATGCAAATTCACACCTACACCGGAAAATGACAGCTGAAGACTGATGCTCTGAATCTGAGCTTTAGCTGTGGATCAACAAAAATAGTTCTCATTGAGGCTCCATGCACACTGAAGCTCACAAACGGCCGTTTTTGAGAGTTTGGGAATTTTTTTTTTCTTAACAGCCCATAAACTCGCCTCTATGTTATCCTATGTGTCCATGCACACATGGACGTTTTTTTTTGGAATTTTATCAGCAGTGGAGTTTATGGGCAGTTTTCTGAACGCCATAAAATCGCGTTCAGGAGTCTTTTTTCTGACCACAAAAAATGCCAAACGCTCATAAACACTGATAAACGTCGATAAACGCTCAAAAACCTGGCTCACCAGCGTTTTTTAACATTTTTGATCCATTGAAAAAAAAAAAAAAGCGCTAATGCGGAAAAACGCTAATAAACGCTAATAAACACTATTGCATTGCGTTGAAAGACTCACTGCAAAGCTACTGGCATTTTTATAACATTATTTTACATCCAGTGTGCATGGAGCTTAAACAAAAAAAACTTGCCCCTTTTATCATAACTTTTTTATCATATTCTCCAAACTTTTAGTAGTAGCATTTATGTATTAGTTAGAGATGGGTAAGTCAATAAAAATCCCATAACACAAGTTACATGCAGTAGTGAAATCATTGTTTTCCTTTTTTTTGTACAATAAAAAGAGTGATATTTAACAACATAAAAATGCTAGTCTGTTGGTTTAGTATTTTTGCCTGAAAATAGTGGAGGGAGTTAATAGAAAGTAGAAATTCACTTTTACAGAGGATTTTCATAGTATAACATACATTTACTTATATTTCCTTCCGGAAGGTTCACCCCCTTCATGACCAGGCCATTTTTTGCGATATGGCACTGCATTAATTTAACTTACAATTGCGCGGTTGTGTGATGCTGTACCAAATAAAATGTATGTTCTTTTTTTTCTTTTGGTGGTATTTGATCACATCTGCAGTTTTTATTTTTTGCGCTATAAACAGAAAAAAACTGATAATTTTGAAAAAATCAAACCAATATTTCTTACTTTCTGCTATAAAACAAATCCAATAAAAAATGGAGACCAGTGACACTAATACAGTGATCAGTGCTAAAATATGCACTGTCACTGTACTAATGACATTGGTAAGTAAGGGGTTAACATTTGGGCGAATAAAGGGTTAAATGTGTGCCTAGGGAGTGCTTGCTGTGTGTGTGTGTGTGTGGGGGGGGTGCTTGTACTATGGGAAGGCAGAGATCTGCGTTCCTGCTTTGTAGGAATACTGGATCACTACCTTCTCTTCCCACAGAATGGCGATCTGCCTTGTTTACATAGGCAGACCGCCTTTCTGCCTGTGTCCCGAACGTTCGGCGGGTCCTGGCATCACGTCCGCTGGACCCGCTGATTGGCTCCTACTATGTCCAATCACAGCAGGAGCGCGTATCGGGCAGTGCGTGCCCCAGACCCGGAAGCGCAGAATCACGCACAGGTATGTGATTTTGCACAGGGGAGCCATCTTGCTGCCAAATATATATATATATATATACAGTATACAGCCAGCAAGCGTAAACCCTCACATATACCGAGTGAAGTGAATAGCCTTAGATGATGCACAGAGATAAACCCTCCTACATAAGTTTTACTTGTATATCTGCTGTCTTCCCCTTTCTACACCCTTTGAAAGGTGCAGATAATGTTAAAAATCTGTCTTCATCTTTCAGTAGTACATAGGGGTGCATTTACATGGTGTGAGAGCTGATTGGAGCAAAGGGACCTCCCCTCCTAGGCAAAGGAACAAAGAAACATGCAGAGCTGTACTCTGAATAGACAAACTCTATGTTTATCTCCCTCTAAGCTTCCTCCCCAACACAAATTTTTAGCTCATGTTATCTCATGTGCCAGAGAACTTGTCAGAAGTGACTCATGCTGATAACAGAGGAATGAAGCACCAGAGCGAAACGACACTCAGAGCTTTGGAGAGAGACAAGTAAACACCACAGATATATGTGCTCAGTAGGGATGAGCTTCGCGTTCGAGTTGAACCCATGTTCGACTCGAACATCGGCTGTTCGATCGTTCGCTGAATTGCGAACGTTATGGGCCGTTCGCGCCAAATTCGTGTGGTGCGTCATGGCCCATAATTCACTGCGGCATCGCAGTGCATTGTTGGCTGATGATTGGCCAAGCATGCACTATGAACCGCATGCTTGGCCAATCACAGCGCCATCGGTAGAGAGAGCTGTAATTGGCCAAAGCCAGGGTGGCTTTGGCCAATTATGGCTCAGGGGGTTTAGAACACGCCCCACACTATATAAGGCCGACTACACGGCGGCCCTGTGTAGTGTGTTCCGGCGTGCTTAGATAGAGAGAGATGGACAGTGTCATTTCATTTGAGTTAGCTAGATTAGGCAGGACAGTCAGTGAGTTAGCTGCACATATAGTGTATTGTGTATATATATGCATCCCAGGTGTTGCATATATATATATATATATATATATATATATATATATATATATACACACTGTATTCAGTTTAGCTAGATCCGTTCCTGTTATCTTCCTACTGACAGGCAGGCTTGTCTTGTTACAGTATTTATAGCTACCCGAAGAAAATTGCTGGTGTTCTTTTGAGCCTATTAGTACCACAGTCAGGCAGCTAGACTATTTACAGTTAGTGTAGTGCGTCCTCCTCACAGTGTTCAGTTAAAGCTACAAGTTAGTTTAGTGTGACCTCTGCACAGTGTTCAGCTAAAACTACAAGTTAGTGTAGTGCACAGTGTTCAGCTAAAGCTACAAGTTAGGGTAGTGCGTCCTCCTCACAGTGTTCAGCTAAAGCTACAAGTTAGTTTAGTGTGACCTCTGCACAGTGTTCAGCTAAAGCTACAAGTTAGGGTAGTGCGTCCTCCTCACAGTGTTCAGCTAAAACTACAAGTTAGTGTAGTGAGACCTCTGCACAGTGTTCAGCTAAAGCTACAAGTTAGTGTAGTGCATCCTGCTCACAGTGTTCAGCTAAAACTGCAAGTTAGTGTAGTGCGACCTCTGCACAGTGTTCAGCTAAAGCTACAAGTTAATGTAGTGAGACCTCTGCACAGTGTTCAGCTAAAGCTACAAGTTAGTGTAGTGCGTCCTGCTCACAGTGTTCAGCTAAAACTACAAGTTAGTGTAGTGCGACCTCTGCACAGTGTTCAGCTAAAGCTACATGTTAGTGTAGTGAGACCTCTGCACATTGTTCAGCTAAAGCTACAAGTTAGTGTAGTGCGTCCTGCTCACAGTGTTCAGCTAAAACTACAAGTTAGTATAGTGAGACCTCTGCACAGTGTTCAGCTAAAGCTACAAGTTAGTGTAGTGAGACCTCTGCACAGTGTTTAGCTAAAGCTACAAGTTAGTGTAGTGTGTCCTGCTCACAGTGTTCAGCTAAAACTACAAGTTAGTGTAGTGAGACCTCTGCACAGTGTTCAGCTAAAGCTACAAGTTAGTGTAGTGCGTCCTCCTCACAGTGTTCAGCTAAACCTAAAAAGTTATTTTTTTGCGAGCTCTGCACAGTGTTCAGCTAAAGCTACCTGTAGAAGGTTGGTGGTGTTTTCCTGATGCTATCAATACCGCAGGCAGCTAAATAAGCTAAAAGTTAGTGTAGTGCGAGCTCTGCACAGTGTTCACCTAAAGCTACCTGTAGAAGGTTGGTGGTGTTTTCCTGATCCTATCACTACCGCAGGCAGCTAAATAAGCTACAAGTTAGTGTAGTGCGAGCTCTGCACAGTGTTCACCTAAAGCTACCTGTAGAAGGATGGTGGTGTTTTCCTGATCCTATCACTACAGCAGGCAGCTAAATAAGCTACAAGTTATTTTTTGGCAAGCTCTGCACAGTGTTCACCTAAAGCTACCTGTAGAAGGTTGGTGGTGTTTTCCTGATCCTATCACTACCGCAGGCAGCTAAATAAGCTACAAGTTCGTTTTTTGCGAGCTCTGCACAGTGTTCAGCTAAAGCTACCTGTAGAAGGTTGGTGGTGTTCTCATACTATATATATATATATATATATATATATGTATATATATATCCCAGCTTAGTGCAGCTACAAGCCATTAGTACCATTAGTATGTCTGGAAGGCCAACAAGGAGAGGCAGACAGTCACAAGCCAATAAAAGAGGGCAAGCAGGCTCTGTGTCTAGAGGCAACAGTGCTGGTCATGGAGACGGTGCATCCTCATCAGCACGTGGCTGTGGGACATGCTTGACCTTTTTTTCAGCAGCTGGCCGTGTTGAGCCGCAACATGCGGAAGACTTGATCGAGTGGATGACCAAGCCGTCCTCATTATCCTCATCCGCTCTCACCCATGCCCAGGGTACTTTGTCTGGCAAAGCAGCGGCCTCTTCCCTTGGCTCAATGTCATCAGTGACTCCTTCCCTAGCCCCACCATGTCCTCCTGAGGAGTCCCTCCAACTGTTTGACCACAATGTTGGGTACATGCTCCAGGAGGATGCCCAGCGTTTAGAAGGCTCTGATGATGATACTGAGCTAGATGAAGGCAGTAACGTGAGCGCGGACAGAGGGGGTGCCCAAGAAGGACAGCAATCTGGCAGTCATGCTCCCCCTGCTGCAGCATACTGCTAGGTTTGCTCCAGTGATGAGGAGGGAGGGGATGATGAGGTCACTGACTCAACGTGGGTGCCTGATAGGAGAGAGGAGGAGGAGGAGGAGGCGGCACATCACCAACAAGGCAGGATGCCCTCCATGGGCCAGCCTAAGGGCAGCACACTGACTGCATCACACCCCAAAGCTCCGCATGTGCAGGGCGCTGCAGTCTCTGAGCGTTATTCAAAAAGTTCTTTGGTGTGGGCCTTTTTTGAGACGAGTGCATCAGATCGCACCGCTGCTATTTGCAACATATGTCTCAAGCCTATCTCGCGTGGCCAATACATCTCCCGCTTGGGCAACACATGCTTGACCAGACATATGTTGACCTGCCATGCAGTTCGTTGGCAAGCATATAAAGACCCACACCAAAGAACAAAGAGGACCTCTCCTTGCTCCTCATCAGCTGAGATCTCCAACCCCACTATACCTTCAGTCCTCTCTGAGACCTGCACTGAGAGGAATGAAGGTGTAGAATTAGGTATGTCACAGCCAAGTACTTGTGGGCAATCTGCTTTTGGTACACCGACGTCAGATTGTACCAGGCAAATTTTTCCTGCCCCAGCTGCTGCACCGCCGAAAGAAGTTCGCTCCCAGCCATCCACATGCCCAGCGGTTGAATGCTAGCTTGGCAAAATTGATAGCACTTCAACTGCTGCCTTTTCAGTTGGTAGACTCTGCCCCTTCCGTGAGTTTGTGGAATGTGCGGTTCCTCAGTGGCAGGTTCCCAAACGCCACTTTTTCTCACGGAAGGCGATTCCGGCTCTCTACCGGCATGTGGAAGGCAATGTCCATGCCTCGCTGGACAGGGCGGTCAGCGGTAAGGTGCATATTACCGCTGACTCATGGTCCAGCAGGCATGGACAGGGACGTTACCTAAGTTTCACCGTGCATTGGGTGACTCTGCTGGCAGCTGGGAAGGATGCAGGACAAGGTGCAGTAGTGTTGGAGGTTGTTATGCCACCATGCCTCCAAAATGCCACTACTAATGATTGTGACACACCTCTCTCCTCCACCCCCTCCTCTTCTTCTTCCTCCATGGCCTCTTCCTGTATTTTGTCCTCAGAACCAGCGGTGCTCCGTAGCTGTTCAAGGGGCTACGCAAGTATGCAGGCCAAAAGATGCCATGCGGTGCTTGAGCTGGTGTGCTTGGGGGACAGGAGCCACACTGGGGCAGAGGTTCTGTCAGCTCTGCAGGGGCAGGTTCAGAGGTGGTTGACGCCATGCCAACTTAAGGCAGGAATGGTGGTTTGCGACAATGGCACCAACCTCCTCTCTGCCCTCCAACAGGGACAAATGACCCATGTGCCCTGTTTGGCTCACGTCCTTAACTTGGTGGTGCAGCGGTTCTTGGGCAGGTACCCGGGCTTACAGGATGTCCTGAGGCAGGCCAGGAAAGTCTGTGTGCATTTCCGCTGGTCATATAATACCAGTGCTCGGCTGGCAGACCTCCAATAGGAGTTTAACCTGCCCAAGAACCGCCTAATCTGTGACATGCCCACCAGGTGGAACTCAATGTTGGCCATGCTGCAGCGGCTGCACACGCAGCAGAGGGCCATCAATGAGTACCTGTGCGACTATGGCACCAGGACAGGGTCAGGGGAGCTTGTTTTTTTTCCCCACGCCAGTGGACCATGATCAGGGATACATGCACTGTCCTGTCACCATTTGAGGAGGCCACGAGGATGGTGAGCAGTAACAATGCATGCATCAGTGACACTGTCCTCCTTGTCCACCTGTTGGAGCACACGCTGCATGGAATAATGGACAGGGCACTTGAGGCAGAACAGAGGCAGGAAGAGGAGGACTTCCTTAGCTCTCAAGGCCCCCTTTATCCAGACAGTGTTCCTGCGTGCCCGCCGATCACACAGGAAGAGGACGGGGAGGAGGACGAGGAGGAGGAGGATTGTGTCAGTATGGAGGTGGAGCCTGGCACTCAGCATCAGCAGCAGTCTTTAAGGGATCAGTCCCAAGAAACACATGGACTTGTACGTGGCTGGGAGGAGGTGGCTGCGGACCATGTCGTTCTTATTGACCCAGTGGACTCCGGACCGAATGCCTCAGCAAACCTACACTGCATGGCCTCCCTGATCCTGCAAAGCCTGCGTAAGGATCCTCGTATTCGTGGTATCGAGAAGGACCAATACTGGCTAGCAACCCTCCTTGATCCACGTTACAAGGGTAAGGTTGCGGACCTTATCTTGCCATCGCAGAGGGAGCAAAGGATGAAACATCTTCGGGAGGCCTTGCAGAAAGGTCTGTGCAACGCATTCCCAGAGACTGGGAGGTTACAAACTCCTGTTTCTGGACAACGTGTTGCTGAGGCTTCGGTCAGTCAAAGAAGGAGCGGTGGAGAAGGTGGCCGTCTGACTGATGCGTTCAGACAATTTTTTGGTCTGCAGCCCCAAGGTATGATCGGTTCCAGCAACCATCGCCAGCGTCTGTTTTACATGGTGCAGGAATACCTAGGGGCAAGATCTGACTTGGACACCTTTCCCACCGAAAATCCTCTGGGTTACTGGGTCTTGAGGATGGATCACTGGCCAGAGCTTGCACAGTATGCAATTAAGCTACTGGCCTGTCCTGCATCCAGCGTTCTTTCGGAACGCACATTCAGTGCTTCTGGAGGCTTTGTAACCGATCACAGGTTGCGTCTGTCAACCGACTCGGTCGATCGACTGACCTTCATAGAAATGAATCAGTCTTGGATCACCACCAGCTACCAAGCACCTGATGCTGATGTAACCGAATAATTTTTTTTGAAATCTCAGATCCCTTCAAAGACTGCCTTTGCTGATGCTGAGTGACTATCCTGAGTAATTATCCTCTTCCTCCTCAATGATCACGCTGATAGCTTGTAAGAACATTTTTGGTTCTGGGCGCCACCACCAGTGCCTAAGGCCCAATTTTTCAGCATGTAATTACAATTTATGATGCAATACTTTGCAGCAGGGCTCGTTTCTGCATTCCAACTAGAGTATCTGTGAGGGGTTGCAGTGTTGTGGCACCAGCACCAGTGCCTAAGGCCCAATTTTTCTGCCCCTGTTTAACAGGGGCGTGTAATTACAATTTTTGATGCAATACTTTGCAGCAGGGCTCGTTTCTGCGTTCCAACTAGAGTATCTGTGAGGGGTTGCAGTGTTGTGTCACCAGCACCAGTGCCTAAGGCCCAATTTTTCAGCCCCTGTTTAACAGGGGCGTGTAATTACAATTTTTGATGCAATACTTTGCAGCAGGGCTCGTTCCTGCGTTCCAACTAGAGTATCTGTGAGGGGGTTGCAGTGTTGTGGCACCAGCACCAGTGCCTAAGGCCCAATTTTTCAGCCCCTGTTTAACAGGGATGTGTAATTACAATTTTTGATGCAATACTTTGCAGCAGGGCTCGTTTCTGCGTTCCAACTAGAGTATCTGTGAGGGGTTGCAGTGTTGTGGCACCAGCACCAGTGCCTAAGGCCCAATTTTTCAGCCCCTGTTCAACAGGGGCATGTAATTACAATTCTTGATCTAATATTTCACAGCAGGGCCCATTTCTGCGCCCACCAAGAGCTAGTGAGGACTTACAGTGTTGTGGCACCAGCACCACCACCAAATGCCCAATTTTTCTGCCCCTGTTCAACAGGGGCATGTAATTACAATTCTTGATCTAATATTTCACAGCAGGGCCCT
This sequence comes from Aquarana catesbeiana, assembly GCF_042186555.1. Classification (NCBI taxonomy): domain Eukaryota; kingdom Metazoa; phylum Chordata; class Amphibia; order Anura; family Ranidae; genus Aquarana; species Aquarana catesbeiana. The sequence goes on from NC_133326.1 coordinate 295,312,692, forward strand.
GTAAAGGCTTACAGTGTTGTGGCCACAACAACACCTAAGGCCTAAATTTCTGCTGAGTATATAGGGCAGGCCCCTACTTTCAAACATCCAACTTACAAACAACTCCTACTTGCAAACGGAAGGAGACAACAGGAAGTGAGATGAAATCTACCCCTAGGAAGGGAAATTCTCTCCTGTAAGAGTTAATATGGGAAAAACGTTTCTCCTTTCCACTGATGCTTTATCACCAATCCTTGTTTCACAAAAAACCCCAAATTTTCAAAAAACATTTGTCATTAGGACAAAAAATTAGGTGAAATCTTCTGAAGAGGAGCACAGACAGCAAAACAAATGTCACAGGGGTGATAACCCTTCCCTATGTTTTCCAAAAAGCTTAAAATAGATTTTTTGGCTGGAGCTAAACACGTTAAAAATGTACCAGTTCAAAATTACAAACAGATTCTACTTAACAACAAACCTACTGTCCCTGTCTTGTTTGAACCGCCTGTATACTGCTGTTCAGAGTATATAGGGCCTGGTGGCCCCACGCCTTTCCTTTTTTTAATTTAGGTGCGGGGTTCCCCTTAATATCAATACAAGACCCAAAGGGCCTGGTAATGGACTGGGGGGTACCCATGCTGTTTGTCTCACTGATTTTCATCCATATTGCCAGGACCCGACATTACATTAAAGCCACAAGCAGTTTTAAATGACTTTTTTTCCTTTAAAAATGACATTTTGTGCAGGGACTGTTCTAAGCACGGGAAACCCGTTCCACTTTACAGGCATACTATAGACATCCCCCAGGTATGATATTTAAAGGAATATTTCACTTTTTTTTTTTAACTTTAAGCATCATTAAAATCACTGCTCCCGAAAAAATGGCAGTTTTTAAAAGTTTTTTTGCATTGATACATGTCCCCTGGCGCAGGACCCGGGTCCCCAAACCCTTTTTAGGACAATACCATGCAAATTAGCCTTTAAAATGAACACTTTTGATTTTGAACGTTCGAGTCTCATAGACGTCAATGGGGTTCTAACGTTCGTGCAAATTTTCGGTCCGTTCGCAGGTTCTGGTGTGAACCGAACTGGGGGGTGTTCGGCTCATCCCTAGTGCTCAGTTTAAATTTCATGAATGGGGTTTACAACTACTTTAAGCCCTTTGTGACAGCAGTATTCCTTTTCAATTAGTCCACATTAAACAAATACAAACGCTGATAAAATTGGTCCTGGCATCTAATCTTAAAAAACTCTGGTCATAAATGTAGATTTTGATTAGCTGTCCTCAATAGCAGCCAGATAGGTTCCTAATTATGATGTATGAATATAAAAAGTATAATATATATATTATTATATATATTATTATATATATATATAATATTCATAGAAGTACTGTGTGTAGTATGTCCTGTCCATCTGCCCCTTTGCCACCCCGGCCCTCCCTCTTTATTGCTTTGCACATCTTGAGCACTCAAATACACAGGATGCAATTCATTGATTATAGTTCATCATTTAACACAGTAGTTCCGGACAAATTATTGGAGAAGTTAAATGCTTTGGGCATATGCCCACTGCTGTGCTCATGGATTGTGGATTTACTACAAACTTTGAGAATATGATATAAATGTCTAATGCTATTATTCTGAATACAAAGGTACCACAGGGATGTGTATTGAGTCTAGCCCTGTATACATTGTTTGCACATGACTGTATTCCCATACAAATGTCAAATATTATAGTGACTCTCAAACCATAAAATAGCTGGTGTCATAACTGATCTCATGTTTAGCACCATGGCATCTTCAGATCAAACAGAGACTACGATGTCAGTTCCTTTGCCTGTAAATGATAGAAGGGTTTAGTTCCACTTTAAGTAATGACAAACTTATTAACAATTCAAAATACCCATAGAAAAAAAAATGTAAAAAGTGTCCTAGTCTATAGGGATGTACAAAAGTGGGAACTGAAGTATGCCCACCAGTACTAGTATGTTAACAGAGCTATATTTGCAACACCATGCTCCCCAGCAACCTTGAGAGAGAGAGAATGCATGTACTGTGTCAGATGTCTCTATGAAGAGTATGGCAAAGATGAAAGTACAAGACAGGTACCATATGCAAGTGTGAGTGACCAGGACCAGTGGCTGGAAGGATGCCAAAAAGGTCAGGTATCTGGCTTTGATAGGAAGGTATAAAAATTGCGCCAACTCCCAAACTAAACGAAAAAGAGCAGCCAACACAACAATCTGACCGTTGTAGATGTAAAAATAATAATCAAGTGTGGCGCTAATGAAAAACAAAATAAGTGAAAAATAGTGGTCTCTGTAAGAGAAGCAACTACAAGTGTGTAACCCTAAAGTGTTACAATATCCCGAGGGATATATACAAGTAAATATTGGTAAATACTTTAAGTGTGTAAAAGGGTGAAATGGTAAAAAGCAAACCCTGGGTTAATCAGAAAACAACAATGCAAAAATGCCATAATCAAACAGTATTCAAAGAAAAACATTAGGCAGTGTCCCAATATATTAGGTGTATAACTCTATAAAGGACATATTGTCCATATGTGAAAATGCTCAAAGGAAAAGTGTCCAAAATCCTAAAAGAGTGAACAAATAAAAATATAATGTATAAAGAATAAGAGTCTATTTGATGAAGAGGTGCAATACTTCAGGCGGACCACACAGCCATTTAGATGTAAGCCGGCTTCATATATGGAAGTTGAAAGGTAGCCTTAAAGATGAATCCTTCACTTATGTAGGTATTTTCAACACCAATAGAAAAAGACAAAAAGATGCCCTTACCAGAGAAGGTGGACTCACAGGCCCTTAGCGGTGAGTCAAACAGGCTTGTACCGTCAAGCGGTGTAGGATGGTATTCCGTAAGAAGACTTGGTGTAGAATCCCATCAGGGGTCCTCAAATAATGTGCTGGTATGGAAACAGGAACATCCACGGGTCAGCTTCGATCGCCGGTTGATCGTTTCCTCAGTGGTCCATCCCGTATGTAAATGAATAAATGAAAGAAAAAGGCTTCCACATGGTGTAAATCCTTATTTTTCAAAAAGGCATAGTGACACTTTATTCAGATATATTCTCCGAAAAATTTACAGACAGGGGCGGTAAAAACTCGGTTCAGAGTACAAATGCAAGTAAAAAATGGTTAAAAAAAAGATCTAAAAACAGCGCAGTGAGTAGTGGTGGGGTATAAACATAGATGTTTATACCCCACCACTACTCACTGCGCTGTTTTTAGATCTTTTTTTTAACCATTTTTTAGATGTTTATACCCCACCACTACTCACTGCGCTGTTTTTAGATCTTTTTTTTAACCATTTTTTACTTGCATTTGTACTCTGAACCAAGTTTTTACCGCCCCTGTCTGTAAATTTTTCGGAGTATATATCTGAATAAAGTGTCACTATGCCTTTTTGAAAAATAAGGATTTACACCATGTGGAAGCCTTTTTCTTTCATTTATTCATTTACATACGGGATGGACCACTGAGGAAACGATCAACCGGCGATCGAAGCTGACCCGTGGATGTTCCTGTTTCCATACCAGCACATTATTTGAGGACCCCTGATGGGATTCTACACCAAGTCTTCTTACGGAATACCATCCTACACCGCTTGACGGTACAAGCCTGTTTGACTCACCGCTAAGGGCCTGTGAGTCCACCTTCTCTGGTAAGGGCATCTTTTTGTCTTTTTCTATTGGCGTTGAAAATACCTACATAAGTGAAGGATTCATCTTTAAGGCTACCTTTCAACTTCCATATATGAAGCCGGCTTACATCTAAATGGCTGTGAGGTCCGCCTGAAGTATTGCACCTCTTCATCAAATAGACTCTTATTCTTTATACATTATATTTTTATTTGTTCACTCTTTTAGGATTTTGGACACTTTTCCTTTGAGCATTTTCACATATGGACAATATGTCCTTTATAGAGTTATACACCTAATATATTGGGACACTGCCTAATGTTTTTCTTTGAATACTGTTTGATTATGGCATTTTTGCATTGTTGTTTTCTGATTAACCCAGGGTTTGCTTTTTAACATTTCACCCTTTTACACACTTAAAGTATTTACCAATATTTATCTGGCTTTGATAGGTACCCGCTCCCACTTTCGAAAAAATCCACCGAAAGTACTTTCCCCTAACCCCGCCCGCAAGGTTCTGGGTACATCACAGGTCCCAGAAGGCTGCAGGACTATCCACAAAACACAGCGATGCTCACGGATGTGCAGTGGGCAGTGGGCAGGACTGGTTAGAGGCAAGTAGAGACATGCATTATCCAAGCAAGGATTATGGTGGGAAGTAGCTAGTGGTGTATCTGTTGTCCAATGTGGGTCAGGGCTGGGGCAATCAGAGAAAAATCTGTTATCCGAGCAAGACTCAGGGCAAGTGGCAATCAGAGGGAGTAATACATTACCAAAGCAAAGGGGTCAGGAACAGGATTGTCCAGAGATGACAAGGCAAGGCTTACAGATACAGGCAAAACAGGTAGTAAATCCTATCACAAGCCCAGAGTTTGAGATGCTCAAATATAATGCAGCAGCCAATGTGAAGAAGGCTAGACAGATGGAGCCAGCCACCTGCCTAGCATTGAGGACACCATCCAAGTGCTCTCGCTAGCCAATAGGAGTGGAGGATTTACACAGATCACTTGAATCTTTTATGTTGCAGTTAAAGTGGAACTTCACCCTAAAGAGGAAGTTCCGCTTTATGCCCTCCCTCACCCCCCACCCTCTTCTGTTTGGCACTTTTTTGGGGGGGAGAAGTGGGTATCTGGTTTTGATAGGTACTCCCACTTTCTGTAAAATCCACCAAAAGTACTTTCTCCCCATCCCGCGCGCAACGTTCTGGGACACCTTACAGGTCCCAGAAGGCTGCAGGACTATTCACAAAACACAGCGATGCTCACGGATGTGCAGTGGGCAGCCAGCTGTGAAGCTGCAAGGATCACAGCTGGCAGCCCACAGTAAACATGCCAGTACTGGGGACCCAAAGACTGGCAAAGAATTTGTGTGAGCATGGCACTGGACCCCTGGACAGGTGAGTGTCCTTTTACTAAAAGTCAGCAGCTACAATATTGTAGCTGCTGACTTTTATTTTTTTTTCCAAACAGGGTGAAGAACCACTTTAAGCAACATTGCTGGGCCATTATCCTACCCTTAGCTAATGCATGGATGTGAAGATCCAGCAACAGATTGATAAGATCAAGTGTATAATACATGCATTTTTCTTCTATGGGCGTGCTCACATTGTGTATTTTATAATAGTGTCTATCATTTTCATGTACAGTACTTCTTCCTTCTGAAGTACCTGATTGATCCTGCCAATAACTTTTTTCCTTGTTCTAAAGTGTCCTCAAAAAGCACAGATCTGATCTGTGCTTCCGTTGCCAGTTTTCATCCTTTGGCTGGCCATTCAGAGATACAGGACACTGACTGTACAGACACACAGTATGCAATGCCTGTATTGGGTAGTTTGTTCAGCAACCACACCTTGACTAATCATAGCCTGTCTCTGGCACACACACCCTCCCAATCACAGCCTTCCTTTTAAACATGCCCTCTACTCAAGCACTGCCTGCATCTTGCCTCAGGCTTAAGAGACTATGAAATACAGGTATGCTGACTGTCTGCACAGTGTCCTGTAATCCCACCCAGATGCATGGTCACACGACAGAACCTTTTAACCTTGTAAAAGAAGTTAGGGTGCTTGCATAAGTATAAGTGTATTAGAAAATGTCTATAACATAGTATGTTCACAATTACTTGCAACTCAATTGGCATTTTCAACAGTTTACAATTGTAAAAGATGTACTGTAGTCCTCAAGTAAGTTATAGCATTATTAATTACGCTGCTAAAGAAAAATTAGGAAATATAAATTCATATATTTTTGTTATTTATGAAGTTAAAGTATAACTCCGGCTACATTGTTTTCTTTTTTTTTTTTCACTCCCTCTAGAGCTAAAAAAGTCCCCAACCTTTACTTATTCTCTCCATGCTCCAGGTCCATCTCAGCTTTCCTCTTTGGTCCAGTGCTGTCAGCCCTCTTCGTTCAGAAGTCACTCATGTTATTCTGCCCATTTGCTGTGAGTCCAGCCTGTCATTGGCTCACCACGTCATCATGCAGGCTTGGATTTATGAGCTCCAGTGGCACTCACATGTAATGTTATTGCAGGATTGCATTCTCCCCACCTCCACCAAATATGAAAAGGAAGGACCCGTGATGTCACTGGATTGACTAGAAGACTGCAGAAAAAAGGCATGTATAGGGTTTTTTAAGACCTGGGATACTTTGGGGGGTAGGACGGGGTGCAGGATGCACACCCAAAGCTGGTGTTTTACTTTATGTATCTGCTTTTACAGTACATGTATGACAGTGCTCAAATGTAGCCCAAAACAGAATAAAACAAACTATTTGTCTAAAATCTTGGAGCATCTGTTATAACTATAGAATATAATTTATTGCTTGTTTTCTTCTGGAATATTTCATACAACTGGGTTCCTTAATAGATGTTTACTTTATAGTCTCTGCTTTTGCTTCTGCATTTCTTACAAATGTGAAAGTCATTTTTTGTTATTAAAAACTCAGATAAGCTAATTTCAAATGAAGTTTCAAAGTGTTTAAACCATATGCTAGAAGCCCTTGAATGGCAGTTCCATGAATGCATAAAACTACAGGATAGCATTTGAACTTGAAACTGTATGCTATAAAAAAATATCCATCTTCAAAATACTAAACATTCAGACAGCAAAAACAGATGCATGTGATTTTATGGATGTTTAATGAAAATTGCGTCTGAAATTTCTAAAAGAAATTGCAAGCATCAACATACTCTGGAATTAAAATTACTTTACCGTATATGTGCAAGGCACAAAATAATTAATGCTTTCCATTCGTGTATGTTTAACATGAATGAGATAACCGGAAAAAAAGCATGATTATAAATTATTTCTGAGTATTAAAGAAAATTATACATGGAATTTTTGAATGAGTTTGCTGGAGCCCTTGTAAACCTATATCTTTGAACTTTAGCAGAAATGTTAAGCATTTTAATGTTCATCTTTCTTTTGTATTGTTGAAACAAAAAACATGTTGTAATGCTTAGATTTAGTTTACAATATATATTTTCTACTAATAAATCTAGACAAACAAAAGGAAAAAGGCGCCTCTAAGTGCAGAATTAAAAACTTTTAATATCCCCAAAAGGGTTAAAAACACTTATGCCCCCTACACATGGTCGGAATTTCCGACAGAAAAAGTCAGATGGGAGCTTTTCATCGTATATTCCGACCGCGTGTATGCCCCATCGGACTTTTTACGTCGAAAATTCAGATGGACTTAGATAGAGAACATGTTCTCTATTTTTCCAACGGAACAAATTCCTATCGGGAAAACCGCTCGTCTGTATGCTGTTCCGACGTACCAAAAATGACGCATGCTCTGAAGCAAGTACAAGATGTCATACGTGTTGTCCCGTCGGACGTGTTGTACGTCACCGCATTCTTGACGGTCGGAATTTGGTGTGACTGTGTGTATGCGAGACAGCTAGAGCGGTATTCCGTCTGAATTCCGTCGGAAAACCATTCAGAGTTTATCCCGACGGCAAAACCGGTCGTGTGTACAGGCACTACAAGATCTGAAGTAAAAGGGAGCATGTTATATATTCATAGAGCAGGTGGCCCGGCATCGGAGGGGTCCCCAGTATGTTATGAATTCCCAAGGATGTCAGTAAAATGTAGCGGAAGATCCCAGGGTGGCCAGCAGATGAACGCCTAAGGCTCTAGAGATACTGGTAGAATGATTGCGCTGTCAGAATCAATGAGGAGCAGAAATCCTGGAAATGACGTCAGCAGAGGGGGACAACAAACAGCGTGACGCGCAAGCCGGAAATAGTCATCAAAGTGGGACGCGTTTCTGAACTACTGATTGGTTCCTTCATCAAGCCAATGACTGGAAGTTTGCCCGAGCATAACTTCTTATAATCTGTGGGTGGGCTGTGGAGCTATGGGCAAGAGTGAAAAGGAGAAATAGGGAGTAGTGCAAACATTCTCCCAGGATTTATGGATATACATAAGAGCAAAATAAAGCTCAAAGGCAACATAAGATATGAAGTGTATCCTTTGTACAGGGAGGGTAAAAACAAATATGACAGGACAAAAAAATGAGACGTCAGACATAAATAAAAACCACAAAAACCCAGACTGCCAGTGGAGCCAGCACATGGATATAGAGTGGAACACTGCAGCCAGGTCACACATCACTCCCCAATGGCAATATCCTTAAGGAGGGGGAAAGGGGAGGGGAGTACTATTTAAAAAAAGACACTAAAGCGGGTAATGGAAATTAGTACATCATATTACGTAATATGTATATATATATGCATAAAGTAGAAATAAAATATTAATCGTTCAAAAAACGATCAAATGTCAACATATTAAGAACGTGTGGGTATACACAAGCATACGTGCGTCCCCATGTATACATGGGTGCAGCATATGCAAGAAAGGTCACAAATAGGTCATATATACGTGCACTGCATCCTCAATGCAAGGATGTGTATACATATATCTAGGACACACACCCACACACATATATACACACATGCATCCCATAGGAGGTGAAAATGTAATTATCCAGTGGAGTGGCTTTGTCATAGGGAAATGTACAGGATTTTCTCCTTGAATGTTTTGGCCCTTGGAGGGTTAAATGAGGATTTTGAAATCAGTGCTATACTTCATATTTATGCTTATTATTATAAAGCGTCCATGTCCCCTTAGGTATGTCCTCCACTGGATAACCAGGAATAAGCAGAATCAAGGAGGCCAAGGGAGTGGAGTTTGTTGAGGAGGAGCAGGTGGTCAACTGTGTCCAAGGCAGCAGAGAGGTCCAAGAATATGAGTATTAAGTAATGGCCATTGGTTTTAGCAGTTAGTAGGTCGGTGAGTTTTAGTAGGGCAGTTTCAGTGGAATGTTGTGGGCGGAAGCCTGACTGTAGGGGATCGAGGAGGTTGTTGTCAGTGAGGTAACAAAACAAAAGGAAGGTGCCTCTAAGTGCAGAACACTTTATTAGCTTTATTAGACTTTATTAGCCAAAGGGGTTAAAAACACTTACTAAAAAGTGGTGGTTAAAAGGCTCATCACGTGGAGGAGTCCAGCAATGGTGGTAGTCCTGGGATGGTCAGGTCTGCAGCGCCATTTAGACGTCACTTCCGGGACCAGGCTTTCCATGCTGGTTCCAGGCACACTTCTAATTAAACATAGACTTTATTGATCAAACAATAGTATTGTGTACAAAGTAAACATCAAAACAGTTTCCAAGATATACACATAAGGTCGTGTACAGTATTACACCCCATATCATTCTACATTTTCCCATATTATGCATACAATAACTGATTATTTGTGTCCCACAGTGTCATATGCGTTACAGGTTCTTCCAGGTTATACTGTCTAGACCGGCCGGTCCCCACTGTAACTGCTCTACATGTGTGGTGTGTAGGTGTGCTGGCCTCTGGGGCACCCTGTTTCTATATTTTGCTCATATACAGGTTTCTGGTGACTTAGCCCATTTGTCCCATATTTGGTCATATTTGGAGGGGCAACCTCTATGTAGGTAAACTTGTTTCTTATAAGGCAAAGTGTTGTTGACTTCCGCTATCCAGTGTGTGATCTCCAGAGGATTAGGCCTCATCCAGACTCTGGCGATTACCTTGCGTGCAGAAAAAAGTGTTTCGTGTATAAATATCTTTTGGAATTTATCTCTGGGTCTGATAAAATTCCCAGGAGGCAGAGTTTGGGTTGGAGTGTTACAGGTGAGCCCATGGTGTCATGGAGAAAGTGCACCACTTGTGTCCAGAATGCCTGAATCCGAGGGCATTTCCACAATAAATGAAAAAAAGTACCAACGGCTTGGTTGCACATTGGGCACATTGTGGATTGATTGCTCTTGTACCTTGATAGTCTAAGCTGTGTGAGGTATGATCTATGAATCAGAAAGATTTGAGTTAATCAGTCGGACAATTTAGGAGACACTAATTTACATGTATCGAGGGCGTCGCTCCATTCGTCATCTGCCAGTGTACCTACTTCTCCCTCCCATCTAGATTTCAGAGCATAGGCCGACGTAGTTGCCTGCGGAAGCGTCAGCATTATGTAAAATTGAGAAATTAGTTTTTTCGGGTCAGGGCATTTTAATGCCTCCATCAATGGTTGTTGACTAGGTTAAGTTCACCCGACGGGAACTGTGAGTGAAAGGCGTGACGCAGCTGTATATACCTGAAAAACATCTGGTTTGGTAGTGAGAACAGTTTTAATCTATCAAAGTTTTTTAGCCTGCCATTGTGAATGATATGCAACATGTAAATAATCCCCCTTGAGCTCCACACCTCGCTGTCAGGGATTGAATGAAATTCTGGGAGATTCATGTTGTGCCACAAGGGGGTAAATTTGTTTATTGCTGGCAGGCGGAGTCTATCAGTGGCCAAGTTCCAGATCCTAGCATAATGGTACAATAATGATTTACGGTTAGCATTTCTGTCTTCCCAAGTGGTTCGCCCCGCTATTACAACCATCGGGTCTTGTGACATCTGGGACCATCTAGGGCATAGAAAACGTAGAAATCTCTCTCTGTCTATCTTGTCAACGTGAAAGATTTGGGACAACTGAGCTGCAATATAATATGCGTTGAAGTCAGGTAAAGCCGTTCCAGCTAGGTCTGTGGGATTTTTCAGTTTGTGCCAGGAGATTTTATGTCTGTTGTTGCCCCAGATAAATGGTTTCATAATAACTTCCGTTAATTTAAAATGCCTAAGCACCAAATATATTGGCGAGTGCCAAACCATGTATAATATTTTAGGCAGGAGGACCATTTTTACCAGGTTTATTCGTCCCATCACCCCCAGCGGGAGGCGAGCCCACACCTGTGTTTTGTGCTTAAATGGAGCTATGTTGAATGCCTCATAGTCGGCTGGGTCCCTTGTAGTCCGTACACCTAAATATTTAATAGTGTCTACTCTCTGCAGGGGCAGTATGGCTCTGTCTTTGGGTTGCGAGAAACTGTCAAGAGATAGTATCCGAGATTTGTCCCAGTTTATCCTGAGGTCAGAGAATGTGCCAAACTGTTCTATTAAGTCTAGTGTGAGAGGTAGGGAGTTTTCTGAGTCGTCAAGGTATAATAGGGTATCGTCAGCATATGTACTGATCTTTTCTGTCACTTCCCCCCTACAAAGTCCCTTTATCTCCACATGTGCCCAGATGGCTATTGCAAGGGGCTCTGCCGCCAGGGCATATAGCAGAGGCGACAGAGTGCACCCCTGTCTTGTGCCCCCTGGACAATGAGAATTGCTCAGATGACCACCCGTTCACCAGCACCCTCGCCACTGGAGATTGATATAAAAATTGCACCCATTTTATAAATTTGGGGCCAAAGCCGAACCTGCCCAAGCACATCCATAAATATCTCCATTCCACCGAGTCAAACGCTTTGGCTGTGTCCAGAGCAACTATCACTCTTGACCCTACGTTTTCATGGGTGGCTTGCAGATCTATGAATAATCGCCTGAGATTGAAAGACGTATTTCTGCCTGGCATGAATCCCGCCTGGTCACAATGTATCAAAGACAGGACTACTTTATTGAGGCGAATAGCCAGTATTTTTGCAAGAATTTTGATTTCTACCTGGAGTAGAGATATAGGGCGATATGACTCGGGGATGTGTGGGTCTTTCCCTGGCTTGGGAATTAGCACTATGGTGGCTTCTCTCATGGACGCTGGCAGTTTGGAATCTTCAAATATGGCCTCGTACAAGTGGAGTAGTCTAGGGATCAATACTTCTGAATAAGTGGAGTAGAACTCCACCGGTAAACCATCCGAGCCTGGGGATTTAGAGCCGGGGAGCTCCGCTAGTGCTCTGGAAATCTCATCAGATGTCAATGGAGCCTCTAGTTCCTCAACCTGTTCTTCGGATAACTGGGGAATTGTTAGCTCCCCCAGGAAGGATTCCATTGGGGAGGTATCTGGCGGGGCTGTGGATGTGTAAAGCTTATTAAAGAATTACTTGAAGAGGTCTGCTACTCTATTTGGTTCTGTTTCTATGACTCTGTCAGAGGAAGGCAATAAGATCACCATGGGGGGCCTGTCCTCGCTGTGCACTAAGTAGGCTAACAGTCTCCCTGCCCTCTCTCCATGTTCAAATGACCGCTGTCTGTGGAAAAAGAGTTTGCGTTTAGATTTTTCATATTGCAACTGAGTCAACACCCTTGAGCATAGTTTGAGGCTATCAGCTCTGTCAACAGTGGGGGCCTCTAGAAACGCTTTCTCTGAATCGCGGAGGTTAGCCTCCGCCTTAGTTATTGCTTTCTCTGATACTCTTTTGAGTTTATTAATTCTGTTGGTCAAAATCATACGGGTATGCTTTTATATGCTTCCCACACCAGCTGTACCGGGGCAGAACCCTCGTTAATAAGAAAATAATTTCCCCATTCCATCGAGAGGTCATCGTCTTCCGGTAGTATAGTCAACCAGAAGGGGTTCAACCTCCATGTCGCCGGCGGGCGGTTGTGCGGGACAGTAAGTGTGGCCCAGTAGGGACAATGATCCGAAAGGGATCTAGGAGAGAAGCCTACATCCGACAATCTAGGGAGGAGTATCTTGGAGACTAAGATAAGATCGATACGTGACATAGTGCGGTGTGTTGTGGAGAAACAGGAATATTGCCTAGTTGTGGGGTTCCTAGCTCTCCAAGTATCTACCAGACTAAAATCTGTTGAAAGCCTAGCGAACCTTGTAGGATGTGATGACACTGGCTCAGCAGATGAGCTACTGAGTCTGTCTAAGGCTGGATCTAGAACATTATTAAAATCACCAAGCCATATAGCCGGAGTGTTAGGATGTAGAGTCATAAAATCAAACCCAGCAGCAATAGCGGCAGAATTAAATGGAGGTGGGACATAAAATGCCATAAGGAGAATCAGATCCCCCTGGAGCTTAGCCTTTAAGAAAATGTATCTACCTTGAGGGTCAGTCACCGAGTCCTGGAGCTCAAAATGGGTATTTTTGGCTATTAAAATGGAGACCTCCCTTGAGAGTGTGGTGTGCGTTGAATGGAATGCCCACCCAATCCACGGCCGCTTGAGTACTCTGTGTGTGAGACCCTCAGCATCTGTTTCCACCAGGGCCACCACGTCTGCTCTTTGTTTCTTAAGTAGTGAGAACACAGCTGATCTCTTTATGGGGTCTCTGATGCCGCGGATGTTCCACGTTATAAATTTCAAGTTAGACATCTAGGAATATGAAGAGAGTAGTGAACTCCAGGACTCAGGCCCCTCTTAATTATCAGCACCCTAACACAAATGTTACATCGAGGAGCCGTTACCAATAACACCATGGGACTAATATAATGGCGAAAACTTGCAACTGACATAGGGTAATACAGTATAGCTTGTAAGATTCTGGAACCCCCAACCCCCCACCCCGCCCTGCACCTTCCAAAACTGGTGCAAGCTTTTATTCCAAACTGCCAACATGGCATAAACATTGTCCAACCTGTGGAAAAAAGGTTATATCGTACCAATATTTTTGAGGCAGTCACTGCAATCAATGTAATAATAAGTTCAGGAACCTTGAGGAGTATATGCAGCATAGCCATATTCTGTATGTTCCATATCAGGTGGTGAACTTTGGTAAATGGGGCGAAGATACGCTGTGTACCTTTGCACATTACAGGACTCGACTCACCTCACATGGTGAGTACTCCAAAACAGATGCTCGCTCCGCCGGTTGAATATGTGGACCGAGCATTTCTAGATTAGAGGCAAATAGCTATAAAACGTTCCACCAAGACTGGAGATGATAGGGAGACTATCGTACAGGATTATATTTGTAGTGCTGGAGTGGAAGTCTCTCGGATCGCAGCCTGCCAGAACCTCCTGTGAGGACGTGCGACTATGATGTCCATCAGAGCAAGCCTGCTCAGTGGGAACATTTAGAATCAGACCTGGTCGGTGCAAATCCAGCGTTCAACCCCCCAGAATCGCAGGTTGCACAAAGCTGTCCACTCAGCCCATGTGCTTGTATAGAATTTCCGTCTTTAAATGATTCTGTGGGGCTGTCCGGAATATAGTCATGAGGGAGACCCTGAGGGGCCATGGGATGACTCAGGGCCGGAAAGGGGTAGTATAATTACTTATCTGTGGGCCTCTCTTTGCTCCAGCCAAGCGATAGCAGCTTCAGGATCCTCGAAGAAATGAGCCCTGTCCTCTCCCTCCACGCGGAGCCGAGCTGGGAAAAGCATTGCGTACTTGATATTCTTTATGTGGAGGCGCCTCTTAACTTCCATGAATGTGCGCCTTCTTCGCTGCACCTCCGCAGAGAAGTCCGGGAAGACGGCAACCATTTTGTTTCCTAGGGGAATATTACCCTTCACTCTACTGAGATGGAGTATGGCATCCCTATCTCTGTAGTTCAAGAATTTTTATATAAACGTGCCGCGGGGGCGCTCCTGGTGGTGGTAATCTGCCCGATAGGCGATGTGCGCGTTCGACCACGAATGTTGGCGAGAACGATTCTCTCCCATATGTATCACAAAGTAAAGTTTCCAGAAACGTGGGGGGGTCTTTCCCTTCTACCCCCTCAGGGAGTCCAACAAATCTGAGGTTACAGCGTCTGAGCCGGTTCTCAATGTCATCTTGCTTCTGTAATAACTGGTTTACTTGGTGCTGCAGCTCTGACGTGGAGTTCTGTAACGGGGGGAGGGAGTCCTCTACATTGCTCAGCCTGGTCTCAGCCTCAGTGACCCTGCCCTTAAGTTTCTGGAAATCTTGCCGTACTAATGAAATGTCTACCTTAATCTCCTCGATCCGCGCTGTGAGGGTGGTCTGACATGCTGTGATGGCTTCTTGGCATGATGTAATCGCCTCCAGCACCCTCGCTGTATCCATTCCGACAGAAGGATCCTCTCCCGGCGCGGCAGCGCCATCTTGGCTCGGGGAGTCTGTGTCTTGTCGGCGGAATTGTCCTAGTTTTACAGCCAGCTGCGGTTGCCTTCTTCGGCGGCGACATATTCCTGGCGGGTTCCCGGTTCAGCGGCACTGATTTATAGGTTTATAGTCGCTATTTGGCGGTCTCAGGATGTTCCGAAAGGATTAATGGCCGGCGTAGCTCTGTTGATCAGTGTCCTATTCCATGCCACTCCAGGCCACGCCCCTCCAGGCACACTTCTGGTGATGCAATCGACGAGTCCAGCATTCTATGCTGGTCCACAACAGGATGGCAGTTTCCTCACTGGTCCTCTGCTATGCGGCTTCCCTCTGCTGGACGGCTGGGACAACCAACACTCCACTGCAGACCTGAACATCCCAGGACTACCACCATTGCTGGACTCCTCCACATGATAAGCCTTTTAACCACCACTTTTTAGTAAGTGTTTTTAACCCCTTTGGCTAATAAAGTCCTTGTGTTCTGCACTTAGAGGCACCTTCCTTTTGTTTTGTTTCTTCAGAGTCATCACTTTCCTCTTGAAGTGCTGCCTTAGTGTACATAACAGACGTTCACCAGCCAGATCCTTACCTGCTCAGTTTAGGGACACTTTCTCTGGGCAGATGCTGCTATCTAGAAGCACCCTTATTCTGTTGTCAGTGAGATGTCAAACTTACATGGTCATGGACAAGGCACAAGGACCTTAGAAGCAAACGGGAGCAGGTAGATTGGTCATAAGTTATTCAAACATGTGGGGTCCAGTGAGGGTTTTTAAAGTATTGGGGTAACTAGTGCATGTTTGAGCGGGGAGGAAAAGGTGCCAGAAGAGAGGGAGGGGTTGAAGATGTTGGTTAGAGTGTAGGGCTGGGGAAAAAATCGACTTAAATCTTGAATCGAGTTGAGAGGTTAAATTGATTCAAAATTTAAGCAAATCGATTTTTTTTTTCACCGCGCCGAGGAGCTGCGGGCAGGAGTTTTTAGGCGAGGCCACAGCTTTGGCCTAGTCCGCGAGATCGGACGCCACGGACTAGGCCGAAGCCGCGGCCTCACCTAAAAACTCCTGCCTGCAGCTCCCCAGGACCGGCACTGACACCGTGCCGGTCCCGAGGAGCTGCGGGCAGGGGTTTTTAGGCGAGGCCGTGGCTTCGGCCTAGTGCGCGAGTCCGGACGCCGCCGACTAGGCCGAAGCCGCTACCAAAGCGGCCTATTCCATCGGCTCCATCTCAACAGTCACTCCTTCCCTAGCCCCACTAGGGATGGGCTTTATGTTCGGGTCAAACATGAGTTCAACTCGAACATTGGCTGTTCGCCCATTCGCCGAACAGCGAACAATTTGGGGTGTTCGCGGCAAATTTGAAAGCTATTGCCATAAAAAGTATTTAGGGACCCGGGTCCTGCCCCAGGGGACATGTATCAATGCAAAAAAAAGTTTTAAAAACAGACGTTTTTTTCAGGAGCAATGATTTGCCTTTAAATATCGTGCCTGGGGGGTGTCCTTAGTATGCCTGTAAAGTTGCGCATCTTTCCCATGTTTATAACAGTGCCACAGCAAAATTACATTTCTAACAGAAAAAATGTCATTTAAAACTGCTCGCGGCTTTGATGTATTGTCGGATCCTGGCAATATAGATAAAAAAAAAAAAAAAAAAAAGATAAAAAAAAATGCTGTGGATGTCACCCCCAAAATACATACCAGGCACTTCAGGTCTGGTATGGATATTAAGGGGAGCCTCGCACCAAAATTTTTAAAAAAATGCCATGGGGGTCCCCAGGCCCCCAGGCACTATATGCTCTGAACAGCAGTATATATACACTATACGGCCTGCCCTATATACTCTGCAGAAAATTGGGCCTTAGGTGTTGGTGGTACCAGAACACTGTAAGCCCTCACAGTTACTCTTGTTGGGCGCAGGAATGGGCCCTGCTGTGAAATATTATATCAAGAATTGTAATTACATGCTCCTGTTAAACAGGGGCAGAAAAATTGGGCCTTGGGCGGTGGTGGTGCCACAACACTGTAACCTCTCACAGATTCTCTTGTTGGGTGCAGGAATGGACCTTGCTGTGAAATATTAGATAAAAAATTTTAATTACATGCCCCTGTTAAACAGGGGCAGAAAAATTGGGCCTTGGGTGGTGGAGGTGGTGGTGGCGCCTTAACCAAAAATATTGTTGGAAGCTAGCATGATCAAGATTGAGGAGGAATAGGATATTATTATTATTAAATTATTATACAGGTTTTGTATAGCGCCAACAGTATGTGCAGCGCTTAAAAAAATAAAGGCAGACATTACAGTTGCATTACAATTTGGTACAAGAGGAATTAGAGGGCCCTGCTTGTTAGAGCTTACAATCTAAAAAGGAAGGGTCAATTGATACAAAAGGTAATAGCTGTAGGGGATGAGCTGATGGAGGAAGTAAAACAGTGTTAGAAGCAGGATAGGTTTCTTTAAAGAGACGGGTTTTCAGGGATCGTCTAAAGATGGATAGATTAGGGGACAGTCGGACAGATTGGGGTAGGGAGTTCCAAAGGATAGGAGAAGCTCTGGAGAAATCCTGGAGGTGAGCATGGCAAGAGGTGACAAAGAAGCTAGAGAGCAGGAGGTCTTGGGAGGACCAAAGAGAGCGGCTTGGTTGGTATTTTGGGACTAGGTTAGTGATGTGGCTGGGGGCAGAGTTATGGATGGCTTTGTAAATTATTGTTAGTACTAATTTTATTCGTTGAGTGAGTGGAAGCCAGTGGAGGGATTGGCAGAGAGGGGTGGAGGACACTGAATGGTTGGTAAGGTGGATGAGTCTGGCATTGTATGAGTGGCGGAAATTACCACAGACTTTTCTGGCCTGCCTCAGGAGTTCCTGTAAGCCTTGGTACCTGCTCAAGAACCGCTGCACCACCAAATTCAGGACGTGTGCCAAACATGGAACATGGGTCAAGTGTCACTGTCGGAGGGCGGAGAGAAAGTTTGTGCCATTGTCGCATACAACCATTCCTGGCTGAAGCTGGCATGGCGTCAACCACCTCTGAGCCTGCCCCTGCAGAGCTGACAGAATCTCTGCCACAGTGTGGCTCCTGTCCCCTAGACAGACTTACTCAAGCACCACATGGCATCTTTTTGCCTGACTGCTTAGCCCCTTGCACACTTACAGAGCACTGCTGGTTCAGAGGACAAATCTGCAGAAGAGACCATAGAGAAAGAACAAAAGGAGGGGGTAGAGGAGGGAGCTGAGGCGGAATCACCACTAGCATTTTGGAGGCGTGGTGGCGGAACAAGCTCCATCAACACTAAACCCTGTCCTGCATCCTTACCAGCTGCCAGCAGAGTTACCCAGTGCACCGTGAAGGACAAATAACGTCCCTGAAATAACCGTTGCAATATTATACAATCTATTATATCCTATATAACTATTGCATATATGTATCAATTTGTCTAGTCCCTATAATTGCTAATCTATAAGAGTCTGATAAGCACAATGATATAACAAACACATCTGCTTAGTAAGTAATCAAGTCTTATTTATTTCCCAAGGGATTAGGAAACAAATATAAAAGTATTAAAAAGGTATTACAATGTTACATAGTTTACAATCAGAACACAATATGAAAATATACTTATCACATCCTTGGCTGGTCTCAAGATGTTGAAAGAGAGACTTCTGTGCCGCATGGAGTTTAGGCCCAAGCCATCAGTCAGAGCAAAGTCCCAAGATGGCAGAGAGACATCCTCATGGTAAGGCTTTGCAGCAAGAAAAAGAAAGAGCTCTCTGTAACAACCCTTTTTACAAAACTCACTCATCACTCATTCAAACTCCCCCCATTGCCAGTCCCATTTGCTTTGGACCAATCAGTGTTCACATGACAATCCTCCTTATATTACTGACTGTCCTGCCATACTTGGCCTCTGGGGTCAGTCCATGCGCCCTGGGCCGTCTTTGTCATCAAACTGTTTGAAGCTTCTAGCACACCAGGTGGGCGGGAGATAAGCCCTTTTGCTATGCAGATTCTGTTTGGGGCCACATTCCTCTGTACCTTTTGAAACTGTGGGACTGCAAGTGTCAGCATGGCTGGTCTTGGGAATAAGGAAACATATGTACAAAATCCAGAAATATGATATTAATTCATGTTGAATTTCAACATACACTGATTTGCACCTAAAGGGCGCATATCACCCTTCTTCAGACATGGCTCCTATTGAACAGTCCATAACTGTTTTCTCCCCAACATGTGTTTCCGAGCCAGTACCTATAGAACAGTCCTTAACTGTCTTAACGTGTTGCGTTTTCCAACATGTGCTTCAGAAACAGCTCCTATGGAACAGTCCATAATGGTCTTACCGTATTGTGCTTCCCAACACGTGCCACTTTGCCACTGATTGACACACCACCATCATTTTTCAGCAACAGCTTCCATGTCACCATTCTGTATCTTCTCCTTTATGATATCTTCAGGACGGGGTGCGGTACTGGTAAGGGGTGTCCATTCACTCACCATTCACCATCACACACTCAGAGCAACATATTAACCAGCTTACAGATATAGAGTCTCGAGGAGGGCCTTTCTTGCCCATATTACTAGCTTAAAATGTACCTTTATCACACTATACCATGACAAATCAACCTATTATCATAATATATGCATATATATGATCCATCCAATTATGCCTCCCGCTCCCAACCTCCTATAACTATTTATTGTAGATAAGGGTCAAAATTGGGCAGACTTGCTCACAATGGCCTTTCCTACCACACTTTTGACATGTCAGTGGTATTGCAGGGCTCTGACTTGGTAGCAAAGTCTCTAACTTGTACACAGAGACCCTACCATCAATTCGTCCCTCAACTTGCATAGGTAAATGGGATACTCTTCTATACAAATATCGAGTCTAGCAACACATATAAATCTGCAACAATGACAACACCCACACAATTCCATCCCTGTGCCTGGAATTCAGAGACCATGCCCAGGGTATACCATGCACCTCAACCTATGGTTAGGTTCAAGGAACCCTCTAGTTCCATGACTAACCTTACATCGGTATTCTTTAGGACAAAGAAACAAACTCGTCTATGTCCCAAATAATATCCAGGTGCTTCCTTCCCAGCAATGACCTCTCCATCCAGAACACAGAGTGCAACATCTTCCCAACATTTTTCGTTCACCACCATGTATTGACCTGGCATACAAAGGATGTCATGGTCAGGCTTCCGACAGAGGGAAGTATCAGCCTGCCTCCAGCTTCCATCTTCTCTGATCACATGTGGGTAATTTAGCCTCAAATGCAACAAGATAGAATCCTCAGCTAGTAAGCCCATTGATGCCACCAAATATACAGACCGAGTCTGCACTTCTGTATATGGGTTCATACAGCATAACACCTTTCACAATCCAAACTAGTACAGCCCACCCAGGCATCCGACCACCACTTTGGATTAGTGTAAGCAACGTGGTTTGGCAAAATCTTACTGAGCTGTGATGCTAACTCATCAGGCCACTGCCCTTCATACAGAGACTGTACAATCAGCTGGATATTGGTTGATAACTCCGCCTGTCCCTGCTCAGGTGAGACATCAACCAGGCATATCTCCCCCATGTATAAATTCTGGTGTCCCACATGTCCAGTAACTGAGAGCTTCTCTACGGGACTGCTAAGATTGAGACACCACCCTGAAATATATGGCTTAATATTGTATAAAAAGTCTTCAATAATGATGATTCTCGTGAGACGAATTTTGGAATTATTTCTGCTTGAGTCAGCTTAAATCAAAACCGTGTGTTTTATTGTACACACATAAACTTGGAAAACACTTACAAAAATAGTACATTCATATTCAGAATTAGTGTTGTTTCATATATGCAAAAAATGTTCAAATATAGTTCATTTGTTTCAAAGATCTGAAAAAGTTCTTAGAGTCAATAGACATGTGCTTCCTTTGTCTTGGTGTTTTTAAAGATGGCCGATTAACCTCTTGTGTCTTGGAAGTAATTCTGTGTGCATAGGAAAGCTGTGTGTGGCTTGGAGGCAGGAAATGTAACAGAGATGTGTCTTGGAAGCAGGATGTGTGTGTAAAGCGGCACCAGACTGGATTCCTTGTGTCTATATGAACTCAGTCTTTCAAATTCGCGCCCAAACACAAATCCCTCCCATACACTCCCCTTTTCTCCGCCTTTCGAAAAGCGGGGGCTAACAAAGAGCAACATCTGTTTTTCACTTTAACCAAACCTTTTAAACATGAAACCAGATATATGTGAGAAGCTATCAGACTAAACATCAGACCTCTTAAAACATAAACGCATAAATCAAACAAAGTATCGGTTACATAGGAAGACCCATACATATATTTACAAAATCCATCAAATTCTGACAGGGTCTTGACCTGCATTTTCAGTCAATGAATGGCCATTTGAATATCACTAGCTCAAAGTCCTATCATTCACACAAATATGGAAAATGCATATTCTTATTAATAAAGCCAATTAAAATTTAGATATTAAGAATATAACATTCCCCTCTGAAATATGAATAACAATCATATTTTCCAAGGTTTAAATTCATTCATAGCATCCATGTCCCATTCATTCAGGCTTTGATCCAATAACTCCAAATGTATTTGCATCACCAACCGAGTTTGCAATACCAAAACCCATCTTTCTCTTAAGCTTATTTTGCAATAAATCATCTCCTTTCTTGATTTCATTTCTAATTTGATAATATAATTTTTTCATTCTAAACATCAAACATAACTGGAATATAATGAATAGCATAATAATAATAAAAAGAATAACTATAGGATGTGATAAAATATTTCCTGCTGCTGAGGTTATTGAAGTTTTTCCCCAAATTGATACACTATTACTAAATTTTTTCCACCAATTACTTCCTGAAAATTCTGACCATTGATGAGATATCTCTTGCAAATTACCTTGTTCATGTTTAAACAATATTTCTGCATTCTGAAGTTCCTTAGCCAAAGTTATCAATAAACCTTTATCCTTATGAATTACATTTGCCCATTCTTCCCAAGGAAATTCATCTATCTGGGATATATTATATTGTGTGGGAAGAACACTTATTTTTCATAAGCATATTTGTTAAATTTGTTCTAAACCCATTAATACTTATTGCTACAATGTCTCCTTCTATACAATACAATCCTTGATTTAGGTTTTCTGTATTTGTACAAGAAGAGAAAAAAGTTTTAACCCTTTCTGTATCTGACATGATCTGGAAACAAACCTTCTTTTTATCTACACGAGTAATTAATTCAGAAATTGTTTCAACTTTTTCTATTCTTGCTGAACACAATGTATGATTATGATAACAAGAATGAAAAATACTTTTATCTTGATTAGGTAAACAGATAACTTTAGACTGAAATTGTAAACATGATGACAAATCTAATTGTTCTAATTCAGAATTTTCATTGTTAAATGCAAAATCTGTATACTGTAATTTATAATACAATAATTGTGTATTGCTGACGGGTAATCCCAAGACAGTGATTGGAACCAAAATTTGTTCTTGTCCTGCTATTGGAATCATAGAAGAACTATAACAAACATCCTGTTTACATCCTATCCATTTATTTACCCATAAATCTGTATGATTTATAGCATATACATATTCTCTGGGTAAATTCTGTAAAATGCCAAGAGGGGTTATTCCACTCTGAAATGCTTGTGCAATTATTTTAAAATTAGTGGAATATTCAGTCTGGATCTCTAAACATGCTCTGGCAATATGAGAATGTTGTTCACTTAACATTAAATCAAGAGTAATATTTTGAAGATGTAAAATAGATGGACCCATTATATTAGCTGTTTTAATAACCATATTTTCTAAAATTTCATTTAAATTTCTCTGTATTTTAATCCCGTTACTACCCACTAAACCAGCTGTCTCAAGATCAGACTTTAAAGTATTAATGTCCATACTATTAGTAATACTCCCAATTGTGCCAATCCCTCCTAAAATACCTTCAACAATACCACGCTTATTTCTGTTATGATTTCTATTATTAATTCCAAACCATCTTTCAATACCCAATTACATATTAACCAAGTGTCCTTGACATTGTGGAAACCTTGTAGAAATTTTCCATTCTGAAACATTAAAGTTCCACAATATAATGACAAACTTTCCCTCTCTCAAAAGAGTTCTGGATTGGAAATGGTTAATCTGAAATGGATTTGCTGAGACACTTTTCTTACCAACACATGGAGTTTTCCTAGGAGACCTTACAACAACACTTCCCTTCGCACATTTCATTGGATAATTTACTATTGATATGCAACATTCATATATACCAGTATCATTCAAAGATACTCTCATTTGTTGATAAACAAATGTATTATTGATCCAATTCACACTACCATAAATTCCTTTATGAATTATCATAGTAGAACTGTGAAGAAAACTTCCCAAAAATTCATCGTTCCTTTTCCAAGTTACCAATGAATCCTGAGGTACATATATTTTTGTTTTACATATCAAATGCAAACTATCATTATCTTCAAAAATGTTCAAAGATTGTGGGAAAATATAAATTTCTGGAATAATCATGTTGACCACAGAAATACTAATTTTAACCCTTATTTGTGTTAATTGTCTTGTTACTTTAAAATCCCATGTTCTTACAACATCCCCTTTTTCATCTCCAATTATATTTAAATGTTCTGGATCTAATATTTTTACGAAACTTTGAAAAAGGTAATAAAAATGATCTAGGGGGTAAAATACTTTCCCAGATCTTGACATAGTATTAGTAACATCTCCAGACCAAATTGTTGAGTCATTACCCTTTAAATATATAGCCCAGAAACTCCTTAACAATATATTGCATTCAAAACTTCCAGTTTTGTTGTTTAGTCTATAAGATCCCTGCATTTTAACAAAATTTGTTTTAGATTCTATTTTAACGTTGATTTCGATATTATTGCTATGAATGAAATACAATTGCAGACAGCAATCATATCCCTGACCTACACAAACAAATCCATACAAATCTTCAGCTGTATCAATATCAACGTATCTAGAATTATATTCTGTCATTTGTATTAAGATCAATGTCTTTATCACTTTTGTCATCTATATTGATATCAGTGTCTAGATCTCTTTTTGTCTCTGAATAATGTAATGTCTTTGTTGTGTAATTCTTCAATCCTGTTAACCTCTGCATAGCTGGAACAGTTTGTGATATATTTTACCACAGATACAATTGTCACTAGGGAAAAGATGAATCCTGTGATGATGATAAATCTTTTCTCTTTAACACTTTCTTTTGTTGAACTGTCATCTTTCTTCTTTTTTGGAATCCATGATTCCTCCAGGTTAATGAAATATATTTCATTCCTAGGAAAAATAAAAGCAGCATCATTTATCTCAGAATATTACATTTGTTATACCCACATTTTTACATGCTTTTTCACTAAATTGAGAAATCCTTGAACTAATACCATTGTCCCTTGACCATCCAAGATGTCAAATGGACCTTCCCAATTACTTTGCCATGGTCCACTTCTCCTGAACCTTTAATTCTGCCTGTGACATGTATCTCACCATCTCTGGGTGTGACCTTACACATGGCAACTCTTTAATCACCATTTTCTTTCTGTATAAACTTGTGCTAACAGCATCTAATTTTTGATTTAAATAAATCTTTCCGTTCTTAATTATCAATCTTGATAAACCGTTTATCTTGAATAAAAGATAATTTTGGTTTTAATAATAAAATAACAAAATGTTACAAGAATCAGATATGTATGTGTGTGAATGTAACAACAGTTTTCATGCTGTATATGTGTCTTGTGTATACTGGAGTGAGTGTCTATTGCAGCATCTGCTGGAATGCATGTCTGCCAAAAAACTCTGTTACAGGCATTCTACTCCTAAAAAAAACAAACCCCCTCCTTTCTTATTCAGAAAGGTTCTTTTTTGTCTTGTAGTCCCACAGATGCAGACTCTCAATGAGTAGTCCCCCCCTCCTTTTTAAAAAGGATGGTGTCACTACACTCTCAAATTCCTAAGGGTCGGGCTATGTGCTCTGTGAGTAACCATTTAACTTATACAATACAAATTTCTTTAAACTTCTAAAACAAATACTACATATCAGTATATATACAAATTGTCTTTTAATAATCTCCTAAACAAGGAATATTGTAAAGTAAGGAAATTATGATCTTTTAACTCAAACTTAAAAATGTGTGAAAGGACCATTTTTCATACAAGTAACTGCATGTAACACCATTCTGTTCAAATTGTCCTGTATCATCTATAACCAAAACACTGTTATGCAAAAGGAGCACAAAATACCAAAAAGAAATATCATTTTCTGAATGACATTCAATACCTTTAAATAACATCCTAATATCCCTACTCAAATCACAAGCATTGCAGTAAAATACGTTCATTGTGAAACACAAGTGACAAAATAATTCTTCCTGTCATTAAATCAAATGAAGAATACTTTGTAACTGAAAAAAACTGTATCTGCAAACTGTGAATGATATGATACATGAAATCTCTGTCCTATTCCCAAGATTTTACACATTACCTGCATGATTTTACCTATAAAATGGAATCCTCTGCCACTACTGAGGTTTGCTAGTATACCCCAAACTAGAAAAACATGATTAATCCATCCATATCCTGTCAGTAATTAAAATATCTTTGTACACAGATTAGACAATATTTAATTACTCTGTCTACTGTCTTTTCCATTTTGTCCCAATAGAATTTCTCTTTAAGAATTTCAAGCAATTTTTGCTTACCAAAGTGATCTAAACTGTCATAGTTAAATTTAGTGAATTCCACCTGTAGGTGTTGTGGTACATTAAAATATAGAAAATCCATCTAAGTCATGATATTAGATCTAGTTATCATTAACAAAAATTTAGATCTTATACCAACCGATGAGGAAGAAAAGATTGATTTAACACCTTTTAATTCTCTGAAAACGAAGGAAAATCTTATATTTGTTTTTTCCACAACATAATTTTGACCATATTCAGGTTAAAATCACTAATTCTCCATACAAATCTGCATCCTCTGCTAATTGAGTACAAAGCTGTTAATTACCCCCTTATCAGATTAACTAAACCTCTCAATGTTCCATCTGAACAAAAAATGAAAAACTAAAATCATAATAATCATAACTGGGAAAAATTAATAAAAAATTAATAATCCAAAGGATTATCCTTGAAAATACTAAAAATATATCAAATAAAAACCAAATCTCTGAACCTCAAATCATAACCTTATTATCCATAGCAAAGAATCAATAACCAGAAAATCCTTACCATCCATGCAGTTCATTTAAGGACTGCTAACATTGTTTTTCACAGTGTTATATGATACATAGTGATACCTTTCCTGTCTTAATGGACTGTTTGCAGTTTGCAATCTTTGCATTTGGGTCTTAAAAGGGAAACTAGTTTGATTATTATGGCCTCTATACCTCAAATTACTACACCAGCGCACAGAATACACTTCATAGCGCCTTGGCATCGTTTTCGGATAATACAACCTCTTTTGTATATCATTATTATTAGCCATCACACAAAACCTAGCTATGTGACCCTCTCTTTTGCAAACTAAACATTTAAGAGTTGTTTTTTTTGCATATACCTTTCTTTGAGTATATGGCGATGAAAATTTACATTTCTGTTGAATATTACTAATATTCAAATCAACAGACTTCACGCTTTCATTGTCTGAGGAAACATTAACCTCCTCAAATGACCCCACTGAGTCAAATCCAGAATCAGCATCATTATCCCTCGCCTCTGACTTTGTCACGTGTTCATAAGCTAAACACTGAGCATGTGCAGAAGACTGAGCTTGCAATAATTGCGTTTTAAGCAAACTTATAACATTCTCTTGTTCAATTTCTTTCTGAGTTAAAAAAGCAATACAACTTTCTTATTCTTTAACTGATTCCAATAATGCATTCATTTTATGTTCTAATGCATCTTTTTCAATCATTAATTGTTCAATATGTAAATTCTCCTGTGTTTGTGCAATTTCTGTTACACTTTGCCTTTGTTTTCCTGGCATATCAAAAACCATTGCATTGAAAACTGAGACTAATTTCATCACATTGTTTAATTTACTCTTAGATTTAGCTAATGAAAATCTATTCTTCTCAATTTCTTTATTTGCCTGTAGGCATTGATTATACATTGATTGCCATAACTTAGTGTCTGAAATATAGCTGGCTAAACCTTCAAATTCTAACTTACTTCCTTCAGCTATAACATTTATAAATTCCATATTTTGGTACTCACTGAATATAAAACTTTTCCGTTTTCCGCTGGACTCTAATTAAACCGTCTGTCAAGACTTCTGATCCAAAATACTCCGGTCTTCACGCAATCAAACATCAAAAACATGCGATTCTAGGTTCTTTCAATAATTGCAAAGTTTTTTCTGTTCCTCACTTTCCCCTCTGAACAATGGAAAAGTGGCAAAAACTTCTGACGATTGAAACTGGCTGGCGTCCGCCAATGAAATATATGGCTTAATATTGTATAAAAAGTCTTCAATAATGATGATTCTCGTGAGACGAATTTTGGAATTATTTCTGCTTGAGTCAGCTTAAATCAAAATCGTGTGTTTTATTGTACACACATAAACTTGGAAAATACTTACAAAAATAGTACATTCATATTCAGAATTAGTGTTGTTTCATATATGCAAAAAATGTTCAAATATAGTTCATTTGTTTCAAAGATCTGAAAAAGTTCTTAGAGTCAATAGACATGTGCTTCCTTTGTCTTGGTGTTTTTAAAGATGGCCGATTAACCTCTTGTGTCTTGGAAGTAATTCTGTGTGCATAGGAAAGCTGTGTGTGGCTTGGAGGCAGGAAATGTAACAGAGATGTGTCTTGGAAGCAGGATGTGTGTGTAAAGCGGCACCAGACTGGATTCCTTGTGTCTATATGAACTCAGTCTTTCAAATTCGCGCCCAAACACAAATCCCTCCCATACACTCCCCTTTTCTCCGCCTTTCGAAAAGCGGGGGCTAACAAAGAGCAACATCTGTTTTTCACTTTAACCAAACCTTTTAAACATGAAACCAGATATATATGAGAAGCTATCAGACTAAACATCAGACCTCTTAAAACATAAACGCATAAATCAAACAAAGTATCGGTTACATAGGAAGACCCATACATATATTTACAAAATCCATCAAATTCTGACAGGGTCTTGACCTGCATTTTCAGTCAATGAATGGCCATTTGAATATCACTAGCTCAAAGTCCTATCATTCACACAAATATGGAAAATGCATATTCTTATTAATAAAGCCAATTAAAATTTAGATATTAAGAATATAACACACCCTTACAAGAAAGTTTTCACCCCATTGATGGCCAACAGACACCTTATTATATATAAGTGCCAGCCTCCTGGGTACCTGCACCATATTAATTCCGTTACGTCAATACATGTCATACATTAAAAACCTTTTCTTCTTTCAATTCCTCCCTCCATAAAAAAAAAAAAACATATATTTTACATTTCATGTTCTGACGGATTGGATGTGTATATTCCTTCCCCAACCTCCAACCCATTGCACATGTATTAATAGCACGTTTGCATTCATCAGGAGAGACTCCGGCAAAAAGGTTTCACTAATTGATGGGCTTGTTGATAGGCACAGTCTTTTAGATTTAGCCTTAGCACTAAATTGTCCATAAGCAAAAACAAATATTAAACTGAATCTTTTCATTTGTCCCTTCTCTCCTGCTGTTTGTCAGAACAAATTTGCGGTGTGGTGTGGCACAGCCACCTGTCAACCCAGGGCTGTGTTTTGGCCTAGGCCAACAAGGCCTAGGCCTAGGGCGGCATTTTGCGGGGGGGGGCGGCAAAAAAAGCCGCCCCCGCATGGGAGAAAATCCCCCCACCCGATTCCCGGCTCCCACGGCTGCCCCCCACACACATGCAGCCCACGGCAGCCACCTTGCTGTAGCGGTGATGCTGTGTATGGGCGTGCTTGGCAGAGGGGCGTGTGTATGGGCGTGCTTAGCAGAGCTCACGCCCCTCCACCCTCTGCCAAGCACGCCCATACACAGCAGCGCCGCTACAGCAAGGCGGCCGCCGTGGGCTGCATGTGTGCGGGGGGCGGGCGCGGGAGCCGGGAATCGAGTGGGGGGAATTTCTCACATACGCCCCATAAGCGGCCAGTGACTGACGGAGGTGGAGCCTTATGCTCCACCTACCCTCCTCCGCACTGCTTTCCTTAACTCTTCTACCTGGCACTGGGCGGGGTCTGGCAGTGACGTCAGGAGGAGAGAGAGAGAAGCACAAGGGAACCCCCCAAGACAGCAGGTAAAGTCATTTAATAAATTATATCAGTGTTATGGGAACAGTGTTGGAATTTGATGGCACAGTGGCTACAATTGATGGGCATAGTGACAGCGTTTGAGGGCACAGTGACTGCGTTTGAGGGCACAGTGGCTGCAATTGATGGGGCACAGTGGCTGCGTTTGAGGGCACAGTGGCTGCAATTGATGGGGCACAGTGGCTGCGTTTGATGGCACAGTGGCTGCAATTGATGGGCACAGTGGCTGCAATTGATGGACACAGTGGCTGCAATTGATGGACACAGTGGCTGCAATTGATGGACACAGTGGCTGCGTTTGGTGGGCACAGTGGCTGCATTTGGTGGGCACAGTGGCTGCGTTTGGTGGAACAGTGGCTGCAATTGATGGACACAGTGGCTGCAATTGATGGGCACAGTGACCGCGTTTGGTGGGCACAGTGGCTGCGTTTGATGGGCACAGTGGCTGCGTTTGATGGGCACAGTGGCTGAGTTTGATGGGGCACAGTGGCTGCGTTTGATGGCACAGTGGCTGCGTTTGATGGCACAGTGGCTGCAATTGATGGGCACAGTGGCTGCAATTGATGGGCACAGTGGCTGCGTTTGGTGGGCACAGTGGCTGCGTTTGGTGGGCACAGTGGCTGCATTTGGTGGGCACAGTGGCTGCGTTTGGTGGAACAGTGGCTGCAATTGATGGACACAGTGGCTGCAATTGATGGGCACAGTGACTGCGTTTGGTGGGCACAGTGGCTGCATTTGATGGGCACAGTGGCTGAGTTTGATGGGGCACAGTGGCTGCGTTTGATGGCACAGTGGCTGCGTTTGATGGGCACAGTGGCTGCGTTTGGCGGGCACAGTGGCTGCGTTTGATGGCCCAGTGGCTACAATTGATGGGCTAAAACCAATGCAAACCCTTTAAACAGTCCACATTTAGTGAAAGTGCATTAATATGCAGATCATGATATTGCAATAAAGTGCTCCATCAATGCTGAAATCAATGCAAACTCATTAAAGAGGAGTCCCAGTCCCACCCTGTGAAAACAATAAAACTCAGCAGCTACAAATACTGTTGCTGCTGACTTTTAATATTAGGACACTTACCTGTCCAGGGATCCCGTAATGTCGACACCTCAGCCGATTTTCGGATTGGCTCTTGGGTTTTGCCACCCCCCCAGGGGGGGTGCATGAGTTTAGTCAGGCTTAGGGCAGCACAAAACCTAAATACACCACAGTGCCAACCAGATGAACATCTGTCATCCATGTTCCAGAGACCTCTCCAATCTCGCTTCACCAGGGAAGTGAAAAACCAGAGCAGCATCAAATTCTTATCCATAATATCTGCTCGCTTACTATGTTTACTTATAGTTCCTTTCTTGGAACCCAGGAACTTAATATTCCTGGATTTTGCAACTCTTAATCAAATCAAACAACCATGATTTCTTTAGGATCAACCCACTCTAAAATGGATCCCATTGGTATGATCAAAAATTTAAAAATGAAACGAACGTCAATGTTGATTCTCAAAAATTCTCAATTTAAACACAAAAAAAAACCAATGCATTTATCTGTATCTTTAAGATCTATGCACTAACTCCCCTTTCAGGTGGACAAAGCGTAAACCTTTTGGAACTCTTTCCACCTGAATGAAAATAAAAGCAAAGAAAAAAAAAATTGAGGGCCTAGCCAATTACCCCCCTTTCAGGTGGACTAAACATAATAATATTTCCACCTGAACCAAAACAAAAATAAAATACTGTTGTTCTCACTTTGAAGGACCTGCAAACAAAACACAAACATTAGTATCCAAACCAGTTTAACTTCTTTCCTGGTCTCTGGAAAAGGAACACATAGACAGTGATTACACACGATTATCATGACAATTGACTTTTTGAGTTCCACAAGCCTTTTCCCATTAATTGTAATGCTAGGGGAACAATTGCCATATTTTCCTATATTAATCAAGCAGTATTGGTAAACTTTGCCATATTACTCAGGAAAAATGGCAATGCAATTTGCGTCCAACTACATACAAGAAAAAATAAAAAAAAATAAAAAATAAGAGAAGAGAAAAAACAAACAAACATACTAATCATAACAGAAAAAAATGTTTAACAAAAAATCCTTGAACTTATCCTTGAACATACTAAAAATATATTTTTTTAGTATGTTCAAGGTATGTTCAAATACTATCATATTTAAAACATGAAGCTCACCGCTAAACCTTATTCATAGCAAGGAAACATTGACCAGAAAATTCTTACCATGCCTGCAGCTCACTAAGTGCTGCTAACATTGTTTTCCTCAGTGCTATATTTGAATAACCATGCGGATACCTCCACTTTGACTTTATGCAACTGTTCATATTGATAATTTTCAGTTTGTAGTCTCCGCATTTGGGTCGTAACAGGGAAATGGGTTTGATTACTATTGCCTCCATGCTATCCCATCTGGCCGAATAACATTCATAATGCTTTGGGGTCGTTTTAGGGTGATGCGATCTTCTTTTGATAGCATTATTCGCCGCCCAACAATATTTCGTGATGTGACCCCCTTTTACACAGAAAACATTTGAGGGCTGGTCTCTCTGTATAGGCCCTTCTTTGAGCATATTGCGCTGGAAACTCACATTGCTGGACATTATTACTACAATTACTATGCTGGGAATAAACAGACTTTACACTTTCATCCTCTGAGGAGTCATCAGAAGATTCCATTGTTTCAAATCCTGAATCAATTTCAAGCGCAGTTATAGTACTTTTATTTAAATCTCCAACATTGATTTCTATCATAGTAACATCACTTGCAGCAATAAGAGCGTCTGGTGACACCCGGTGACCCCGCCCCCCTCTCACGCACGGTGACTTGACGGGACTTCCCTGTGGCGTCACGGGGAATGCCACAGGGAACTCCCGTCAAGTCCCTGTGCGTCAGAGGGGGGCGGGGTCACCGGGTGGCCCCCCCCCGTTATTAAAGAATTGTCAGAAGTGGAGAAGCGTCACACAGTGGGAGCCTCCCTCCATGCCATCATGGATGCAGAGCGGCCCGAAAAGAAGATGAAGAGAAGAAGATGAAGAGAAGAAGATGAAGAGAGAAGCGTCACACAGCAGGAGCCTCCCTCCATGCCATCATGGATGCGGAGCGGCCCGAGGAGAAGAAGGGAAGAAGATGCCGATGCCGCGGAGGAAGATGCCGGACGAGAACACCGGAGGAAGAACTAGAAGAACCAGAAGAACCAGAAGAAGAAGAAGAAGATGGAGGAAGAAACCAAAGGAAGATAGAAGAAAGAAGAAGCATTTAAATAAAGAAATTGTCAAAAACTGTCTCTTGTCATTTTTAACATTTTTGACACTTTTTTAGTGAAATGGTAGGGGTACTTTTGTACCCCCTTACCATTTCACACAGGGGGGAGAGCCGGGATCTGGGGTCCCCTTGTTAAAGGGGGCTTCCAGATTCCAATAAGCCCCCCGCCCGCAGACCCCCACAACCACCTGCCAGGGTTGTGGGGATCAGGCCCTTGTCCTCATCAACATGGGGACAAGGTGTTTTTGGGGCTACCCCAAAGCACCCTTCCAATGTTGAGGGCATGTTGCCTGGTACGGTTCAGGAGGGGGGTGCTCTCTCGTCCCCCCTCTTTTCCTGCGGCCTGCCAGGTTGCGTGCTCGGATAAGGGTCTGGTATGGATTTTTGTGGGGGACCCCATGCCATTTTTTAAAAAAATTTTGGCCGGGGTTCCCCTTAATATCCATACCAGACCTGAAGGGCCTGGTATGGAATTTAGGGGGACCCCCATGTCATTTTTTTTTTTAAATTTTAGCCGGGGCTCCCCTGTGTGGAATTCCCATGCCGTTTTTATCAATGAACTTTTATGTGTATTGTCGGACCGGCAATTCATTAATAGCCGCGAGTAGTTTAAATGACTTTTTTTCCTTTGAAATGTCATTTTGCTGTCAGACTGTTCTAAACACGGGAAACATGCGCCCCTTTACAGGCATACTATAGACACCCCCCAGGTACGAAATTTAAAGGGATATTACACTTTTATTGTTTCACTTTAAGCATTATTAAAATCACTGCTCCCAAAAAAACGGCCGTTTTTTAAAACTTTTTTTTGCATTGATCCATGTCCCCTGGGGCAGGACCCAGGTCCACAAACACTTTTTATGACAATACCATAAATATAAGCCTTTAAAATTAGCACTTTTGCTTTCTCCCATAGACTTTTAAAGGGTGTTCCGCGGCATCCCTACTCTTCAGACATAGGTTGCAAACAGCAACGGTGCGATCTGCTGCACACGTGATGAAAAAGGCCCACACCAAGGAACTTTTAAAAGTCAGTGGGGAGTCAGCAGTGCCCTGCACCTGCAGAGCTCTGCGGTGTGATGCAATAGGGTGGCTGCCCTTAAGCTGCCCCCCTAGAGGAACTCCATCCTGCCTCATTGGAGTTGTGCCTCCTTCTCCTCCTCTCAGGCACCCAAGTACAGTCAGTGACCTCATCATCCCCTCCCTCCTCGTCACTGGAGCAAACTTGGCAGTATGCTGCAGCTGGGGGAACATGACTGCCAGTTTCCTGTCCTTCTTGGGCACCCCCTCTCTCTAGGCTCACGTTACTCCCTTCCTCAACCTGGGAACCAACATTGGAGACTTCGAATGGCTGCGCATCCTCCAGCAGCATGTACCAGACACTGTGGTCGAATAATTCTGGGGACTCCTCCATGCATGATGGTGGGGCTATGGAAGGAGTGACTGTGGACAAGAAGGTGGTGGAATAGGCTGCTTTGGTAGCTGTGTTGGAAGGCAAACTACTCTGAGCCTAGGTGATAGAGGATAAAGAGCATTTGTCATCCACTCCACCAACTCTTCTGCATGTTTTGGCTCAATAACATGGCCAGCAGCAGATAAAAAGGACACACATGCCCCGCGGCCACCTGCAGAGAATTCACCATGTCCACACCACCACTGTTGACTGTAGACACAGAGGCTGCTTGGCCTCTTTTAGTGGCCTGTGAGCATCTTTCTCTCCTTGGTAGCCTTGCGGACATGATGTATTTTTTGTTTTGCAACACCACATTACACTGTATTAGATACTGTGTACACCGCCTGAAGTGTATTAGAAACTGTACACACTGTATTAGATACTGTGTACACTGCCTGCACTGTATTAGAAACTGTGCTAATGAAATATTAAATAGAATAGGAGACTACAAATAGATAACCGAACCCAGGCCACATCCCAGTGATCAAAAAGAGAAAAACAATGGAAGGGTGCCCCAGGGATTTTGCGGGCTAGGGATATAATCAGGTAAGAGAGTAAAAAGCGTAAGCAGAAAAATTACAAAATTTTATTAATGAACATGTTATACATATTAGATTATTAAAACCAAATAACAATGGTCATAAGTGAACAGTATACATCTAAATGCTGAATCAGAAGGTTGGTCTTAGGGTAGTAGACCAAACATTTACATAAAGATTCGGAAATCCTGACAAATTTCGGAAAATAATTTCTTCTTCAAGGGTTCATTTGATGCAGACTGTACTGCCTGACAGCAAAGAATAGTGAAAATGTATTAGAGCTATAATTCATTTTATATGAATATATAATTACATGTGGTACAACATAATAGTCAGAGAAATGAAGTTATTAAAGATTAAAAAGTTGTACAGGGCAGCAATTCAACACATGGCATAGGGGACAGATTGAACATAAACAGACAAGCAAATTATGAATCCAAAAAATACTTACAACCAGACCATAATAGGCAGTACATTTACAAGGATAATGAGGTCTGCGTCTAATGGGGCGTACACACGGTCAGACTTTTCGGCTACAAAAGTCCGACGGACCAAATCCGGCGGAAAAATCCGATCGTGTGTGGGCTTCCCCGGATTTCAGCGGACTTTTCCAGTTGCATCTGACGGACTTTAGATTTGGAACTTGCTTCAAATCTTTACGTCGTAACTCCGCCGGACCCAGAAATCCACTCGTCTGTATGCTAGTCCGACGGACAAAAACCCACCCTAGGGCAGCTATTGGCTACTGGCTATCAACTTCCTTATTTTAGTCCGGTGTACGTCATCACGTACAAATCCGTCGGACTTTTGTGTGATCGTATGTAGGCAAGTTCGTTCGTTAGAAAGTCCGCCGCAAGTCCGCCAAAAGTCCATGAAAGTTTGTCGGACGGGCTGTCGGACTTTTGTAGCCGAAAAGTCAGACCGTGTGTACGCCCCATAAGGCTTCAGCCCTCGCATGAGTATGGACACAGAGAGTAGCACTATGTTATAAATTTAAGAGAGTGGAAGAAACTCTCAATTTGGAAAAGGTGACAAAAAGTGGAATTCTGATCAAAAAGCAGAATATGAGGCAGTTATCTGTGACATGCACAGAAAAGCCTCTATGTCACAAAAATTGATGAAGCGTGTGCCTATTGTAGCAGATATGTCCACGAGGATGGCCACGGCGAAAGCCCTAGACATAAAAATATATATATAAAATGTAAATATAATCTGAGTGTGAATGAGATTTAATAACCGTCAGGGTATAAGAAATTTAAGGAGATTATCACTGTTAAAATGGTTTAGGCAAATAAGCGTATACGAGTTGGTTAGCTTTTAGGGACCAAGTGCATGTATGCATGTGTGCACATTTATATCTGTAAAAGCCCTAGGAGTAAGTAATATTGGCTGTAGATGCCGCTTATAAAAGAGTATGTTTACAAGCACACCTTCATGGTCAAATAGAATAAAAGTATGTAAGATATAGACCCAAACTCACTTTTCACCAAGTAGACACGCTAAAAACCTCTCGATGGTAAAGGGAATCCTAGCTGTGCAGTATCTACTGGTGTGGATGCCAGACTATATGTGAGTGTAAAGCTGTGGGAATGTCCGCCCCCTAATCACAGGCTAAACCAATCATGAGAGTGGTGGACATGTAACAGCTGATACCGGGGCGTGCTTAGATTAACACGCCGCAGGTCAGTTGTATAGGTATAAGCGGTGAGTACTTTGAATGAACAAGTTACAGTTGGGAGCAGCAGACGATCCCGGGCATCAGCTGATGATGTACCCGGGACCGGCCGTGTCGCTTACAACAGCTGACGGCTAATTGCTGGGCGGTGAATACAATTTTCTAACTTTTCTACTTACGCTTTTTACTCTGTTACCTGACTATATCTCCCTGGGGCACCCTTCCATTGTTTTTTCTTAGACACTGTACTACGGCTGCATTGTATTGTGTACTGTGTACACCACCAGAAATGTAGTAGCAACTGTACACACTGTATTAGATACTGTGTACACCGCCTGCACTGTATTAGAAACTGTACAATGGCTGCACTGTATTAGAAACTGTACTATGACTGCACTGCATTGTGTACTATTTACACCACCAGAAGAAGTGTAGTCGAAACTGTACACACTGTATTAGATACTGTGTACACCACCAGAAAAGTAGTAGAAACTGTACACACTGTATTAGATACTGTGTACCCCTCCTGCACTGTATTAGAAACTGTACAACGGCCACACTGTATTTTATACTATGAACTATCCCAATAAGTACGCTCCATTGAGTGACATTGGTGAAACCAGTCAGGGACCAGCACTGCTGGAGATGAGGGACTCTCCTAGCTGCCAGGGGAAGAACTCCTCCAGTGAGAGTGGGGGGGCAGCAAAGGGAAAGGAAAGACAGATTCTGGTGGTAGGGGACTCAATTCTTAGAAGGACAGAGAGGGCAATCTGTAACCAAGATCTGAAGCGCCGAACAGTATGTTGTCTACCGGGAGCTCGGGTTCGGCACATCACGGATCTTGTGGACAGATTACTGGGAGGGGCTGGGGAAGACCCGGCTGTCATGGTGCACGTTAGCACCAATGACAAAGTCAGAGGCAGATGGAGTGTCCTAAAGAACGATTTTAGGGACTTAGGTGCTAAATTGAGGAAAAGGACCTCCAAGGAAGTATTCTCAGGAATACTACCGGTACATCGAGCCACACCAGAAAGGCAGAGGGAGATTAGGGAAGTAAACAAGTGGCTGAAGAGCTGGTGCAGTAAGGAGGGGTTTGGGTTCCTGGAGGACTGGGCCGACTTCTCAGTCGGTAACCGGTACTATAGAAGGGACGGACTGCACCTAAATGAGGAGGGTGCAGATCTGCTGGGAATGAAGATGGCCAAAAAGTTAGAGGGGTTTTTAAACTAGGCGATGGGGGGGAGGGTCCAGAGACAGTGATAGCCAGCATGGAAGATATTCCAGAGGGTAGTATTGGGGGCATTAGTGGTAGGTTAATCAAAGCACAAAAACAACACAAGGTGAGTATAGTAGCAAGTCCTAGTTGCAATCTTGAAACACCCAATATGAGGACAATATGCGACAGGTCTAAACTATGTGGCATGTTCACCAATGCCAGGAGCATGGCGGACAAGATGGGTGAACTAGAATTACTGTTGTACAAGGAGGATTTGGATTTTGTGGGAATTTCAGAGACCTGGTTCAACAGGTCTCATGATTGGCTGGCAAACATTCAAGGGTATACCCTATACCGCAAGGATAGAGAGGGTAAAAAAGGGGGAGGGGTATGCCTATATATCAAGAATAATGTACAAGCGAATGTGAGAGATGACATCACTGAGGGAGCTAGAGAGGAGGTGGAATCCTTATGGGTAGAGCTCCAAAGGGAAGAAGGGGAAAATAATACTGGGAATATGCTATAGGCCCCCTAACCTGAGGGAGGAAGTGGAGACGGATCTCCTATCACAAATTGGATTAGCAGCAAGGATGGGAAGTGTTATCATAATGGGGGATTTTAATTATCCAGACATAGACTGGGCGGAGGGAACCGCACATTCATTTAAGGTTCGCCAGTTCCTTAATGCCTTGCAGGACAATTTTATGGGCCAGATGGTAGACGCACCAACTAGGAATAAAACATTACTGGATCTACTGATTACCAACAATACAGACCTGATCACAGATGTGGAAATACGGGGCAATTTAGGTAACAGCGATCACAGGTCAATTAGTTTCAGTATAAATCACACAAATAGGAAACATGAAGGGAACACAAAGACACTGAATTTCAAAAGAGCCAACTTCCCTAAACTACAAACCTTGCTAAAAGGCATTAATTGGGATAAAATATTAGGAACAAAGAATACGGAGGAGAGATGGGTTTGCTTTAAGAGCATATTAAATAAGGGCACTAGCCAATGTATCCCATTGGGTAATAAATTTAAAAGAGCGAACAAAAATCCTGGATGGCTTAACTCCAATGTAAAAATGCATATAAAAGCAAAGGAGAAGGCCTTCAAAAAATACGAGGTTGAGGGATCATCCTCAGCATTCAGACTTTATAAAGAATGCAATAAGAAATGTAAGGGTGCAATTAGGACGGCTAAGATAGAACATGAAAGACACATAGCGGAGGAGAGCAAAAAAAATCCCAAGAAATTCTTTAAGTATGTAAACAGTAAAAAAGGGAGGACAGACTATTGGCCCCATAAAGAATGAGGAAGAACATCTGGTTACAAAGGATGGGGAGATGGCAAAGGTATTGAATTTATTCTTCTCCTCAGTCTTCACGAGTGAATCGGGGGGCTTCAGTAACCAAAACTGCAGTGTTTATCCTCATGACACAACACAGGAAGCACCTCCATGGTTAACAGAGGACGGAATTAAAATTAGACTTGAGAAACTTAACATTAATAAATCACCGGGACCAGATGGCTTGCATCCGAGGGTACTTAGTGAACTCAGTCAGGTGATTGCCAGACCGTTGTTCCTAATTTTTACAGACAGTCTATTGACTGGAATGGTACCAGCTGATTGGAGAAAAGCCAATGTAGCACCAATATTTAAAAAGGGTCCAAAAAACATCCCTGGGAATTACAGACCAGTTAGCCTAACATCAATAGTATGTAAACTCTTGGAGGGGATGATAAGGGACTATATACAAAATTTTAGTAATAAGAACTATATCATTAGCAGTAATCAGCATGGATTCATGAAGAATCGTTCTTGCCAAACCAATCTATTAACCTTCTATGAGGAGGTGAGATGCCATCTAGATAAAGGAAGGCCCGTAGATGTGGTATATCTGGATTTTGCAAAAGCATTTGACACAGTTCCCCATAAACGTTTACTGTACAAAATAAGGTCAGTTGGCATGGACCATAGGGTGAGTACATGGATTGAAAACTGGCTACAAGGGCGAGTTCAGAGGGTGGTGATAAATGGGGAGTACTCAGAATGGTCAGGGGTGGGTAGTGGGGTTCCCCAGGGTTCTGTGCTGGGACCAATCCTATTTAATTTGTTTATAAACGACCTGGAGGATGGGATAAACAGTTCAATTTCTGTATTTGCAGACGATACTAAGCTAAGCAGGGCAATAACTTCTCCGCAGGATGTGGAAACCTTGCAGAAAGACCTGAACAAATTAATGGGGTGGGCGACTACATGGCAAATGAGGTTCAATGTAGAAAAATTTAAAATAATGCATTTGGGTGGCAAAAATATGAATGCAATCTATACAATGGGGGGAGAACCTCTGGGGGAATCTAGGATGGAAAAGGACCTGGGGGTCCTAGTAGATGATAGGCTCAGCAATGGCATGCAATGCCAAGCTGCTGCTAATAAAGCAAACAGAATATTGGCATGCATTAAAAGGGGGATCAACTCCAGAGATAAAACGATAATTCTCCCACTCTACAAGACTCTGGTCCGGCCGCACCTGGAGTATGCTGTCCAGTTCTGGGCACCAGTCCTCAGGAAGGATGTACTGGAAATGGAGTACAAAGAAGGGACGCTTGAGAGGGGATATGATTTCAATTTTCAAATACTGTACTGGTGACCCCACAATAGGGAGAAAACTTTTTCGCAGAAGAGAGTTTAATAAGACTCGTGGCCACTCATTACAATTAGAAGAAAAGAGGTTTAACCTTAAACTACGGAGAGGGTTCTTTACTGTAAGAGCGGCAAGGATGTGGAATTCCCTTCCACAGGCGGTGATCTCAGCGGGGAGCATTGATAGCTTCAAGAAACTATTAGATAATCACCTGAATGACCGCAACATACAGGGATATGTAATGTAATACTGACACATAATCACACACATAGGTTGGACTTGATGGACGTGTGTCTTTTTTCAACCTCACCTACTATGTAACTATGTAACACCACCAGAAGTGTAGTAGAAACTGTACACACTGTACTAGATATTGTGTACACCGCCTAAAGTGTAGTATTTTCACCCTTTTACGCACCTTATACACACTGCCTGCACTGACTGAATATCAAATACACTGCCACTAACTGAATTACCTGCCTGCTTATTCTAAATCAAGCTATCTCTCTGCCCATGCCAACAACACTACACACGGCTTGCCGTGTAAGTTGCCTTATTCAGTGTGGGACGTGGACTTAGTTCCCCTGAGCCATGATCGGCCAAAGACACCCTGCCTTTGGCCATTTATGGCTCTCTTAGCAGAGCATGCTGTTATTGGCCAAAGCATGCAGGTCAGCTGCATGCTTTGGCCAATCATCATACAGCAATTCACTGCGAGCTCGCAGTGCATTATGGGGCGTTCGGCACTCAAATTTTCCGCAAATGCACCATCATGTTTGCTCTTTGGCGAACGGGCGAACACCCAATGTTCGAGTTGAACTTATGTTCGACCCGAACATCGAGCTCATCCCTACCTGCAATAAAATACGCTATCTTTTAAGACGAGAAGGGACCACTCACACAGTTTCTGTGTTTCTGGTAGCAGTTTTTTTTCGATCTCACGTTTAAACAGGTGGCATATCTTTGGTTTAAAGTGGAGTTCCACCCAAAAATGGAACTTCCACTTTTTGGATTCCTCCCCCCTCCTGTGTCACATTTGGCACCTTCCAGGAGGGAGGAGGGAGCAGATACCTGTCTAATACAGGTATTTGCTCCCACTTCCTGGCATAGATCACCGAGGTGATTGCGGCGACCTACGCCACTTCCGCCGCCTTCTCTGTCCTCCACCGCTGTATTCTGTGAGATACAGAATACAGCAGGGACCTGAGAGGATATGCAGCGCGACTCGTGCATGCGCAATAGGGAACCAGGAAGTGAAGCCGCACGGCTTCACTTTCTTATTCCCTTACCGAGGATGGTGGCGGCAGCAGCCGAGAGCCGAAGGACGGATCGGCTTCGTCTGCCGACACTGCGGGCTCCCTGGACAGGTAAGTGTCCATATATTAAAAGTCAGCAGCTGCAGTATTTGTAGCTGCTGGCTTTTAATATTTTTTTTTCAGCGAACCTCCGCTTTAAGCTTCAACCGATACTGTTGTAGCCGCGCTAGCACAGCATCACAGCATTCTTCAAAAATGGCAGAGAACACCACTATATCATTTAGATAAATCAGGATGCTATCTAAGTTCATGTCTCCCAGACAATGTCCTCTGGAAGGTAGCTGGTGCATTGTTTAACCCGAAAGGCATCCTTTTGAAATGCCATAGTCCCATAGAAGTGATGAAAGCAGTTTTTGGGCGATCTGCTTCGGCGACAGGGATCTGCCAATACCCACTGGCAAGGTCAAGTGTAGAAAAGAACTTGGCTTTCCTTAGGGCAACTAGGGACTCTTCAATTCATGACAGAGAATAGGCGTCTCTAGTAGCGACAGCATTCAACCGTCTATAATCTACACAGAAACGGAGGATGCCGTTATTTTTATGCACTAAGACAATGGCTGCCCATGGGCTCTTGCTGTATTTAATTATGCCTCGTTGCATCATTTTTTACAACATCTGCTTGACTTCCTGATAAAAGTGAGGGGGTATGCTTCTGTCAGGCCTCCGGATGGGTGGACTCCCTCCTGTGGAGATCTCATGTTCAATTGTCATTGCTACAGCCCAGGTCAAAATCCCCCTGTGAAAACACCTCTGACCATCTATCTACCATACGCCTTACTGCTTCTGATCAAGTGGGTGACAGTTCCTCAGTGGACAGCTGTAGAAGTGGGAGTATCTGTTCTCCTGCCCATGATTGGTCTGTTCCTGCTGACCATTTGCCAACTGTCATGAACAGGTGTGACCAGAACTGTGTGATCTGCGACAGAGGGCACCAAGACGTATATAAGTGAATAATAATAAAGTTTATTAAAAGATATGTGATAACAATATATAAACACCTCCAATACAAGAAGTACCAGAATCATAAACGTTTAGCCAGGCCAGGGTCATTCACAGGGGGTCAGCAGATGGGGCCAGGAACAGGACAGGGGAGGGAGAAGGTAGACGGGATCAGGCTGCAGAGCAGGGATGCAAGGTAACAGGAGGGACAGGATCAGGGTGGGACCAGGTACAGGCTCAGGTACAGGTTGAGGTTCATGTCCAGGTTCAGGTTACATGTTATAAGCTAACAGGTCAGGGCGCAAGGATGATACCAGGGCAAGCATGTGAATGCTTTCTGGGTATTTACAGTATATGCACACCTGCAAATAGCCTCAGGTGACACGTGATCCCCGGAGGTGCTGTTTGCGCCACACTGCCAGGATCCATCCGCTGGTGGACGCCAGTACTGCGGCCCAAAGATGACATAACACCAGCAGGGGAAAGCTCTCCTGACAGTTCCAAACTGCCAGGAGACACCTGCTGGTGGAACTCAGTACTGCACACCAAATGATAGATATTACCAGCGGATGGAACCTTTCCTGACAGTACTCCCCCCAAAGGAGCAACCTCCGAGTGCTCCAACTAGATGTAACAGCGAATAGTCCATAGCATCAAGCTGAGCATTGGGCAAAGGCAAATCAAGCTTGGTGTGTAATAAGTCCATGGTATCAAGCCAGACAACAGACAGAGGTACATCAAGCTGGACAGCAGGCACATCGAACTGGGCAGCGGGCACATCGAACCAGATACATCAGGGCAGACCGCGTGCTTCGTGTCATCAAGCTGGGCGGCAGGCTCTGGGTTATCGAGCTGGGCGGCAGGCTCCAGGTCATCGGCTGGGTGGCAGGCTCTGGGT
The DNA here is from genome assembly GCF_042186555.1 of Aquarana catesbeiana. Lineage (NCBI taxonomy): Eukaryota > Metazoa > Chordata > Amphibia > Anura > Ranidae > Aquarana > Aquarana catesbeiana. Next base: position 295,355,976 of record NC_133326.1, read on the forward strand.
CATCGGGCTGGGCAGCAGGCTCTGGGTCATCGAGCTGGGCAGCAGACACTGGGACATCAGGCCAAGCAGTGAGCACCGTAATGACAGGCTGGGTAACAGGCACCAACTCATCAAGCTGAGTAACAGGCCCCGGCCCAGTGGGCTGGGTAACGGGCCCCAGATCAGCGAGCCGGATGCCGGGCACTGGCCCATAAAGCCGGATGAGAGGCACTGGCATGACAGGCTGAGACATGGGCACGAAACTTCAGGCTGAGGCTGGGCCACCTGATCTTCAGGCTGGAACACTGGGATTTCAGACTGGGACACCGGGACTCCAGACTGGGACACCGGGGCTTCAGACTGGGACACCGGGGCTTCAGACTGGCACACCGGGACTTCAAGTGGGGACACAGGCACCGGAACTTCAAGCGGGGACACAGGCATCGGAACTTCAGGAAGGAACGTGGACACAGAAACATCAGACTGGAAGGCAGGCACCTAGACATCAGACTGGAGGGCAGGCACCGAGACATCAGGCTGGAAGGTAGGTACCGAGATATCAGACTGGAAGGCAGGCACCAAGACATCAGACTGGAAGGCAGGCACCGGGACATCAGACTGGAAGGCAGGCATCGAGACATCAGACTGGAAGGCAGGCACAGAGACATTAGACTGGAAGGCAGGCACCGGGACATCAGACTGGACAAAAGGCAGAGACACTGGCACAACAGGCTGAACAGCAGGCATGGGAACATCAAGCTGGAGTGGATTAGCTGGTGTGGAGGCAGGATTTGTTCGATGGCAGGATGGTATGGGTTGGAAAAAACTTCCGCTTCTTTTTGATTTTAGCCACTGGAGATTTGTATGTGGGTACAGGGCTGTAGGTAGTGGATGCAGCTGATAGAAGCGAAGAGTGGGAGGATGGTAAAACAGAGGGAGCAGATTTTGAAGGGAGATTTAGTGGAACTGATAGAGGCAGCTGAGAAGAAGCAGAAGGGTTAAAGGCACGGTAGGTGCAGCAGGAGGAAACAGGGTACTGGTACTTAATTGGTAGCAGGGTGTATTGGTCAGCAACTGTGATTGTTGGGGGTAACGGAGAGAAAGACATTCCAGCAGGCTGGTATCTAGACACAGAAATGGGTGGTTGGGAACTGACAGAGGCTGAGTACAAGCTTGACCAGGCCTGTAACACAGGTTGAACAAAAGTTGGTTTACAAACAGCCTGTCTAACCAGGGATTGTACTGAACAAATGCAATCAGACAACACCTGCTGGGAACAAGAGGAATAATGTTCAGTGAAAAAAGCCGGATCATCCTCCAACAGCCAAACTAGAGACTCCACCTGATCACTACTGAAGGGGGGAGAAAAATCATCACAACCCTTAGGACTGCTAGACAAGGCTAGCTCAGCACACACCTGTATCAGGGGCTGAAAGTTTTTAAACAGCAATCTACCTTGATAAACCAGAGAATGGGCCAGACGGATACATTCCAGGAGCTGATCCCTGGCCCAATCTTTCAACAAATAACTATATACAACAAAGGGAAGTACCAGAATCATAAACGTTTAGCCAGGCCAGGGTCATTCACAGAGGGTCAGCAGATGGGGCCAGGAACAGGACAGGAGATGGAGAAGGTAGACGGGGTCAGGCTGCAGAGCAGGGATGCAAGGTAACAGGAGGGACAGGATCAGGATGGGATCGGGTACAGGCTCAGGTACAGGTTCAGGTTCAGGTTCAGGTTCAGGTTCAGGTTCAGGTTCAGGTTCAGGTTCAGGTTCAGGTTCAGGTTACAGGCGCAAGGACGATACCAGGGCAAGCATGTGAATGCTTGCAGGGTATTTATATGCACACCTGCAATTAGCCTCAGGTGACACCTGATCGCAGGAAGTGCTGTCTGCGCCACACTGCCAGGATCCATCCGCTGGTGGACGCCAGTACTGCAGCCCAAAGATGACATAACACCAGCAGGGGAAAGCTCTCCTGACAGTTGCAAACTGCCAGGAGACACCTGCTGGTGGACCTCAGTACTGCACGCCAAACGATAGATATTACCAGTGGATAGAACCTTTCCTGACAGCAACATTCACTTTTGCTACACAGCGCCGTCCATGGAATTTCTGGAGCGCTATGTGGTCCACTTTAGGAGCGATCACACCTGTAATCAGGGCCAGCTCTGCCACTGGTGTCCCTGGGGGCAGGCGAAGTGGAATAGTTTTGCTGTTACGCATCCTAACTAACACAGTGCCTTGCTGAACTACTGTGAGGGTTCTAGTAACAAACGGTGCCATATCTGAGGGTAAGCGTTCCACTAGGACTGGGATGCCTTGCAGCGATGGTGTCACATTCATGGGAAGTAGAAGCTGTTGGCAGGGAGGAATTATGATTTCTGTCCCAAAGGGAACCCTCACAATGCCAGCTTTTTCTTTGATGTTTGCCATACTTGAGGCAGAGTTCTTTAGTGCTTCCAAGGCATGAAGCAGTTTTATGACCTCCTTAGGTGATCCCATGTTTCAAAAGCTCAGGCTTCAGGCTCTGGATGATATTCATACCCAATATAACCTGTTATCGTCCTTCTCTGGACGCTCAGGTGACCATCACACCTTTTTGGCCAAGGTCCTGCCCCCGCAGTTTTGGTTTCATTCAGGTAATTCCAACCACTTCTATAGGAAGTTTGTTGGCAGCTGTCAGTGAAATCCATGGAGTATCCTGACTCATTTTCTTCTTTGAAAAGTACTGCTGGAACAAATATTCTGGTAGAATAGTGACTTGCGACCCAGTGTCAAAGAGGCACTCAATCTCCTGGCCATCAAAGTATCCGTGCACCACAGGGCAATTGACCACCACGTTCTCACGTCCACCACACCAAATATGGCAAGACACATCAAAAGGACTGTGCGGAGGGAAGACATATATTTTTTCAAAAAAATAGTTTTTCCATTATTTCATCCTTTTATTATTATTCTCAGGGTCCGTCGAAGACATGTACTACATACACACAGGAATGTGCATTTGCATATTCTTTATATATATATATATATATATATATATATATATATATATATACACATTGAGTGGATGGAGGGCAGCTGAAAATTTGGCCTTATATTTACTGCCCTGGTCTTTGCCTCTGCTCAGTCCTCTTGATGTGTCTTGCCATATTTCGTGTTTTTGAGCTTATAAAGGTATGGGTTGATATATGTCGGTTTTTACTGACTATATATAGATTGATACATATTCATTGATAATTTTAATGCAGTCTCACATCTCTTGCTGCTCAATCTTCTTTGTCTCTTTGTCGTTTTTATCTTTGTGTTTTTCCCCCTTTCCTCTGCCCTCTATTGCCCACCCTATCTCCGTTTGTTCATTTGGGGACAATGGAGTAAGATTTTTTGAATCATCTCCCTAGAATTATGTACAATATATAGTGATATATGTTGATTAATGTTTTTATGATGGAGGGAGATACTCTACAGGTGGGCACATATGCGTTTACACATATACATATATATTTGTGTATGTGTGATGCGCGTGTGCATACTCCTGCTAAGGGATGATATATGATGGGTTACACAGACTTGTTCTAATCTAATATGGTGATTACAATGGTTTTATGGTGTGTGTTCTTGAGCATCTTTATCTCTATTTACTAATATATGTACACATTCTTAGTAATGTCTTTTCACATTATACGATTGCTCTACTCTACATTAATCCATATGCGATGCGACACATATTTATATGTGTGTGCGTTGTTATGGGTTGCTGTAGGTTTTTCTGCTTTTTTAGTTTCTATGTGTATCACATAACAGGAAGCATGCGATTTAATGATTAGTGTCACCTGTATAAAACTAGGTAGGGCTTTATAAGGAAATCTATGCTGCTCTTCCTGTGTAATGACTAAGCACACTTGGAGTGTCTGAAATGCAGGGATGAGCCAAACACCCCCCTGTTCGCACCAGAACTTGCGAACAGGCAAAAAATTAGTTTGAACGCGCAAACACCTTTAAAGTCTATGGGACACGAACATGAATAATCAAAAGTGCTAATTTTAAAGGCTTGTATGCAAGTTATTGATCATGGATCAATTAGTTATGGATTACGGATCAATGCAAAAAAAGTTTTAAAAACGGCCGTTTTTTCGGGAGCAGTGATTTTAATAATGCTTAAAGTGAAACAATAAAAGTGTAATATCCCTTTAAATTTCGTACCTGGGGGGTGTCTATAGTATGCCTGTAAAGGGGCGCATGTTTCCGACAGCAAAATGCAGTGTCTGACAGCAAAATTACATTCAAAGGAAAAAAAGTCATTTAAAACTACTCGCGGCTTCTAATGAATTGCCGGTCCGACAATACACATAGAAGTTCGTTGATAAAAACAGCTTGGGAATTCCCCACAGGGGAACCCCGAACCAAAATAAAAAAAAAATGACGTGGGGGGTCCCCCTAATTTCCATACCAGGCCTTTCAGGTCTGGTATGGATATTAAGGGGAATCCCCGCCAAAATTAAAAAAAAAAAATTGGCGTGGGGTCCCCCTCAAAATCTATACCAGACCCTTCAGGTCTGGTATGGTTTTAAGGGGAACCCCGCACCAAAATAAAAAAAAAATGGTGTGGGGTCCCCCCAAAAATCCACACCAGACCCTTATCCGAGCACGAAACCTGGCAGGCCGCAGGAAAAGAGGGGGGGCAAGAGAGCGCCCCCCCCTCCTGAACTGTACCAGGCCACATGCTCTCAACATTGGGAGGGTGCTTTGGGATAGCCTCCCAAAACACCTTGTCTCCATGTTGATGAGGACAAGGGCCTCATCCCCACAACCCTGGCCGGTGGTTGTGGGGGTCTGCGGGCGAGGGGCTTATCGGAATCTGGAAGCCCCCTTTAACAAGGGGACCCCCAGATCCCGGCCCTCCCCCTGTGTGAAATGGTAAGGGGGTACCCCTACCATTTCACTAAAAAACTGTCAAAAATGTTAAAAATGACAAGAGACAGTTTTTGACAATTCCTTTATTTAAATGCTTCTTCTTTCTTCTATCTTCTATCTTCCTTCGGTTTTTTCCTCCATCTTCATCTTCTTCTTCTTCTGGTTCTTCTGGTTCTTCCTCCGGTGTTCTCGTCCGGCATCTCCTCCGTGGCATCTTCTTCCCTTCTTCTCTTCGGGCCGCTCAGCATCCATGATGGCATGGAGGGAGGCTCCCGCTCTTCTCTTCCTCTTCTTCTCTTCATCTTCTTCCCTTCATCTTCTTCTCTTCATCTTCTTTTTGGGCCGCTCCGCCTCCATGATGGCATGGAGGGAGGCTCCCGCTGTGTGACGCTTCTCCTCTTCTGATGGCCCCCCTCTGACGCACAGTGACTTGACGGGACTTGACGGGGAATGCCCAGGGAAGTCCCGTCAAGTCATCGTGCATCAGAGGGGGCGGGGTCACTGGGTGGCCCCACCCCCTTTATTTAAGAACCGTCAGAAGATGAGAAGCGTCACACAGCAGAAGCCTCCCTCCATGCCATCATGGATGCGGAGCAGCCCGAAAAGAAGACGAAGAGAAGAAGATGAAGAGAAGAAGATGAAGAGAAGAGCGGGAGCCTCCCTCCATGCCATCATGGATGCGGAGCAGCCCGGAGAAGAAGGGAAGAAGACGCTGCGGAGGAGATGCCGGACGAGAACACCGGAGGAAGAACCAGAAGAACCAGAAGAAGAAGAAGATGGAGGAAGAAACCGAAGGAAGATAGAAGAAAGAAGAAAGAAGAAAGAAGAAGCATTTAAATAAAGAAATTGTCAAAAACTGTCTCTTGTCATTTTTAACATTTTTGACAGTTTTTTTGTGAAATGGTAGGGGTACTTTTGTACCCCCTTACCATTTCACACAGGGGAGAGGGCCGGGACATGGGGGTCCCCTTGTTAAAGGGGGCTTCCAGATTCCTATAAGCCCCCCCGCCCGCAGACTCCCACAACCACCGGCCAGGGTTGTGGGGATGAGGCCCTTGTCCTCATCAACATGGGGACAAGGTGTTTTGGGAGGCTACCCCAAAGCACCCTCCCAATGTTGAGGGCATGTGGCCTGGTACGGTTCAGGAGGGGGGGCGCTCTCTCATCCCCCCCTCTTTTCCTGCGGCCTGCCAGGTTGTGTGCTCGAATAAGGGTCTGGTATGAATTTTTGGGGGAACCACGCCTTTTTTTTTTTAATTTTGGCGCGGGGTTCCCCTTAAAATCCATACCAGACCTGAAGGGTCTGGTATAGATTTTGAGGGGGACCCCACGCCATTTTTTTAAAAATTTTGGCCGGGGTTCCCCTTAATATCCATACCAGATCTGAAGGGCCTGGTATGGAATTTCGGGGGGACCCCCCACGTCATGTTTTTTTTTTTTTATTTTGGTTCAGGGTTCCCCTGTGGGGAATTCCAATGCCGTTTTTATCAATGAACTTTTATGTGCATTGTCGGACCAGCAATTCATTAATAGCCGCGAGTAGTTTAAATGACTTCTTTTCCTTTGAAATGTCATTTTGCTGTCAGACTGTTCTAAACACAGGAAACATGCGCCCCTTTACAGGCATACTATAGACACCCCCCAGGTACGAAATTTAAAGGGATATTACACTTTTATTGTTTCACTTTAAGCATTATTAAAATCACTGCTTCCGAAAAAATTGACATTTTTAAAACTTTTTTTGCATTGATCCATGTCCCCTGGGGCAGGACCCAGGTCCCCAAACACTTTTTATGACAATACCATGAATATAAGCCTTTAAAATCAGCACTTTTGATTTCTCCCATAGACTTTTAAAGGGTGTTCCGTGGTATTCGAATTTGCCGCGAACACCCCAAATTGTTCGCTGTTCAGCGAACTTGCGAACAGCTAATGTTTGAGTCGAACATGAGTTCAACTCGAACTCGAAGCTCATCCCTAGTGAAATGCATCTACCAGCTTTCTGTCAACACTTTGGGATGTTCTGAATAAAAGATTTTTGATCGAGTACAAAGTGCGGCCATTTCTTCTTTTGACTATATGCGAAGGCGAGCCGAGGCAGGCACCTGTCCAGATCATCAGGTTTTTAAAGCCTCACCAGGAGCAGCGAGTTTTCTTGTTTGGAAAGCTTGGAGACTGCTCGGTAAACCCCTTCACAGGGTGGATGGAAACACTGCTTTAGAGTGTATTGACCACAGACTTAACCACTAAGCCACCACCCACCGTCATATGACGGCGGGACGAGGCTTCTCTTGTTCTGGGCGGACGTCATATGACGTGATCGCCCTCCTGAGCCACTAGGGGGCGGCACGCGTGTGCCCGCTGCGTCGCTCGGGACCTGGTGCACATGCCCGGCGGCCGCGATGTCCGCTGGGCACCCGCGATTGCCGGGTAACAGAGCAGGACCGTGGATCTGTGCATGTAAACACAGATCCACGTCCTGTCAGAGAGGAGAGGAGAACGATGGTGTGTCCCTTGTACATAGGGACACCGATTGGTCACCTCCCCCAGTCAGTCCCCTCCCCCCACAGTTAGAATCACCTCCCTAGGTCATACATTAACACCTTGATCGCCCCCTAGTGTTAACCCCTTCACTGCCAGTCACATTTACACAGTAATCAATGCATTTTTATAGCACGGATCGCTGTATAAATGTGAATGGTCCCAAAAATGTGTCAAAAGTGTCCGATATAAAATATTTTACAGCGCACACATACAAGAATGACATTTCCTGCAGGGCTAGTTAAAAACACCTGAACACCTGAACATATTCAAAAAATACGGGGGTTTGGTCACACTATATGGTCATATAGTGCTAAGCCCACTTACTGCGACAAAGTACCCCGAATTAGTGGGTCCTACACTAGTAATAGAATGGAAGATCCTCTGTCTCAACCATGGGAGCTGAACTCCTCTATGTGGGAGAACTGAAAGGGATACATCCTAATCACTGGTGGCCACTAAATAGGAGGTAATGAGGAGGGGGGGGGTGCTCCAGCCCAAAAACCTGGTCAGGGCCTATTACAACATACAAGTACATATTTGGGGGGCACACCATACAATGCATTTAAATTCAAGATGGTGCTGCTGTAAGACCTATAAACAGTACAAAATATTTTACAGCGCACACATACAAGAATGACATTTCCTGCAGGGCTAGTTAAAAACACCTGAACACCTGAACATATTCAAAAAATACGGGGGGTTTGGTCACACTATATGGTCATATAGTGCTAAGCCCACTTACTGCGACAAAGTACCCCGAATTAGTGCACTTACCCACTAATTCGGGGTACTTTGTCGCAGTAAGTGGGCTTAGCACTATATGACCATATAGTGTGACCAAACCCCTGTATTTTTTGAATATGTTCAGGTGTTCAGGTGTTTTTAACTAGCCCTGCAGGAAATGTCATTCTTGTATGTGTGCGCTGTAAAATATTTTGTACTGTTTATAGGTCTTACAGCAGCACCATCTTGAATTTAAATGCATTGTATGGTGTGCCCCCCAAATATGTACTTGTATGTTGTAATAGGCCCTGACCAGGTTTTTGGGCTGGAGCACCCCTCCCCCTCCTCATTACCTCCTATTTAGTGGCCACCAGTGATTAGGATGTATCCCTTTCAGTTCTCCCACATAGAGGAGTTCAGCTCCCATGGTAGAGACAGAGGATCTTCCATTCTATTACTAGTGTAGGACCCACTAATTCGGGGTACTTTGTCGCAGTAAGTGGGCTTAGCACTATATGACCATATAGTGTGACCAAACCCCTGTATTTTTTGAATATGTTCAGGTGTTCAGGTGTTTTTAACTAGCCCTGCAGGAAATGTCATTCTTGTATGTGTGCGCTGTAAAATATTTTGTACTGTTTATAGGTCTTACAGCAGCACCATCTTGAATTTAAATGCATTGTATGGTGTGCCCCCCAAATATGTACTTGAAAAGTGTCCGATATGTCCGCTGCAATATCGCAGTCACAATAAAAATCGCAGATCGCCGCCATTACTAGTAAAAAATAAATAAATAAATAAAAATGCTATAAAGCTATCCCCTATTTTGTAGACGCTATAACTTTTGCGCAAACCAATCAATATACGCTTATCTCGATTTTTTTTAATCAAAAATATGTAGAAGAATACATATCGGCCTAAACTGAGGAAAAAATTTGTTAAAAAAAAAAAAAAATTGGATATTTATTATAGCAAAAAGTAAAAAATATTGTGTTTTTTCAAAATTGTCCCTCTTCTTTTGTTTATAGCGCAATAAATAAAAACCACAGAGGTGATCAAATACCACCAAAAGAAAGCTCTATTTGTGGGGAAAAAATGATAAAAATGTCATTAGGGTGCAGTGTAACATGACCGCACAATTGTCATTCAAAGTGCGACAGCGCTGAGAACTGAAAAATGGCTTGGGCAGGAAGGGGGTGAAAGTGCCCTGTATTGAGGTGGTTAATGAATGTGACAACTTATTAGGTGTCGTCATCTTTATACTTGGTTGCTTGAACAAGGCAGCATTCTTGCAGTCATGTTCATCTGTATCTTCTCTTTAGAAAAGTCTGAAGAGGACTACTTGGTAACCCTTTTCATAGGGCGAGTGGAAACACCCCTTTAGAGTGTATGGCCCACATACAGGGCTTGCCTGCCTAGGCATGAGTTTCACAGGCCCAATTTAGGTGGTGCATGATGCCTTCCATTCCGGAGGCACTCAATGGCAAGAGCCCATAGTCCACTTCTCATACACCTGAAAGAAAAAACTCTTACCTGGATGGTGCCCCATTACCTTCTTTGCAATGACTGGCTACTAGGATGAGGTGACACTCATGGCTTTGTAGCAAACTGGCAGCAAGGAGCTAACAGCACACAGTTTTCCTGCTTGCTGCGCAAGGACTTGTATCAGTAAAAATTAATCCCTGACAAGCAGGAATACTGAGCAAGTCCAAAAAAGAACTCCACATTAGGAATAAAATACAACATGTACAATGCTACCAAAGTCATCTGGTAACTTAGGATAACTAAGATGTTTAAAAGTAACCCATCTACTTCAAAGTGAAGCCCCGCAAACTAAAAAAGCTGTAAAAAAACAATTTCAATGCAATAGGAATTAATGTGCTTGGGAATAACCCTCTACAAGGGTAACTACTACTAAGAAAGGCTAAATACTGCAGCTTCCCAGACTGGAGCTTAGTCATCACCAAGTGATTTGTTCATCAAAACCTAGTCATGCCAGAAGCAGGACAATGAAAACAGTTCTGTTAAGGACAGAAACAAGAGGTAGGACTCTGTAACAGATAATGATAACATTCTGCAGTGTACACAGATCACTCAAGGGAATAGTAAATATCATTATTGCACCTTTAACAACAGTGAGGTACACCTCAATAGCCCAAAGCAGGTGCCTTATACAATCTCAGGCTGCTATGGAGCTCAAAAGGCATCCCAGCTGCCATATGGGGATCCATTCAATCTAGAGAAATATCACTGAATGAAGGAAGCTGCAACATGCATCACAGAGACAAAAAGGCAATAGAATCAGGCAGAGTTACATACCAGATAGCTGCAGCCATGGTGTCACCTCTGGGAACAGCCATGCATTTAGCGGGGCATCAATCCCAATGCCAGACATAACACCCACGCAAGAAGCCTATTTAAAGGGTCCGTACCTGGGGAGCAACAGCTGGATGGTCACAAGTTTATTGCAGTCAGGTAAGGGGTGCTTGGTCCTACTAGGTGAGGAGGAAAAGAGAGTAATGCCGGCCTGAGGGCGGGAGTCAAATTTATGAGTTAGTTTCTGCAGGTGGGGGTATGGGCGGAGCATATCTAGTAGTAGGCTGACATGGAGCTGTCAGGAAACATTCATTCTCCAATCTTCCCTGTGTGTAATGCCCTGTGCACACGATCGGACATTGACCGGACATTCCGACAACAAAATCCATGGATTTTTTTCCGACGTATTTTGGGCCAAACTTGTCTTGTGTACACACAGTTGCACAAAGTTGTCGGAAAATCTGATCGTTCTGAACGCGGTGACGTAAAACAGGTACGTCGGGGCAGTAGCCAATAGCTTTCGTCTCTTAATTTATTCTGAGCATGCGTGCCACTTTGTGCGTCGGATTTGTGCACACACAATCGGAATTTTTTTCTTTAAACTTTCTTTATTGTTGTCCATCACATCTCGACAAATACAGTTCAGTACAAATACGTTAGTGACAGACTTTTTCTATATCAACATTAGCAGTAATCTGCATATTTGTATTTAACAAAAGTAAATTAAAATAAAATAAAGTAAAAATAAAAAATAAATAAGTAAAGAGAGAGAAGAAAAAAAAGGGGGGGAAAAAACGGCATAGAAAAGGGAGAAAAAAAAAGGGGGGGGATAGTCTCGGGCTGTGTTAAAATTTCTGTTGAGACCGTGAGAACTGATCTCGTGGGTAGTACCAGTATATGTTACATTGAGGTTTACAGGTCCCCAGGGGCGGTGACCAGCAGTAGCCCTCGCCCCCCGTAGACCCTCCGACCTGAGCAATAATGATCTTCCGGACCGGGGAGAGGTAAGCCGCGGCCCGTCCGAACCGCCACCACCGGGTGCCCCACCGGAGGAGGGGGGCACAAGGCCTCCATCTGTCCTCCCCCGGCGCGCCCCCGGGGCCGCGGGTACGTCTCCGCCCACACGGCCTCCCCGGCCAGGAAAGCAGCTTTTCCTCAATTTTAACCGGTAAGTTATGTTTAGGTGCCCATACTCTGCGCAATCAACCAACAGTGCCATAAATAATATCACTTGATAGGGTAAGGGAAGTAGGGGTAAGAAGAGAAAAGAGTAGAAAAAAGGGTGGAGGAGTGGCAGGGAGAGTGGGCGGGGTAAGGAGGGGTAGATAGGGTCAAACCTTGTTCACTCGTGCTTCTCCGATCATCCACCTCGGACTATCCGCCCCCAGGCAGCCCCTTGGTTCTGGCAAAGGCATCGGAGTCCATGTGCGATCTATATTTCAGTCTTAAGGAGAAACCGTGGTGGGAGCTATTTAGGGTGGGCTCTGTGGCCCAATGTGGGATCCGCCAATTTTAAAAGGGAAATGTCCAGGCTAGAGGGTACATAGGAAGTATCTTGAAAGTGTTCTTGCCATATTGACCATATGGCTGTGTGCTTAACTGTAGTGTTTTTGCCCACTGCCACCCATTCCTCTGCTTCCCTTATTGCATTAACCCTGCATATCCACTCGTCTTTGCTCGGTATCTGCTCTTTCTTCCAGAAGATAGGCAGTAGACGTTTAGCGGCATTGAGCAAATGAGGTAGTGCGCTTTTTTTGTAGCGACTAACTGGTATAGGGGGGATATGCAGGAGGAAATGTTCCGGGGAGAAGGGGATCTCTATTCCGAGGATATCTTTAATCTGGTCCTTAATCATCCGCCAATATGTCGTTATTCGTGGGCACTCCCACCACAAATGTAGGAGGGTGCCTCGGCCTCCGCATCCCCGCCAACATCGATCTGAGCTAGCAGGATAAATCCGCGCCAGGTCAGATGGGACTCTGTACCAACGTGTTAGTAATTTGTAATTTGTCTCTTGCATCTTAGAGTCCAGCGAGCTGGAGTGTGTGAATTGGTACATACATGCTAGTTGAGACTCGGAGAACCCCTTCCCAAGGTCTTTCTCCCATGCTCTTATATAAGTAGGTTTAGAGGCCGAGGCCGAGGACCCCAGTAATTGATAAAGTTCAGAAATCATGTGTGGGACCGGTTCTTCCAGTATAAACAGTCCCTCAAAAGGCGAGAGTGTTGAGATGTCCCTAATAGAGTTGCCGTGTACTGCAAAAAAGTGGTGCAATTGTCTGTACTTCCAGAAATTTAGGTGTGGGCTACCTGGTCTATTTCCCAGAGACTGAAAGGGCAGAAGCTTCCCACCTCTTAGTAGTTTGCCACAGCTGGCGTTCTTGTCATCTACCCAGGCCTCAAAGAAACCTGCGCGTTCCCCCGGTTCAAACCAGAGGAATCCGCCCAGTGGGGCCAGCGGGGACACAGGGGGGGGCTAAGTTCAACCTTCTGTTTACTCTATCCCATGTGTCAAGCGTAGATATCGTCAATGGGGACGTAGAATCTGATAATCCCCTGTGTTCCCGTGAGAGCCACAGGGCGTAGGACAAGTTTCTGCCCGCCATATATTTTTCCATGGTCACCCATAGTTTGGAATGTCCATGGAAGTGCCAATTTAGAGTTCTCTGTAGGGCAATAGCCTGGCAGTATCGCTGTAAGTCCGGGACTCCCAACCCTCCGTATCTTTTCGAACGTCTCAGCACCTTCATAGCAATTCGTGGCTTCTTTGAATTCCAAATGAAGGTGGTGATCAAGTTGGATACTTGTTTAAAAAAGGTTTTGGGCAAGCGTATGGGGAGCATCTGCATATAAAACAGAATTCTGGGGAGTACGTTCATTTTTATTATATTTGTCCTGCCTATCCATGTGAAAGCTGTCTTCGTCCAATGTGTTAAGTCTCGTTTAATTTCTGTCAAAAGTCTAGGGAAGTTTGTGGTATATAGAGTGTCAAAGCTGTCCGTCAGTTGTATGCCTAGGTAGCGTAGAGAAGATTTAGTCCACGTGAAAGGGAATGTTGCTTTTAAGCTGTTTGTCATGGAGGAAGACAGATTGACAGGTAGAATTTCCGATTTATTATAGTTGATTTTAAAATTAGAAAGTGTGCCAAAGTTTTTGAGTTCCCGCATCAGGACCGGCAACGAGACCAGGGGATTGGTTAGGTGAAACAGTACGTCATCTGCGCAGGCTGAGAGTTTGTGCTCCACAGCACCCACCGTCAGCCCTGTGATATCTGCTTTTGCTCTCACTCTACGAAGCAGTGGTTCTAAGGCCAGGGCGAAGAGGAGGGGGGAGAGTGGGCACCACTGTCTCGTGCCGTTCCCGATCGGGAACTTGGATGAGAGGATCCCATTAACCCTAACCTGTGCACTAGGTTCCGAGTAAAGGGCCAGTATCCAAGCTAGCATATTTGGGCCCAGCCCCATTGAGGTTAAGACCTCTCTGAGATATGACCAATCTATGCGATCGAACGCCTTCTCGGCGTCGGTGGAGAGTATTAGGTAAGGGGGGTACCTCTTTAGTTTTAGCCCAATGTATAAGTTGAATCGCACGGATTGAGTTGTCTCGAGCTTCGCGTCCTACAATAAAACCCGTCTGGTCTAAGTGAACTATAAGGGGGATAAGGTGTTTCAGTCGGTTTGCAAGGATTTTCGCTAGGATTTTTACGTCCGTATTTAGTAAGGAAATGGGGCGGTAACTCTGTGGGACAGTTGGGTCTTTACCCTCCTTCGGTATAACCGAGATGTGTGCTAGGAGAGCTTCAGATGGGATTTTGCATTCCTTTACTAGGGAATTGAAGTATTTACACATGTGGTTCGTGAGGAGCGGGGAGAATTTGGCATAATATGCTATAGTAAATCCGTCAGGACCTGGGCTTTTCCCGTTGGGTAAAGATTTGATGGTGGACTCAAGTTCCGTGGTAGTGATAGGGGATTCTAGGTCAGCTAGTTGGTCTTCAGTCAGGAGGGCAGTCCGTTGGTGGATAAGTAGTCTCGAAGTTTGGTCAGTCTGTTTTCCTTAGCTTCATGGGTAGTTTTCGCATCTAGGTTGTAGAGTTCGGCGTAATAGTCGCGGAACCCATCTGCTATCTTGGAGGAATGGAATGTCATATCTCCCGTAGGGGTTCGAAGTTTGTGTACTTGCATTTGGGCCCGTTTTGTCCGAAGCGATCTTGCGAGCATGCGTCCGCACTTGTTACCATGCTCGTAGTATCGGTGGGATAAGTGTCGCAATTGTTTACGCGCCTGTCGTTCTAACAACCGTGAGAATATGTCTCTGAGTTCCGTTAGTTCTCGTAGGTCATCTGAGGAACCTCCCGCCTTGTGTTTAAGTTCCGCCTGCTGAAGTGCATTTAGAACTCTATTATAGTCAGCTTGCCTTTCTTTCTTTAGTCTTGACCCCTGTGCAATAAGTTCGCCTCGTACAACGGCCTTATGACATTCCCATATTGTGCCCTCGCTCAAATCTCCTTGATTATTCTCTCGGAAGTAATTTTTTATCGTGTCTGAGACCTGGGCTTCCACTACGGGGTCATCTAATAAGTATTCATTAGGGCGCCAGTTCCAGGTTTTCCAGGAGCCTGTTGGAATGATAGAAGAGGCCTGGACCGGGGCATGGTCTGAAATGGTTATGTTTCCTATGGAAGAGCTTTGAAGGAGCTCCAAGGTCGGGCGGTCAAAATAGACCAAGTCTATACGTGTGTAAACGTTATGTACCGCTGAATAATAACTGTAATCACACAATCGGAATTTAACCAATCCGATTATGTTGTCAGAAAATTTTATAGCCTGCTCTCAAACTTTGTGTGTCGGAAATTCCGACAGAAAAATTCCGATGGAGCCCACACACGATTGGAATTTCTGACAACACAATCCAATTGCACTTTTTCCGTCGGAAAATCCAACCGTGTGTACAGGGCATAATAAAGCTGTAAATGCTCAACTTTGTGCACTTCCAGGTTCACAGCTTTCAGATACCGCCTGCCTGTTGGGAACTCTCTAGACTTAGTGCAAGGAAGTCATTATTCATATTCATATCAGGATTTGTAATAGTAATAATGTTGAGTTCAAATAAAAATAATGAATAAAAATTAAAAATTCAAAGACTCTCAAAAGAATGCTGATTGCGCAGGTTTTTCTGCACACATCAAAGTGAGAGGAAAAATTTTAGGGCCATCATTTTTTATTAACGCTTCATTGTTGAGCTGAAAAGGTTTGTAATACATGTTTGGTAGTTTTTTGCCATTTCATGGGTACATGCAATTTTGAGACTTTTAAATAAAACTACCATTGCTTTCAATTGTTTCATGTTATGATATGACTAAGCCAAGAGGTTTCCTTATATAACTCTCATGCTAATTTCTATTATTGGAAAGAATGACTAAAAGATTCTCACTACTTTTATTGTGTGTTTCATTTCTTGCTTCACTGAGTCACAGACTGTAACATAATGTTTTTTTTTCTTTGTGGTATGATGATAAAAGAACAATGGTCAGCAGCATGCATACAGCAATTCAACATTTCCTTGTATGGAGAATTATTTCTTACGCGGTGATCACATGACAGTTTATTTGGGTTATTCTCAAGGTCTGCATAATGTTATTTAAAAAGAGCTAAATATTGATATGAAAACTCCTTTACTTGTTAATGTATAGGATAGCCGTTCAATGTTCAAATCATTCATTCTTAATAGTTATTAAAAAGGGTTGCCAGCTGGATCTTATTTGGAATTGCATTTTAAAAGAGACCTATACTTAAAACCTAAAGCTTCGCTGTCTAACAGGGCTTCATCATTAACACATTTTAGCACAACTAAATATTAAAATATGTACTTTACTTCATAATACCTGATTTGAAGCAGCAGAGAACTTCTGACATGTGACAATGCCTATAGGCACATTCTGTTCTTTTAGCCTTAAAGAAGCCTTTGAGGGGTTTGATAGGAATACCCTGCTCAACCTTAAAGAGTTTGTTAGGCCAAAAAAATTGTATCCTGCTCCTTTTAGGCATGTTATACAGCACAGTGCTTTTTCTGTGTCATTTGGCCCCATGTATCACCTGAAATACCTGATGCTCCTCCTCCTCCCCTCCCTGCCTGCCTGCCTCTGTGTCAGTGCCCACCCCCGCAACTTCTCATGCTCTCACAACTGTTTAAAGTTTATAATCCTGCTAGTTCCCTAATGTCAGCTGCTCCTGTCTCTGTGTTTTAATAAAAAATGGCTCTCTTACAGATTTTCAGAGCGGCTCTCCGCGATCACATGATCGGCCGGCTCCCTTTCTCCTCTCCTCCTCGCGTTCTGGCTGATGTCAGCAGGGAATCTAGGCCCTGCCCGATGCATCTGTCAGCAGAGCAGATGAGAGAGCTGGCCGGTGGTATAGTGATAAAAAAACAATGGTCATCATGCATACAGCAATCCAACATTTCCTTGTATGGAGAATTATTTCATATGCGGTGATCACATGACATTTAATTTTAGGAACTGTGCAAAATGGGTTATTCTCAAGGTCTGCATAATGTTATTTAAAAAGAGCTAAATATTGATATGAAAACTCCTTTAGTTGTTCATTTATAGGATCGCCGTTCAATGTTCAAATCATTCATTCTTAATAGTTACTAAAAAGGAATTACATTTTAAAAGAGAACTATACTTAAAATCTAAAGCTTTGCTGTCTTACAGGGCTTCATCATTAACACATTTTAGCACAACTAAATATTTAAAAATGTACTTTACTTCATAATACCTGAAGCAGCAGAGAACTTCTGACATGTGACATACCTTTAGGCACATTCTGTTCTTTTAGCCTTGATAGGAATACACTGCTCACCCTTAAAGCGTTCGTTAACCCAAAAAAAAAAAAAATTGGATCCTGCTCCCTTAAAGCATGTTATACAGCACAGTGCTTGTGCTGTGTCAATTGGCTCCATGTATCACCTGAAATACCTGGCTGATCCTGCCAGTTTCTGCCCTCCCCCCTGTAAACTGACCACGGTTCATCATGGCTGCTGAGCCTGACACCGTGGTCAGTTCACGTGCCTCCATCAGCCGCAGCTCTCCTGTCCTCCTATGTGCTCCTGTGTGCTCCTCCCCACCTCCCCTCCCTGCCTGCCTGCTCCTGTGTCAGTGCCCACCCCCGCAACTCCTCATGCTCTCATAACTGTTTAAAGTTTATATAATCCTGCTGGTTCTCTAATGCCAGCTGCTCCTGTCTCTGTGTTTTAATAAAAAATGCCTCTCTTACCAGGTTACAGAGCGGCTCCCTGCAATCACGTGATCGGCCGGCTCGCTCTTCTCGCGTGACATCAGCAGGGGAATCTCGGCCCCGCCCACTGCATCTGTCAGCAGTGCAGAGGAGACAGCCGGCCTGTGACGTGATTACAAGGAGCCGATCTGAAACCCCGGTAAACGAGGCATAACACAATAATGTAAATATATATATATATATATATATATATATATATATATATATATATAATCTCACAAAAGTAAGTACACCTCTCAGATTTATAAATATTTTATTATATATATTCATGTGACAAAACTGAAAAAAATTACACTTTGCTACAGTGTAAAGTAGTGAGTACAAGTACAGCTTGTATAACAGTATAAAAAAAGGAGGAAAAACTCAAGCTGGGAGCAAAGGAAAGGGAGAAAGAGAGAAACAGGGCATTGAGCTTGACATGTTAAGTGGGACTATCTAACATGGTTGAAGCACTGTCTCATCAAAGCCTGGTGGTGTTTTAAACTAAATCCCTAACTACTGAAGGTGTGCTTTGGTATAATCCCTAAAACACACACATAAACCCAACATATGTGATGCATTCATGCATTTAATGAATTACACATTATCATATTTTATGAATAAAACCATCTAAAATGTGACTTTAGATCCCCTTTTCTTATCCCATTTTCCTTTCCCTTATCCCTTATTGATATCAGTAGTTTTATATATGAGCACGCATATTGCATAATCACATTCAGCGTACACTGGACAATTATACATATATCAATTAAAACAAAACTAAATATGAGGTGCTACATTCTGACTGATTGGAATCCAAAAACACATAATGGAATTTAAACTGGGAGCTTTATTGGCACCCCAGGTAGTGTCATAAGGTAAAGAAAGTAATGCTAGCAGTCATAAGCAAGATGCTATGTAACAAAACAGCCAATACATTTTGGGGTTAAGAGAAATGCACCAGCATCAGAGATCAGACTACAACACACCTCCTCTATATGTTATCTGGCCGCAATGCAACTGCTTAAGTGAGACTTTCATTTAGTTTTCATTAACCACTTCAGCCCCGGAAGAATTGGCTGCTCAATGACCAGGCCATTTTTTGCGATACGGCACTGCATCGCTTTAACTGACAATTGCACGGTTGTGCGACGCTGTACCCAAACAAAATTTATTTCCTTTTTTTCCCACAAATAAAGCTTTCTTTTGGTGGTATTTTATCATCTCTGCAGTTTTTATTTTTTGCGCTATAAATAGAAAAATAGAGTCAATTTTGAAAAAAACACAATATTTTGTACTTTTTGCTGTAATAAATAGCCCTGATTTTTCTTTAAAAAAAGCTAATTTTTTCCTCAGTTTAGGCCGATATGTATTATTCTACATATTTTTGGCAATACAAATTGCAAAAGCGTATATTGATTGGTTTGCACAAAAGTTAGAGTATCTGCAAAATAGGGGATAGATTTATGGCATTTTTATTATTTTATTTTTTTTACTAGTAATGGCGGCGATCTGCGATTTTTATTGGGACTGCGACATAATGGCGCACATATCGGACACTTTTGACACATTTTTGGGACCATTGGTGTTTATACAGCAATCAGTGCTATGCTGTACAGCGATCAGTGCTATGCTATACAGCGATCAGTGCTATAAAAATGCACTGATTACTGTGTAAATGTCACTGGCAGGGGAGGGGTTAACACTAGGTGGCGATCAAGGGGTTAACTGTGTTCCCTATGTGTGTGTGTGTTCTAACTGTGGGGGATGGGACTGATTATAGGAGATGACAGATCGTGGTTCCCAGCTCGTAGGAACTCATAATCTCTCTCCTGTCCTCACAGAACTGGGATGTGTGTGTTTAAACACACACGTCCCTGTTCTGCCTCTTGTGCCCACGATCGCTCGTGGCCGGCAGTCATCGCGAGCGCCTGCTATCCCGCTTAAAGAGACCGATGTACAGCTATGACAGTTTGCGGAATCGTGCCGACCTGCTGCAGTCTAATGACGATGGCTGGTCGGCAATTGGTTAAAGTATAACTAAAGGCACAACTTTTTCTTTAGTTTTGGATAGAATGCAAAGAGATAAGTATACCTGTCAGTTATTGCTGTCTGTGCCCCCAATAAGGAGATTCATCTTCTCTATCTGTCCTGTTTATCATTAGGATTGAAAGGGAAAGTAAAAGAAAATCCCACATTTTAGGTTGTCCCCAGAAAAGTAATAGAGGGGAGATCTTCCAATGGGGACACTAGTTCTATTGGCCTGGGGGTCCCTACATGATTCCCTTAATTTGCAGGGATTTCCTCTCACTTCCTGTTTTGGCTATGGGACAGGAAGTGAAGGTAATTCCCCTCAATGGGGTACGGATGGCAAAATAATAAACACACCTGGGTTTTAACCCTCCCTTACTTTATCCAAAATTAAATAAAAAAGTTTTGCCTATAGTTCTACTTTAAGTCCATTCTAAGTTTTACCAACATCATCTAGATTCCAAAGGTGTATGGGTGAATAGGCCTGCTTTCTCAAGAAGATGCTTTGTCATGTTCCTCTGTTTCATGTTTATCAGTCATATTTAAATTCCCATGGCAGGTTAAGATCTGATTGTAACTTTATCGTAGTAAAAAATGCAATGGGCGGGGTCCTGATGACCAGTATTGTTGGTCAATTCAGGTAACATGTTACCGGCTCACCTAATAGGGTGGTGTTCCTTGTCAGAACAGGAGAAGTAGTCAAATTAAAAGGTCAGTGGGAATAGGACCCAAGGTGTCCTTACCTTCAGTGAAGCTTTTCCTTTCAATGATTAAAATGTTTTTCTACTAATTGCTCTAATAAAGTTATATCAGGTTAAACCGCAGTTTGTTCCTTTTCCTTCACTGAGGGTAAGGACACCTTGGGTCCTAATTGTAACTTTACATGAAAGCATTACTCTGTTTCAGTGTGTAAGAGCCAGTTTGGAGCAGCACCAGATATGTCTGGAAATCTCCCCTGCAATAATATGAAAGAAATAAGGGGTTCTCAGGTCAGTGGTATGGGCTGGTACACTAAAACAACCCCTAGGGGAAAGACTGAAACCCTTAAGAAGGTAGCCTGTTTTTCATGTATGCAAGGCTTCACTTCATTTCTGTTTTGCTGGGGTGTACCTTTAATAAGCCTAAACAGTTTTAAAAATAATAACTATAGATGACATCTGTCTCTTACTTTGCTTCTATTGCTACCAAGTACCTGCTGGATAAGTATTTTTTCTTATTTCATCATCATTCAGTTTATTGTGATCTGCTCAGCCTCAGTCACACACACCAGTGTTTTCCCCACTGAAAGCAGTTTATGAAGACCAGTTGGCAATCTATGCAGATGTTTGGAAGGAGCTGTCCTCTCTTCATATCTACCTAATAACTCACACAAACATATTATTTTATGTAGATAGAATGCATTCTTTGGGGTTATTGGGTAGACCACAGCGCAAACCAGAGAATAGTTCTGGTTTTTGCATGCAGTAATATGAAGTGTTTGCAGACCACCTGTTTTCCATAGAGAAATCTGTGACCACTAAATACCTGTATTGAGGAACTGGTTTTGGCCAATTTCATGACTTTGTGTAAATAAATATGAAATCAGAGTTGACTTGTTTCACTTGAGTGCAATCTTAGTTTGAAAATAATTCCCCATCATATTACTGCATAATGTAGTATTTTGTAGTATTTCATGAACTGCAACAAAAATGACTCACTTCATTTGTAGTATATCCATTTTTTTCTCCAGAAAGAAGGTTTTGTTTTTTTTGTTTTTTTGCTATTATATTGTTAGAGGTCGAATTCATCTATCACTAATGTCAAGTTAAAAAAAGAAATTAGCATTGCGCAGTCATGCTTCTTTCTGATCCTATTTCATCATTTTAAATGGTTTTATATCTATCTCACTATCTTACTTAAGTAGATTAACAAGGTGAATGTTCATGTGTCAATAAAGCTCTCTTTACTGTTAGTACCACAATGAGAAAAATGATTTTTGAATTGTATCAGTGCTCCTTCTTTATAATAAAAGTTGTAATGTTGACTCATTAATCAGTGAGTGTTATTTATATGTATACAAATAAATTCAAAATACATTATTTAGTATTTTTCTCATACAAACAATAAATTCCAGGCACCAATCCTTGATCCAGGAAAAAAATGTATATATACCTATAACAAATTTTAATTGACACTTGCCACTGGTATATTTGTACTTTTTTCTTTGTTTGCAGTATTTTTCTCACAATTGCTTTCATTGAGTTGGTATTTTCCTGTAGATATTATTTTAGGGGTTTATTTATATAATGTATATTGTACTTTTTTGAGGTCCTAACAGAAAATCAATTAAGTTACACCTAGGTTCAATTAAAAGGGGAGCATAATTGTTGTGAGTGCTTTTCAACATTGGCATATTCATTCCAAGGCTATATTTAGAAAAGTAGGGCTAAAGTTAGACACCCATAAGCCTGATGACATTGTTTTTTATGACGTAATTGCATCAATAGCATAGAATAGAAATTAATCATATAATCACAAATTATTTTTGCACAAGGGAGAGGCCCCCAGGATTGTACGGGCATGGGAAGTAAACCAGAACATACAGAGAGTGTAGTACAGTAAAAAAATACAACATTTATTTGAAATACACATAGTCATAAACTTGATATACAAGAATAAGAATACCTATAAAAACAATTATATGTGACACAATTGCTAAACAGCAAAACATTACTGATATACACACATGGTCTAGGCATATAGTCGACCAAAGTGTGTTTACAATATACCCGACATGTTACGGAAAAATAGGTATAGTATTTAATTCCTTCTTCAAGGGCTGAGTTGAAATAAGCTGTTTTAACTATTGACAAAAAGAAAAACAGAATAATAATACAAAATTCATAATAAATGAAGATATCAATATATAGCACGGTGGCTGTTTTATAGCATGGCAAAACATCAACAATTATAGAAGATGGATAATACGTGTCTTTTTACACAACAAAATGGATTGACAGAAAGCGAGGCTAGAAACTTCCTATTCCGCACCACCACATGTTCTCTGGACTCAAGGAGTTTGTATATAGGGGCCACAGGGGCCTAACTGAATTTTGTGATACATGAATCCAAATACAGCAGAGAAAAGAAAGTGAAAAGGCTATGTATTGGGAAGTAGCAGCGCTTGCATCACCGCACAACACATCAATGCTCACAAGGATCAACCAAAAGGTTGGGACACACGAGGGTCTATCACAAAAGGAGAGAGAGATAGTACAATCAGTATGCTTGCAACGTAATAACGGGAATTGGCTCAATATAAGAGCCTATATTTGTAGAGCAGATTGTTACACCCTTTGGGGCAAACCTCCACATTGGTAAGGAGATGTCAACCAAACGGTAATGCTCAAAACATGCAGAGGTAAAGTCCCAACAATGCTCACCTATCTTGTTCTTAATAACTTGTCATGCAGAAATATAAGACATATGTGCAGTCCTGGCTGTGCAGCAAGATAGCTCTGAATCTACCTGTCTAATAAAGGAAGTATAGGCGGCCATCCAATAGGTAAGGGTAGTGTTTAAGAGGTGATCGGCAGGGTAGCCAGATTGATGAACCCTGGTGACACACCTGTGCATCCAATCTGTGGGCCAGGGCATCCCACTGACGATCCTCCGGCTCATGCGGCATCCGTCGCAGCCGCGTCAGATGACGCGATGGCATCAAACATCGGCGGAGCCGCCGACACAGCAAGTGGGTGCGGCGACAGGTGGTCAGATGGAAAAAAACAGGTGCGCAGGCACGGGCTCGCAATGGAGAGAGCCCGTGATAGCACAGTACTGCCGCAATCCAAACAAAGGGAAGGCCCCGTGGCGCATTAAACACCAGGGGGGCCCCCCTGTGACGGGGAGCCTAGATCTATCAAGGGGCGAGCAATACAATGCGACAGTACAATGTAAAAAAGGTATATATATATATATATATATATATATATATATATATACATATATATATAATGTGGTGAAGCCTGGAGCACGGAAGCATCAGCTACATCTAAAAAAATGCAGAAATTTAAAAATAGATTAGAATTTGTCAGACAGACAATGCGATGACTACTAAACAATCCAATATTTATCCAAGAGAGACAACACAAAGTAATTACACTAATCAAAAAATTGGGGCATGAGGCCTGCAACCTGCAGATAGAGCGGAACGTGAATTTACAGATCCCTGTCAAAACCCCCAGAGGAGAAACCTGATAAGACAGGTTTGAGATTAAAGGCCTCATTTAGGCCTGGTGGGAAGGTAGCATTAAGATTCAATATCCATGTCAGCTCCCATTGTAGGAGAGACTTATTAAAGTCTCCTTCTCTGAGCTGGGATGTACACGATCAATGACAAGGATGGATATTTTTGGAAACACGCCACTATGAGCCTGTGCTACATGTCTCCCTAGAGGTGAGTCACGGTCACTGATTTTAAAAGGTATTGATAACTGTAAGTGCAAATACACAAGTCCATACAGTACAGGAGATATAAATGGCTGAGCAACTTAGTCCATGATGGACAGGCTGGCAGTTCAAGGGTTAAGCAGTAACTGGCAGTGCAATGGTTAAAATAGGCTGGTTAAAAAGGCGGCTGCTGTCCTCAGAGAGCTGGCTCTGTAATGGGCAAGAGAAGGGCAGAGAAGGAAGCGCCACCTGAGTGTAGTATTAACAACTGTTATTTAATAACACCAGGTAAAATAACACTTACAGGATAAAAACATAAAAAAGCTCATCTGCATTAGTGTGCAATCCTCAGTATGCCCTTTGGTCCTGTTCTCGTGACGCTGCATGGATGCTGGACTGCAGAGGATGGATTACCAGTCGGGAGCTTCTTCTATGGCCATCAGGAAGAGGCTGGGGCCGGCGTGGAGCACACGTGACGTCACAGGTCCTCCGATCGCTTCCAGGTTCAGTTTCCAGGGGAGGGATCATCCAGGGAGGAGGGCTGTGAAGAGGCTAGAAAAGGCTACATGCTCGGAGCCACTGCTCCTTCAATAGGCCTTTTAGGCTAGAAAAGGCTACGGGATCATCCAGGGAGGAGCCACTGCTCCTTCAATAGGCCTTTCAGGCCTATTGAAGGAGCAGTGGCTCCGAGTGCGTAGCCTTTTCTAGCCTCTCCACAGCCCTTCTCCCTGGATGATCCCTAACCTGGATACTGATCCCGGAAGCAATCGGATGACCTGTGACATCACGCGCGCTCCATGTGCGCTCCACGCCGGCCCCAGCCTCTTCCTGATGCCATAAAAGGAGCTTCCGACTGGTAATCCATCCTCTGCAGCCCAGCATCCCTGCAGTGTCACCAGAACGGGACCAGAGGACATACTGAGAATCGTACACTAATGCAGATGAGCTTTCCTATGCTTTTATCCTGTAAGTGTTATTTTACCTGGTGTCATTAAATAACAGTTGTTAATACTACACTCAGGTGGCGCTTCCTTCTCTACCCTTCTCTTGCCCACGGTCACTGATTTTCATGGCCCTAATGTGACCGTAAATCCTTTGCCACAATTTCTGTATCATATATAGCAGCAGCCACAGCTGCACTGCAGAAGATAGACAGTGGGGCAAAAAAGTATTTAGTCAGCCACCAATTGTGCAAGTTCTCCCACTTAAAAAGATGAGAGAGGCCTGTAATTGTCATCATAGGTATACCTCAACTATTAGAGACAAAATGTGGAAACAAATCCAGACAATCACATTGCCTGATTTTTGAAAGAATTTATTTGCAAATTATGGTGGAAAATAAGTATTTGGTCACCTACAAACAAGCAAGATTTCTGGGTCTCACAGACCTGTATCTCCTTCTTTAAGAGGCTCCTCTGTCCTCCACTCATTACCTGTATTAATGGCACCTGTTTGAACTCGTTATCAGTATAAAAGACACCTGTCAAAAACCTCAAACAGTCACACTCCAAACTCCACTATGGTGAAGACCAAAGAGCTGTTGAAGGACACCAGAAACAGAATTGTAGACCTGCACCAGGCTGGGAAGACTGAATCTGCAATAGGCAAGCGGTTTGGTGTGAAGAAATCAACTGGGGGCGCAATATTTAGAAAATGGAAGACATACAAGACCGCTGATAATCTCCCTCGATCTGGGGCTCCACGCAAGATCTCACCCTGTGGGGTCAAAATGATCACAAGAACGGTGAGCAAAAATCCCAGAACCACACAAGGGGACCTAGTGAATGACCTGCAGAGAGCTGGGACCAACGTAACAAAGGCTACCATCAGTAACACACTACGCCGCCAGGGACTCATATCCTGCAGTGCCAGATGTGTCCCCCTGCTTAAGCCAATACATGTCTGGGCCCGTCTGAGGTTTGCTAGAGAGCATTTGGATGAACCAGAAGAGGACTGGGAGAATGTCATATGGTCAGATGAAACCAAAGTAGAACTGTTTGGTAGAAACACAACTCGTTGTGTTTGGAGGAGAGAGAATGCTGAGTTGCAACCAAAGAACACCATACCTACTGTGAAGCATGGGGGTGGCAACATCATGCTTTGGGGCTGTTTCTCTCCAAAGGGAACAGGATGACTGATCCGGGTACATGAAAGAATGAATGGGGCCATGTATCGTGAGATTTTGAGTGAAAACCTCCTCCCATCAGCAAGGGCATTGAAGATGAAACGTGGCTGGGTCTTTCAGCATGACAATGATCCCAAACACACCGCCCGGCCAACGAAGGAGTGGCTTCGTAAGAAGCATTTCAAGGTCCTGGAGTGGCCTAGCCAGTCTCCAGATCTCAACACCATAGAAAACCTTTGGAGGGAATTGAAAGTCCGTGTTGCCCAGCGACAGCCCCAAAACATCACTGCTCTAGAGGAGATCTGCATGGAGGAATGGGCCAACATACCAGCAACAGTGTGTGACAAGCTTGTGAAGACTTACAGAAAACGTTTGACCTCTGAAATTTTGTATGTATTGAGATGAACTTTTGATATTGACCAAATACTAATTTTCCACCATAATTTGCAAATAAATTCTTTCAAAAATCAGACAATGTGATTATCTGGATTTGTTTCCACATTTTGTCTCTCATAGTTGAGGTATACCTATGATGACAATTACAGGCCTCTCTCATCTTTTTAAGTGGGAGAACTTGCACAATTGGCTGACTAAATACTTTTTTGCCCCACTGTAGCACTCCCATAGTTTGACAGTTAGAGAAATGTCGATGGGGGTGAAAAGATTGCCATTGAATAAACGTATATTCTTCCTGGGGTCCATGTACTTGCAGTAGTTACATGAGCCGCAGGGGAATGTTCCGGTGAGTTTGCAGGGATCACCACGGGTTGAACCCTGGAATTTACTCTGGACTAACAAATCCCCTACAGAGGTGGCCCGTCTGTATGTAATCCGGGGGGACAGGGGGTACAAGAGGTCCCACAGTGGGGTCTGATGTTAAAAGATGCCAATTCTTGTCAAGGATGCCCTTCACCCTGTAATGATCATTAGTATATGTAGTAATGATCCTGGAGTTTTGAGTCTCAGGGGGCTTGGCCTTCTTGAGAAATAAAAGGTCACGTCTCGTTCTTTTTTCTGCACGATTAAATGCCTGTTTGAGACATTTGTGGCTGTATAATCACAAACAATGAGCATCACTGTTATTGTGGACCAACCAGTTTTGTCTCATCAGGAAACCACAATTTTTTATCTATCCTTAGTGTTATTAAACCCAGGACCATGCACTCACTATGTGTGGTCTCCCACAGTACACAGAACATGGAAATGCAATTATTTTAGTAAATATAAATTGCTAAATACCTTTTCTCATTAGCAGTATATAGCAGTTGTGTGGCTTCTTTGAGTGTCTAGTTAAAGCTTGTAGGAGGAGTTTTCATTCTGCACTGACTGTCCTATCCGGACGTAGGACCCCTGGCCCTATATCTGGACAGTGCTGATTGGCCCTGTACTGATCACATGCACCCTACCAAGGGAAAAAAAACTCTCTAGGAACACACACCAAACTGACCATGTGCAGCTTGTCCCCTGGCTTTGTATTATCAGGAAATATATTGGGGACAGTGGAAGAAGGAGAGGATCAGAAAAAACAGGATCAAACAGCCTTGTTTACATAATGCAGAAGATTAACCCCTCATGTTCCACAGTGAGTATAACAAGCATGATTTACTGCATATCCAGACTGATTTTACTGTTGTGGGTTTAGTAACACTTTTAAAAAATCGTTAAAAGGTTTTGGTTTTGTTTTTGTCTTTTCTAGCTTCTATTCTTTTATCAAGGCTGAAAACCATGATGTGTGGTTATCATCTTTACCAGAACCAGATTTTTTTTCATAATTACAAGATGCTCACGGAGGAAACTATATTTAAACTCTAAATCTCACTCCACCTTATTCCAGGTGCAGTTCCACCACTTAGCTCATTCAAGCCTAGCATAGCTGTGCACAAAGAAACTTGTAAACTGCACACCAGGCTTCAATCCTGCATACACTTTTATTTATGGATTGATTGCATCAGAGGGAGAAAACTAGAATTCTCCCTTTGATGCATTCATTGTGCAATAGAGCTTAAAGTGGTTGTAAAGGCACAACATTTTTAAACCTAAAAAATAACATAAAAAAATCCTTCTGTGTGCAGCAGCCCCCCAGTCCCCCCTAATACTTACCTGAACCCCCCCCCCCTCGATCCAGCAATGTCCACAAGAGCCTTGCCTCCCCAGGGACTTGCACTCCTGATTGCTTTTGGCAGCAGCCATTGGCTCCCGCTGCTGCCAATCACAGCAAGTGAGCCTATCAGGAGGCAGAGGGGACAGGCCGAGCTGGGGCTTCATGTGTGAATGACACACACACACCTGCTTGCATGCCCCCACAGCAAGCTGCTTGCTGTGTGGGCACCTGGCAGGAGGGAGGAGCCAGGAGTGCCAGCGTGGGACCTGAGAAGAGGGGGATCTGGGCTGTTCTATGCAAAACCATTGCATTGAGCAGGTAAGTATAACATGTTTGTTATATAAAAACAAAACAAAAAAACAAGGTTTTAACATCGCTTTAAAGAATAACTAAACCAACAACAGTAAAATCAGTCTGTATATGCAGTAAAGCATGCTTGTTATACTCACTGTGAAACCTAAGGGGCTATTTCTGGGCATTGTGTAAAAAGGCTATTTGATCCTGTCTTCTCTGATCCTCCCCTTCTTCCACAGTCCCCAATCCATCTGCTGATAGAACAGAGCCCTGGGAGGCACTCTGCACATGCTCAGTTTGGTGTGTATTGCTAGAGAGTTTTTTTTTTCTTGCTAGGGTACATGTGATCAGCACAGGCACAACCAGCACTGCCCAGACAGAGGGTCAAGGGTCCTGTAGCCTCATAGGACAGTCAGAGTAGAATGAAAACTCCACCAACAAGCTTTAGCCAGTGCTCTACTGGACACTGATAGAAGTCACAAGACTGCTATGTACTGCTGATGAGAAAAGGTATTTAGCAGTTTATATTTACTAAAATGATTGCATTTCCATGTTCTGTGTACTGTGGGAGACCAGATATAGTGAATGCAGGGTCCTGGGTTTATTAACACTTTAATCATACTATACCTTTATGTTCTATTATAGAAAGAAAATGTGTCAGAGGGAGGAGCCTAGGTAGTCTAAACCTTGACTCCTTGTCAATAAATTTGTATATGTTATTGAAGCCTGGTGTGGCTCACAAGTTATTGTATGCATGGAGATACTTATTATCATGGAAGGCCAAGAGAACATTAAATATTTGCTGCCAGTAAAAAAGTTATATAGCTTCTTGTTGTGAATATATGAAACAGAATGATGCAAGATGGCACACACTGTAAAAGTGCAGATTTATTAGTATTGTTTTTTTTTCTAATTGGTTTAAGGATCATCTGTGGCTAATTGAAAATGTGTACCAGTAAAGCAAACATTTTCCCAGAGCAATAAAATGCATAAAGCATGGAAAACATTTTATTTTGTCTTGTTTCCAGATTTTACAATATGCGATTCACAAAAATAAATCTAGTTATAATGATTATTTGATGAGCATAGCAAAGCATCTGGACAGCTTGTGCTCTGCAAATGTATTATGGTATGCAATAGGAATTTTTTTGGTTTCCTTTTATTTTTATATATTGATTAATCTTTTTCCATTTTTCGATTGAACATTATTTATTGTGTTTATTCAATTGCTGATTGATGTAAAATGTTCAGTTTTTATAACTACATTTGGACGACACATCTAAATGTATTCTGTGCTCACTTTAGAAAGCTACCACTTACAAAATGTATCATATTTTATCATAAAGCAAGAAGCCTAAACTTTACTGCTTATATTTTCAGGCTGCTCCTCTATTTGTAGTGTAACAAGTAATACTGTGCTTCCCTTTGTAAACAGCAGCTAACACAGCAAATTGGATAAATAGCAAAATGAAAGAAAACAAATAGTGCAGCGCTCTAAAAATACATGACTTGACACGTATATCAAACAATGGGTGATGAACCCAAATATTCACAACTTATACATAAGACAAAGGAACATGTGCAGACGTGATAAACACTGTGACAAATAATAAATGTCCAAGAAAAATCAAGGTGACGTTATACAAAATATAATTCAAAACTTCATGTGAGTGTCCAAAAAAGTGAACCAGGATGTATAGCTTAAAGTGAAGGGTACCCCCACCAAAAGTTAGGAGGCTTACCAGAGCGTTTGAACCCACAAGAATGTATGTTCTGCGGGTCAAACGAGCTTGTGTTGTTTGAACAACCAATGGGAATGAACACTGAAACCCTTAGATTGCTGGAACAGGAACGCCCGGCTATCCTCAGGATGGAGGTATCTTTGTTGGTTTGTCTCATAGGAGACGACAATCAGATGTCCATAATTGTGGTAGGGGTAATTAAAGAAGCAAGAACAGAAAGGCCACATAACGTAATTACGTTTGAATACAAATAAATTTAATGAAGTTAGAAAACTTACATTTGGCAGGTAAAAAACAGCGCTTTAAAATCAAATGGCAGCAGCGGACTGCCGCCCGCTCCGGTAAGCCTCCTAACTTTTGGTGGTGGTACCCTTCACTTTAAGCTATACATCCTGGTTTTTTGAGACACTCACATGAAGTTTTGAATTATATTTTGTATAGCTTCACCTTGATTTTTCTTGGACATTTATTATTTGTCACAGTGTTTATCACGTCTGCACATGTTCCTTTGTTTTATGTATAAGTTGTGAATATTTGAGTTCATCACACGTTGTTTGATATATATGTGTCAAGTCATGTATTTTTAGAGCGCTACACTATTTGTTTTTTTTTTGTTTGCTCCTCTATTTTTGTTGTATTGTAGAAAGAACAGAACTAGCCTGATACTTGAGATGATATTCAAGCTGACCCATGTGAAACTAAATCTCAGCATAGGTAAATAGATGACTCTAGTGGGAATCAGTTACAATCATTCGCCTAAAATTAGGTGAAGAAGCTAATCTAGCTACAGAAAAAAATACTCTAATCATTTATATTTATTTATATAGAGTATCAAACTATTAAAATCCATTTATGCACAAAAAACCCTAACCTCTAATAAAAGAGCTTTAACGGTACTATTAAAATAAAATATCAATCATTTTATTGTACAAAGATTAGAATCATTTAAATGACATAGAAAAACATGTTGATACATAGCACAATTGTAGAAATAAAATTTTGTGATAATGTTATGAATTTATCATCACCCTACTGTAGCTGAGCTGTGATTGGCTCATGGTAACGTCACTTCAACGCAGGTGCGTTTTACGGGTACAAAAAGCCTGCTTCTTCAGGAAAATAGAGCTACAATGCGAGCTCTAAAATGCAAAGTGTATATAAAACAGTTTTTGTGATCATTTGACGTGGTATGATAGCCCTTAATAGGGAATAGATACATACCTGATAAATTGTAAATAGAAATAACAATGGCCAGTTTACAATCAGTTGTCACGAATCCCCCAGTCTATGGAATAGTCCACATGGGTTCACTTTAAGTCCACCATAAACAAATATAGTCACAATAAGCGTATATATGTGCAATCTATAAAAAAATAAATTGTAGTGATAGTCCTCTGTTACTAGCATGGGCGTCAGCAGGGAGGGGCAAGGGGGGGCGAGTGACCCCCCCCCTGGCAGGGGCGCCATCAGGGGGGGTACAGCCCATACAATTGTAAGGGGCCCCGGCGTCCCTAGGGGCCCGAGCAGGAACCATTGCTTTGGGTACTTTCCCGCATATCCTCTGAGGACCGGCACGGTAATGAAGGTCTTCTGTGACAGGTGTCGGCTGCTTATTACAGCAGCACACCGAGCCGATGGAGCCAGACTCCTTCATTCTTACTAGGGGCGGACTGAGGGCCCAGAGTAAGTGGATGGGGGGTACACTTGCCACTGTGGGGACTAGGGATGAGCCGAACACCCCCCGGTTCGGTTCGCACCAGAACCTGCGAACGGACCGAAAGTTCGCACGAACGTTAGAACCCCATTGACGTCTATGGGACTCGAACGTTCGAAATCAAAAGTGCTCATTTTAAAGGCTAATTTGCAGGGTATTGTCCTAAAAAGGGTTTGGGGACCCGGGTCCTACCCCAGGGGACATGTATCAATGCAAAAAAAACTTTTAAAAACGGCCGTTTTTTCGGGAGCAGTGATTTTAATGATGCTTAAAGTAAAAAAAAAAAAAGTGAAATATTCCTTTAAATATCGTACCTGAGGGGTGTCTATAGTATGCCTGTAAAGTGACGCGTGTTTCCCGTGTTTAGAACAGTCCCTGCACCAAATGTCATTTTTAAAGGAAAAAATCTCATTTAAAACTGCTTGCGGGTTTAATGTAATGTCGGGTCCTGGCAATATGGATGAAAATCAGTGAGACAAACGGCATGGGTACCCCCCAGTCCATTACCAGGCCCTTTGGGTCTTGTATGGATATTAAGGGGAACCCCGCACCCAAATTAAAATAAGGAAAGGTGTGGGGCCACCAGGCCCTATATACTCTGAACAGCAGTATACAGGCTGTAGGTTTGTTGTTAAGTAGAATCTCTTTGTAATTTTGAACGGGTACATTTTTAACGTGTTTAGCTCCAGCCAAAAAATCTTTTTTAAGCTTTTTGGAAAACATAGGGAAGGGTTATCACCCCTGTGACATTTGTTTTGCTGTCTTTCCTCCTCTTCAGAAGATTTCACCTCACTTTTTGTCCCAATGGATTGGAAAGCATCAGTGGAAAGGAGAAATGTTTTTCCCATATTAACTCTTACAGGAGAGAATTTCCCTTCCTAGGGGTAGATTTATTCTCACTTCCTGTTGTCTCCTCCCGTTTGCAAGTAGGAGTCGTTTGTAAGTTAGTTGTTTGAAAGTAGGGTCCTGCCCTATATACTCAGCAGAAATTTGGGCCTTAGGTGTTGCTGTGGCCACAACACTGTAAGCCCTCACAGGGCTCTGCTGTGAAATATTAGATCAAGAATTGTAATTACATGCCCCTGTTGAACAGGAGCTGAAAAATTAGGCCTTAGGCACTGGTGCTGGTGCCACAACACTGCAACCCCTCACAGACACTCTAGTTGGAATGCAGGAATGAGCCCTGCTGCAAAGTATTGCATCAAAAATTGTAATTACACGCCCCTGTTAAACAAGGGCTGAAAAATTGGGCCTTAGGCACTGGTGCTGATGCCACAACACTGCAACCCCTCACAGACACTCTAGTTGGAATGCAGGAACGAGCCCTGCTGCAAAGTATTACATCAAAAATCGTAATTACACGCCCCTGTTAAACAGGGGCTGAAAAATTGTGCCTTAGGCACTGGTGGTGGCACCCAGAACCAAAAATGTTCTTACAAGCTATCAGCGTGATGATTGAGGAGGAAGAGGATAATTACTCAGGGATAGTCACTCAGCATCAGCATAGGCAGTCTTTGAAGGGATCTGAGATTTCAAAAAAAATTATTCGGTTACATCAGCATCAGGTGCTTGGTAGCTGGTGGTGATCCAAGACTCATTCATTTTTATGAAGGTCAGTCGATCGACCGAGTCAGTGGACAGACGCACCCTGTGATCGGTTACCACGCCTCCAGCAGCACTGAATGTGCGTTCCGAAAGAACGCTGGATGCAGGACAGGCCAGTAGCTCAATTGCATACTGTGCAAGCTCTGGCCAGTGATCCATCCTCAAGACCCAGTAACCCAGAGGATTTTCGGTGGGAAAGGTGTCCAAGTCTGATCTTGCCCCTAGGTATTCCTGCACCATGTAAAACAGACGCTGGCGATGGTTGCTGGAACCGATCATACCTTGGGGCTGCGGACCAAAAAATTGTCTGAATGCATCGGTCAGACGGCCACCTTCTCCACCGCTCCTTCTTTGACTGACCGAAGCCTCAGCAACACGTTGTCCAGAAACAGGAGTTTGTAACCTCCCAGTCTCTGGGAACGCGTTGCACAGACCTTTCTGCAAGGCCTCCTGAAGATGTTTCATCCTCTGCTCCCTCTGCGATGGCAAGATAAGGTCCGCAACCTTACCCTTGTAACGTGGATCAAGGAGGGTTGCCAGCCAGTATTGGTCCTTCTCCTTGATACCACGAATACGAGGATCCTTACGCAGGCTTTGCAGGATCAGGGAGGCCATGCAGCGTAGGTTTGCTGAGGCATTCGGTCCGGAGTCCTCTGGGTCACTAAGGACGACATGGTCTGCAGCCACCTCCTCCCAGCCACGTACAAGTCCATGTGTTTCTTGGGACTGATCCCTTAAAGACTGCTGCTGATGCTGAGTGCCAGGCTCCACCTCCATACTGACACAATCTTCCTCCTCCTCCTCCTCCTCTTCCTCCTCGTCCTCTTCCTGTGTGATCGGCGGGCACGCAGGAACATTGTCTGGATAAAGGGGGCCTTGAGAGCTAAGGAAGTCCTCCTCTTCCTGCCTCTGTTCTGCCTCAAGTGCCCTGTCCATTATTCCACGCAGCGTGTGCTCCAACAGGTGGACAAGGGGGACAGTGTCATTGATGCATGCACTGTCACTGCTCACCATCCTCGTGGCCTCCTCAAATGGTGACAGGACAGTGCATGCATCCCTGATCATGGCCCACTGGCGTGGGGAAAAAAACCAAGCTCCCCTGACCCTGTCCTGGTGCCATAGTCGCACAGGTACTCATTGATGGCCCTCTGCTGCGTGTGCAGCCGCTGCAGCATGGCCAACGTTGAGTTCCACCTGGTGGGCATGTCACAGATTAGGCGGTTCTTGGGCAGGTTAAACTCCTTTTGGAGGTCCGTCAGCCGAGCACTGGCATTATATGACCAGCGGAAATGCACACAGACTTTCCTGGCCTGCCTCAGGACATCCTGTAAGCCCGGGTACCTGCCCAAGAACCGCTGCACCACCAAGTTAAGGACGTGAGCCAAACAGGGCACATGGGTCATTTGTCCCTGTCGGAGGGCAGAGAGGAGGTTGGTGCCATTGTCGCAAACCACCATTCCTGCCTTAAGTTGGCGTGGCTTCAACCAGCTCTGAACCTGCCCCTGCAGAGCTGACAGAACCTCTGCCCCAGTGTGGCTCCTGTCCCCCAAGCACACCAGCTCAAGCACCGCATGGCATCTTTTGGCCTGCGTACTTGCGTAGCCCCTTGAACGACTACGGAGCACCGCTGGTTCCGAGGAAGAGGCCATGGAGGAAGAAGAAGAGGAGGGGGTGGAGGAGAGAGGTGTGTCACAATCATTAGCATTTTGGAGGCGTGGTGGCGGAAAAACCTCCAACACTACTGCACCTTGTCCTGCATCCTTCCCAGCTGCCAGCAGAGTCACCCAATGCGCCGTGAAACTTAGCCTGCTGGACCATGAGTCAGCGGTAATATGCACCTTACCGCTGACCGCCCTGTCCAGCGAGGCATGGACATTGCCTTCCACATGCTGGTAGAGAGCCGGAATCGCCTTCCGTGAGAAAAAGTGGCGTTTGGGTACCTGCCACTGAGGAACCGCACATTCCACAAACTCACGGAAGGGGGCAGAGTCTACCAACTGAAAAGGCAGCAGTTGAAGTGCTAGCAATTTTGCCAAGCTAGCATTCAACCGTTGGGCATGTGGATGGCTGGGAGCAAACTTCTTTCGGCGGTGCAGCAGCTGGGGCAGGGAAATTTGCCTGGTACAATCTGACGTCGGTGTACCAAAATCAGATTGCCCACAAGTACGTGGCTGTGACACACCTAATTCTACACCTTCATTCCTCTCAGTGCAGGTCTCAGAGAGGACTGAAGGTCTAGTGGGGTTGGAAATCTCAGCTGATGAGGAGCAAGCAGAGGTCCTCTTTGTTCTTTGGTGTGGGTCTTTTAGATACGCTTGCCAACGAACTGCATGGCAGGTCAACATATGTCTGGTCAAGCATGTGGTACCCAAGCGGGAGATGTTTTGGCCACGCGAGATACGCTTGAGACATATGTTGCAAATAGCAGCGGTGCGATCTGATGCACTCGTCTCAAAAAAGGCCCACACCAAAGAACTTTTTGAATAACGCGCAGAGACTGCAGCGCCCTGCACATGTGGAGCTTTGGGGTGTGATGCAGTCAATGTGCTGCCCTTAGGCTGGCCCCTGGAGGGCATCCTGCCTCGTTGGTGATGTGCCGCCTCCTCCTCCTCCTCCTCCTCCTCTCTCCTATCAGGCACCCACGTTGAGTCAGTGACCTCATCATCCCCTCCCTCCTCATCACTGGAGCAAACCTGGCAGTATGCTGCAGCAGGGGGAGCATGACTGCCAGATTGCTGTCCTTCTTGGGCACCCCCTCTGTCCGTGCTCGTGTTACTGCCTTCATCGAGCTCAGTATCATCATCAGAGCCTTCCAAACGCTGGGCATCCTCCTGGAGCATGTACCCAACACTGTGGTCAAACAGTTCGAGGGACTCCTCAGGAGGACATGGTGGGGCTAGGGAAGGAGTCACTGATGACATTGAGCCGAGGGAAGAGGCCGCTGCTTTGCCAGACAAAGTACCCTGGGCATGGGTGAAAGAGGATGAGGAGGATGAGGACGGCTTGGTCATCCACTCGACCAAGTCTTCCGCATGTTGCGGCTCAACATGGCCAGCTGTCGAAAAAAAGGCCAAGCGTGTCCCATGGCCACGTGCTGATGAGGATGCACCGTCTCCACGACCAGCACTAGACACAGAGCCTGCTTGCCCTCTCTTATTGGCTTGTGACTGTCTGCCTCTCCTTCTTGGCCTTCCAGACATACTAATGGCCTGTAGCTGCACTAAGCTGGGATATATATATATATATATATATATATATATATATATATATGTACTGATACTGCAGCTAGCAAAATCAACTGCCTGCCTGTAGTATGAGAACACCACCAACCTTCTACAGGTAGCTTTAGCTGAACACTGTGAGGTGGACGCACCCCACTAACTTGTAGGTTTAGCAGAACACTGTGAGCAGGACGCACTGCACTAACTGTAAATAGTCTAGCTGCCTGACTGTGGTACTAATAGGATCAAAAGAACACCAGCAATTTTCTTCAGGTAGCTGTATTTACTGTAACAAGACAAGCCTGCCTGTCAGTAAGAAGATAACAGAAACGGATCTAGCTGAACACTGTGAGCAGGACGCACCCCACTAGCTTGTAGGTTTAGCTGAACACTGTGAGGTGGACGCACCCCACTAACTTGTAGGTTTAGCTGAACACTGTGAGCAGGACGCACCCCACTAACTTGTAGGTTTAGCAGAACACTGTGAGCAGGACGCACTGCACTAACTGTAAATAGTCTAGCTGTCTGACTGTGGTACTAATAGGATCAAAAGAACATCAGTAATTTTCTTTAAAATACTGTAACAAGACAAGCCTGCCTGTCAGTAAGAAGATAACAGGAACGGATCTAGCTGAACACTGTGAGCAGGACGCACCCCACTAGCTTGTAGGTTTAGCTGAACACTGTGAGGTGGACGCACCCCACTAACTTGTAGGTTTAGCTGAACACTGTGAGCAGGACGCACCCCACTAACTTGTAGGTTTAGCAGAACACTGTGAGCAGGACGCACTGCACTAACTGTAAATAGTCTAGCTGCCTGACTGTGGTACTAATAGGATCAAAAGAACACCAGCAATTTTCTTTAAAATACTGTAACAAGACAAGCCTGCCTGTCAGTAAGAAGATAACAGGAACGGATCTAGCTGAACACTGTGAGCAGGACGCACCCCACTAGCTTGTAGGTTTAGCTGAACACTGTGAGGTGGACGCACCCCACTAACTTGTAGGTTTAGCTGAACACTGTGAGCAGGACGCACCCCACTAACTTGTAGGTTTAGCAGAACACTGTGAGCAGGACGCACTGCACTAACTGTAAATAGTCTAGCTGCCTGACTGTGGTACTAATAGGATCAAAAGAACACCAGCAATTTTCTTCAGGTAGCTGTATTTACTGTAACAAGACAAGCCTGCCTGTCAGTAAGAAGATAACAGGAACGGATCTAGCTGAACACTGTGAGCAGGACGCACCCCACTAGCTTGTAGGTTTAGCTGAACACTGTGAGGTGGACGCACCCCACTAACTTTTGGTTTAGCTGAACACTGTGAGCAGGACGCACCCCACTAACTTGTAGGTTTAGCAGAACACTGTGAGCAGGACGCACTGCACTAACTGTAAATAGTCTAGCTGCCTGACTGTGGTACTAATAGGATCAAAAGAACACCAGCAATTTTCTTCAGGTAGCTGTATTTACTGTAACAAGACAAGCCTGCCTGTCAGTAAGAAGATAACAGAAACGGATCTAGCTGAACACTGTTAGCAGGACGCACCCCACTAGCTTGTAGGTTTAGCTGAACACTGTGAGGTGGACGCACCCCACTAACTTGTAGGTTTAGCTGAACACTGTGAGCAGGACGCACCCCACTAACTTGTAGGTTTAGCAGAACACTGTGAGCAGGACGCACTGCACTAACTTTAAATAGTCTAGCTGCCTGACTGTGGTACTAATAGGATCAAAAGAACACCAGCAATTTTCTTCAGGTAGCTGTATTTACTGTAACAAGACAAGCCTGCCTGTCAGTAAGAAGATAACAGAAATGGATCTAGCTGAACACTGTGAGCAGGACGCACCCTACTAGCTTGTAGGTTTAGCTGAACACTGTGAGGTGGACGCACCCCACTAACTTGTAGGTTTAGCTGAACACTGTGAGCAGGACGCACCCCACTTACTTGTAGGTTTAGCAGAACACTGTGGGCAGGACGCACTGTACTAACTGTAAATAGTCTAGCTGCCTGACTGTGGTACTAATAGGATCAAAAGAACACCAGTAATTTTCTTTAAAATACTGTAACAAGACAAGCCTGCCTGTCAGTAAGAAGATAACAGGAACGGATCTAGCTGAACACTGTGAGCAGGACGCACTGCACTAAATGTAAATAGTCTAGCTGCCTGACTGTGGTACTAATAGGATCAAAAGAACACCAGTAATTTTCTTCAAAATACTGTAACAAGACAAGCCTGCCTGTCAGTAGGAATATAACAGGAACGGATCTAGCTGAACACTGTGAGCAGGACGCACTGCACTAAATGTAAATAGTCTAGAAGATAACAGGAACGGATCTAGCTAAACTGAATACAGTGTATATATATATATATATATATATATATATATATATATATATATATGCAACACCTGGGATGCATATATATACACAATACACTTTAAGTGCAGCTAACTGACTGACTGTCCTGCCTAATCTAGCTAACTCAAATGAAATGACACTGTCTCTCTCTCTCTCTAAGCACACTGGAACACACTGCACAGGGCCGCCGTGCAGGCGGCCTTATATAGTGTGGGGCGTGTACTAAATCCCCTGAGCCATAATTGGCCAAAGCCTCCTTGGCTTTGGCCAATTATGGCTCTCTGTTAAGGCGGCGCTGTGATTGGCCAAGCATGCGGGTCATAGTGCATGCTTGGCCAATCATCAGCAAGCAATGCACTGCGATGCCGCAGTAAATTATGGGCCGTGACGCGCCACACGAATTTGGCGCGAACGGCCCATATCGTTCGCAATTCGGCGAACGATTGAACAGCCGATGTTCGAGTCGAACATGGGTTCGACTCGAACACGAAGCTCATCCCTAGTGGGGACAGCAGCTTCTAAATACATACACTGTACTGGCGGTGTATCTATTTAGAACCTCCAAAGCTCCAAAGCTCTTCTCTCCGTTTCCTGCTCTCTCCTCTGTTTCCTGCACTGTGAGATCTCTGACTGAACCCCCTCCCCCCTCCTCCGATCACCAGTGCAGTGTGCTGAGGGGGCGGAGCTATCTGTAGCTACTGCTGGCCAGGATGTCTGCTCACACTACAGGGAGAGAGGTGAGATCAGTATTTTACTGAGTAAAGTCTCCTTGGAAGAAAAGCTGCCAACGTTTCTGTAGGATTTGTCTTGTAGGTATTGTGATCAGTGATAAGAAGAGGAGGAGAAAGAAGAGACAGTGGTGTGTGACAGATATCTCCAAAACTGGCACACAGCCCTATCTATATAACATCCCCCAATCACTTTGTACAGATAAAGTGAAGGTAATTTATGACCATTCATGTAACCCTGTGTTTATGTGATGAGTTTACACTTCTGATGGTGCAGACTCAGACCCTGGATAACATAGGGTTACATGAATTGTCATAAATAAATTTCACATTATCTGGACATACATAGAGTGCTAGGGGTTGGATTATATAGATATTTACATCTTATAACAGGAGGATGTTTTTTTTACATACCAATTTTGTATTATGTATTGTATATATTAGTAGATGAGCACAATATTTTTTTTTAAACTATAAACCACTATCTGACATCATTTCAGCCCCCTAATCCCGCCAGCCTGCATCACCCCCAGACCACTTTATATATCCAGCTGATGGACATCACTCGGACCCTTGTCTACCCAACATCCATCTTCCTTCTTGTATTCTTCCATCTGTCCTGTACATATAGCTGTATGCAGGACAGATGATATATATCTGCAGTCAGTGATGATGGAGAAGGTCTCTATATACAGGTAGCTGTATATACCTACCTTCCTTCCTGTATATAGAGACCTTCCTCCATCATCACCAACTGTAGATATACATCATCTGTCCTGTATACAGCTATATACACCCACCCTCCTTCCTGTATATACTAATACCATCCACCCCCTATATATACACATACTGTACACCCCCGTAATGTACAAGCCAAATTTGATGGGCACAATGATGCTGCAATTGATGGGCACATGACTGCGCTTTATGTGATAATGACTAAGCCCCTCACCTTCATGACATTGTCGAAAAGGGACGGAGCATGGGTGACCTAAATTTATGCCCCCCTCTGAAAAAAGTTCTGTGGACCCCCATGCTCTACACCTGGAGGTAGTGGAAGCCGTCAAAGAGGAAAACGTTATTGGACAATTGAATTCCAGAAATGATAACACAAAATCACTGTATTATTTTTGATTGATACTCCTTTCAGATAGAAAGGTTTTAACAATAGGGATCCCCTTATTGTGTGGTATGCTACTGCATAGTGCTTCCACATCCATAGCTACTAACCAAGCCCCCGGGAAAATGTGAATACTCTCAATCATCTGGAGAAGGTGAATAGTATCTTTGGTATAAGAAGGTAAAGATAGTACATGTGGTTGTAAATGAGTATCAACCAGGATACTAGCATTTTCAGTTAGACTACCTTTTCCAGAGATGATGGGTCTACCCAGGGGCTTGTCTAGATTTTTGTGGACCTTTTGTAATGAGTAAAATGTCGGGGTCCCTTAAGAAATTCCCAAGTGGTTTTGGGAATGATTACTTGATTATAGGCACTGTTGATAAGTTGGTAAAACTCTTGTTGGGCCTTAAGTAGTTCACGTTGGGAAACTTTTTTTGTACCAAGGATACACTGACCCATATGACCCATGTATACGTTCCCCTCTTTATTGTCTGCTCTCACTATTAATTCATGCTTACTTTGGAGATCAATTAGTGCTTGTATTTGAGCACGGGTCAAATTATATTCAGAGCCCTCTTGGTGTGGGAGGGCTTGAATCTCCTCATTCCACCGCTCCTCACTGCTCAACCATTCCATTTACTCAGTGAAGCATTTTTACTACACCAGCATTCAAGAGACATGAGGTAATTAATCTTCATGGGGATTCTTATAGGGATTTTTCCTGCATTTATTATGTGATAGTAGTTTAAGTGCTGATCTGGCTGGCACTGTGTACTGCCTTCAGAATCATGCGTATTTTTATTATTTTTACATGGCCCATATTTACAGTTCTCTGTGTGGGGAGTAGGGATGAAGTTGGGAATACTTAGGGCCCCAAATCAATAAACCATAAACGGGTGTATAAGATTATTATTTTTTTCTTTTTATTGTGCTTATGGTGCACTATGAATTCATAGCCATGAACATACTCTTTGACAAATCCTAGTAACCTAGGACTATCACTACAATTTCTCTTTTTATAGATTATTGCTCATTTGAATGCTTTTTGTGACTATATTTGGCTATGGCAGACTTAAAGTAAACCAATGTGGACTATTCCATAGACTGGGGCATTCGGTGACAGCTGATTGTAAACTGACCATTGTTAGTTCTATTTACAATTTTTCAGGTATGTATTTATTCCCTATTAAGGGTTATCATGCAACGTTAAATGATCACAATAACTGATATGTATACACTTTGCATTTTAGAGCTTGCATTGTAGCCCTATTTTCATGAAGAAGTGGACTTTTTGTACCCATGAAACGCACCTGCATTGAAGTGAAGTGATTCTGTGGGCAGGTCTGTTGTCTGGAGCTCGGTGGGTGGAGTCGTGATGTCAGTAGACTCCCCGTCCACCTCTACACTACCCTTGGCCAGGCATCGATATTTCTTACACTGAAATTCTGCTGGTCTCAGGGATTATGCCCCATAAGCACTAACGTCCAGTCAAAACCCAGGAAAGTCACCACATGACTTCAGCATGCCCAAGCAGCCAATCCTGGGAGAGCTGGAGAAGGAAGGAGGGGGGATGTGAAGTACACAGAATGCCTCTCTCACACTGGTGCATGAGATAAGGGAATCACCTGTCTGTCACAGCAAGGAGGAAGAAACAGGCACCTATTGCTCTGTGTGTCTGTTTTTATCTTATTGAAGAAAGATAAGAGGATTTCACAGAGCTGGATTAACTCTTCGTGGTAAGACTGGGCACAGATGAAATGTCATCCTCTGC
Organism: Aquarana catesbeiana; assembly: GCF_042186555.1. Classification (NCBI taxonomy): domain Eukaryota; kingdom Metazoa; phylum Chordata; class Amphibia; order Anura; family Ranidae; genus Aquarana; species Aquarana catesbeiana. The sequence goes on from NC_133326.1 coordinate 295,398,981, forward strand.
GGTAGCAGATATGAGTCTTAATTTAATAAAAAAGTTTTTTTGGGTTTACATCCTTCTATTAGTGGTTAGGGTTTTTTGTGCATGATATAATTCAGGATGCGGTACTGGACAAGCACTATGTCCATTCAGCAGAGGGATCTCCCTAGTGGCCTCTCCTCCCAAATCTTTGTTTTCAGTCATTAACATCCATTTACTGGATGTTTTAATTGCTATTACTATAACCTTAAACAGGAACTTCACCCCCACTATGCATTTAACCTTTAATATCCCCTCTTATCTTTTTCACAAGGGTTATCCTTATACTGGTGACAACTCTTTAATTATCCTTAACATCTTAACAAAGGAAAAGAAAGTTTTTGCTGGACTTTCACTTTACAGTGTATTTCTGGGAAAAAATTAAAAGATTTTCTGCAACAATTGTGCATTTCACTATATTTTATACAACTAAAAATGCTGAAAGTACAAACAAATACCTGCTGGTCTGCCAGAAATACAGTGTAACCTAACTTTGTGTTTGGGCTGACGTCACAGTGCCTCTGCTGCAAAGAAATACCAAGCAGCATTGTCAGGCCTTCCTACTGGAGTGCAGAACGCTAGCCTATCCCCAACCCAGTGGCATATCAGGCATGTGTGCAGGGTGTTCACTGCACACAGGTCCCTGAGGGGGGCCCACTGTGACCCACACTGCACACATGGATGATTGTTCCTTGACAGCTGGGGAGGATTGGTGTGGTGGGGGAACAACTGTAAGCACCCATTTCCCTGTATAGCTTTTCAGCTGAGCTGACAACCGCTTCTCCTCCTCTCCCTCCCACGGCTGTCAGCTGAAATGTTTTACAGGGAGATTGGTGCTCACAGCTGTTCCTCTCGCCACACCGATCATCCCGACTGTTCCCTGTGTCCTCCACGGCCCATGTCTTCCTCTGCACCGGTGTCCTCCTTTGCCCCAATGTCCTCCTTTGCCCCAGTGTCCGCCTCTGCCCCAGTGTCCCCCTCTGCACCAGTGTCCTCCTCTGCCCCAGTGTTCTCCTCTGCCCCGCTGTGTGTTCCTCCTCTGCCTCTCGCTCGCCACCCTGCATCCGGCTTCCTTCTCCTCTCCTGCCGGTTGTAAGGGATATGTCAGGATGGAGAGCGGAGGAAGGGGCTGGTGAATATGTAATTTACCGGCCCCTTCCTGTTCTGAATTGGACACAGAGTGATTGCTACCAATCACTCTAGTGTCCTCTGATAACTGAGCAGAGTAAATTGTGTTGCTCTGCTTCAGTTTATGAAAGAACAGGAGTCGCTGTGTCTCTGTTCATTCATCTTCAATGCTGAGACTGCTGAGAAAGGGACTGGGGAATCTCTGTCCTCAGTCCCTTTCTCTGTCTCAAAGGGGAGATGTCAGGGGTCTGTTTAGACCCCTGACATCTCACCAAAGCCCACCAACAGGGCTGATAGAAAAAAAAATTCAATAAATATTACAAAATCAATTTACAATAAAAAATGGAATTGTAAAAAATAACATAAAATAAAAAACTACTGGCACCATTCCCCTACTGATGCTGTCCACTGCCCCAACCCCCTCCCCTCAAAAAAGCATTGTGAAAAAAAAGAAAAACAAACTAAATTGTAAAAAAAAGAAAAAAAAAAGAAAAGAAAAAAATACATAAAAATTATTGACATCATCCGCATCTCTACTGACACCATCCACTGCTCCATAACACCCCCCCCCCCCACACACACACACACACACACACACACTTCGTCAGAAGCACTGTGAAAAAAATATTCAATTATATATAATTGATAATTGAATTATAACAATTTTAAGAAATAATAGATAATAACATATTAAAAACAAAAAAATAGCTAACACCATCCACCCACTGCCCTACTGGGACTGTCCACTACCCCCCAATCATTGTGAAAAAAATACAAAAATAAATTGTAAAAAATAAAATTGTAAAAAATAATAAAAACAAAATTCTGGTACTGTCCATTGCTCTACTGACACCATCCACTGCCCTACTGCCACCATTCACTGGCCCCCAAAAAGCATTTGGAGCAAAAAAAATAATAAAAATTTAATTGTAAAAAAATAAAAATAAAAAACTGTTGACACCGTCCACTGCCCTACTGACACTATCCACACTTCTCACCTGCACATTCTAACCACCTCCATACACTCCGCACTCCTCTCCTGCACATACTACCCACCTTCATACACTCTGCACTCCTCTACTACACATAATACCTATCCCCATACACTCCATACTCGTCTTCTGCACATACTATCCACCTCTATACACTACACACTCCTCTCCTGCACATAATACCCACCCCCATACACTCAGCACTCCTCTCCAGCACATACTACCCACCACCATACACTCCATACTCCTCTCCTGCACATACTACCTGCCACCATACACTCCATACCCCTCTCCTGCACATATCACCCACCTCTATACACTCCACACTCCTCTCCTGCACATACTACCTGCCGCCATATACTCCACACCCATCTCTTGCACATACTACCCACCTACATACACTCCACACTCCTCTCCAGCACATACTACCCACCACCATACACTCCATACTCCTCTTCTGCACATACTACCCACTTCCATATACTCTGCACTCCTCTCCTGCATACACTATCCACCACCATACGCTCCATACTCCTCTTCTGCACATACTACCCACTTCCATACGCTCTGCACTCCTCTCCTGCATACACTACCCACCACCATACACTCCGCACCCCTCTCCTGCACATACTACCCACTGCTATACACTCCGCACTCCTCTCCTGCCCATATTACCCACCGCCATACACTCCACACCCCTCTCCTGCACATACCACCCACCTCTATACACTCCACACTCCTCTCCTGCACATACTACCTGCCGCCATAAACTCCACACCCATCTCTTGCACATACTACCCACCTACATGCACTCCACACTCCTCTCCTGCACATACTACCTACCGCCCTAACACTTCACACCCCTCTCCTGCACATACCACCCACCTCTATACACTCCACACTCCTCTCCTGCACATATTACCTACCGCCATACACTCCACACTCCTTTCTTGCACATGCTACTCACCACCGTACACTCCGCACTGTACATTTCAAATTTAACATTACCACATTCTGCACTATGTATGTCATCTCAGACTCTATTAAAACACACCCCATTTAAGCCACGCCCAATATTAAGCACAAATTAAGCCACACCCACAATGCACAGCTTTGGGCTGTGTGTGCTGCCTTTTTTTCAATCGATGCCTAGGGCCCACTTTTTAGCTTGCACACGGTCCCAACTGATTTCGTGATATGCCCCTGTTCCAAACCCTTAATACATGTGCATTTACAAGGCGAATATTGTTAGTTTAAATCTTACCAGAGGTCATTAACATGGGTGGTCGGAGAGTGTCATAAAAATAGGCAGCTGAGCCATGTTTTTACCGCCCACCCACCTGAACAAGAGATGCTGCTGCTCAGGGCTATGCACATTCCTTGGCTGTGATGATTTGCAGCCACGGCAATAATTAAATAGCATGTTTCATTCGGTGGGCTCCTAGGCTAGGTTTACACTGTAGTGGGTCTGGAAACATGTGTGAATCACATGCATTATCGACTCCCCCATGCATCGGAAAACACAGCACATTTTTGGGTGCATGAAACTGCATGGTGCCATGTGGTTCCATGCGGCCGCATTTTTAAAAAAAGGAGCCAGGACCTTTTTCCCCATGTTTCCTGCAGGCACAGCAGCCCATCCAAATGAATGGGCTGCTGTGCCCACACAAACATGACTGCACAGAACTGTCACAGTGTGAACCTAGCCTTTGAGCCCCCTTTTCTCCCTAAGAGCCTTTAGTTTCATGCGCACCTCCGGGTCCCCCTTCCTTTCCTTCCTTCATCCTACTGACATAGATAATCGGTCTTCCTCAGGCTACACCAGTGATACAGGGACATTTTTTCCCCACTGATACTGATGGAGTGCCATTTTTCTCTTATAAACATTACAGATGCAGGGGCATGTTTCATTTCAGTGATACAACCGAGGTAGGGTCAGTTTTTCCTTTCAGTGACACAACCGAGGTAGGGTCAGTTTTTCCTTTCAGTGACACAACCGAGGTAGGGTCAGTTTTTCCTTTCAGTGACACAACCGAGGTAGGGTCAGTTTTTCCTTTCAGTGACACAACCGAGGTAGGGTCAGTTTTTCCTTTCAGTGACACAACCGAGGTAGGGTCAGTTTTTCCTTTCAGTGACACAACCGGGGTAGGGTCAGTTTTTCCTTTCAGTGACACAACCGAGGTAGGGTCAGTTTTTCCTTTCAGTGACACAACCGGGGTAGGGTCAGTTTTTCCTTTCAGTGACAAAACCGGGGTAGGGTCAGTTTTTCCTTTCAGTGACACAAACGAGGTAGGGTCAGTTTTTCCTTTCAGTGACACAAATGAGGGAGGGTCAGTTTTTCCTTTCAGTGACACAAACAAGGTAGGGTCAGTTTTTCCTTTCAGTGATACAACCAAGGTAGGGTCAGATTTTCCTTTCAGTGACACAAAGGAGGTAGGGTCAGATTTTCCTTTCAGTGACACAAAGGAGGTAGGGTTAGTTTTTCCTTTCAGTGACACAACCGAGGTAGGGTCAGTTTTTTCTTTCAGTGACACAACCGAGGTAGGGTCAGTTTTTCCTTTCAGTGACACAACCGAGGTAGGGTCAGTTTTTCCTTTCAGTGACACAACCGGGGTAGGGTCAGTTTTTCCTTTCAGTAACACAACCGAGGTAGGGTCAGCTTTTCCTTTCAGTGACACAACCGGGGTAGGGTCAGTTTTTCCTTTCAGTGACACAACCGAGGTAGGGTCAGTTTTTCCTTTCAGTGACACAACCGGGGTAGGGTCAGTTTTTCCTTTCAGTGACAAAACCGGGGTAGGGTCAGTTTTTCCTTTCAGTGACACAAACGAGGTAGGGTCAGTTTTTCCTTTCAGTGACACAAATGAGGTAGGGTCAGTTTTTCCTTTCAGTGACACAAACGAGGTAGGGTCAGTTTTTCCTTTCAGTGATACAACCAAGGTAGGGTCAGATTTTCCTTTCAGTGACACAAAGGAGGTAGGGTCAGATTTTCCTTTCAGTGACACAAAGGAGGTAGGGTCAGTTTTTGCTTTCAATGATACAACCAAGGTAGGGTCAGTTTTTCCTTTCAGTGACACAACCGAGGTAGGCTCAGTTTTTCCTTTCAGTGACACAAACGAGGTAGGGTCAGTTTTTCCTTTCAGTGACACAAATGAGGTAGGGTCAGTTTTTCCTTTCAGTGACACAACCGGGGTAGGGTCAGTTTTTCCTTTCAGTGACACAACCGAGGTAGGGTCAGTTTTTCCTTTCAGTGACACAACCGGGGTAGGGTCAGTTTTTCCTTTCAGTGACACAACCGAGATAGGGTCAGTTTTTCCTTTCAGTGACACAACCGGGGTAGGGTCAGTTTTTCCTTTCAGTGACACAACCGAGGTAGGGTCAGTTTTTCCTTTCAGTGACACAACCGGGGTAGGGTCAGTTTTTCCTTTCAGTGACAAAACCGGGGTAGGGTCAGTTTTTCCTTTCAGTACACAAATGAGGTAGGGTCAGTTTTTCCTTTCAGTGACACAAACGAGGTAGGGTCAGTTTTTCCTTTCAGTGATACAACCAAGGTAGGGTCAGATTTTCCTTTCAGTGACACAAAGGAGGTAGGGTCAGATTTTCCTTTCAGTGACACAAAGGAGGTAGGGTCAGTTTTTCCTTTCAGTGACACAACCGAGGTAGGGTCAGTTTTTCCTTTCAGTGACACAACCGAGGTAGGGTCAGTTTTTCCTTTCAGTGACACAACCGAGGTAGGGTCAGTTTTTCCTTTCAGTGACACAACCGGGGTAGGGTCAGTTTTTCCTTTCAGTGACACAACCGAGGTAGGGTCAGTTTTTCCTTTCAGTGACACAACCGGGGTAGGGTCAGTTATTCCTTTCAGTGACACAACCGAGGTAAGGTCAGTTTTTCCTTTCAGTGACACAACCGGGGTAGGGTCAGTTTTTCCTTTCAGTGACACAACCGAGGTAGGGTCAGTTTTTCCTTTCAGTGACACAACCGGGGTAGGGTCAGTTTTTCCTTTCAGTGACAAAACCGGGGTAGGGTCAGTTTTTCCTTTCAGTGACACAAACGAGGTAGGGTCAGTTTTTCCTTTCAGTGACACAAACGAGGTAGGGTCAGTTTTTCCTTTCAGTGATACAACCAAGGTAGGGTCAGATTTTCCTTTCAGTGACACAAAGGAGGTAGGGTCAGATTTTCCTTTCAGTGACACAAAGGAGGTAGGGTCAGATTTTCCTTTCAGTGACACAAAGGAGGTAGGGTCAGTTTTTGCTTTCAATGATACAACCAAGGTAGGGTCAGTTTTTCCTTTCAGTGACAAAACCGAGGTAGGCTCAGTTTTTCCTTTCAGTGACACAAACGAGGTAGGGTCAGTTTTTCCTTTCAGTGACACAAACGAGGTAGGGTCAGTTTTTCCTTTCAGTGACACAAACGAGGTAGGGTCAGTTTTTCCTTTCAGTGATACAACCAAGGTAGGGTCAGATTTTCCTTTCAGTGACACAAAGGAGATAGGGTCAGATTTTCCTTTCAGTAACACAAAGGAGGTAGGGTCAGTTTTTGCTTTCAATGATACAACCAAGGTAGGGTCAGTTTTTCCTTTCAGTGACACAACCGAGGTAGGGTCAGTTTTTCCTTTCAGTGACACAAACGAGGTAGGGTCAGTTTTTCCTTTCAGTGACACAACTGAGGTAGGGTCAGTTTTTCCTTTCAGTGACACAAATGAGGTAGGGTCAGTTTTTCCTTTCAGTGACACAAACGAGGTAGGGTCAGTTTTTCCTTTCAGTGACACAAACGAGGTAGGGTCAGTTTTTCCTTTCAGTGACACCACCAATGCAGGGGCATTTCTTCCTTTCAGAGACACCACCAATTCTGGGATATGTTTTTCCTCCAGTAACAGAACCGACACAGGGACATTTTTTTCATTTGCTGCTGTTAGCCTCATATTTGTCCACAGATTTTAAACTCCTCAGTTTGCTGCAGTGTAGCACAACGATTGGTACCATTTCAGCACGTATTATAAACTTTATATACATTTCACACCTTGTGCCACTATGGGCCCCACTCCCCTGCTCCTTATCCTAAATAGAGGTTAGGAATAAATTTTAAGGTGGGGGACCCACAATGACATTTTTATTATTATTATTATTTTTTTTTACTAGTAATGGCAGCGATCTGCGACATTGCGGCGGCAGATCAGACACTTTTGATACTTTTTTGGGACCATTGATATTTATACAATAATCAGTGCTATAAAAATGCACTGATTACTGTGTAAATGTCACTGGCAGGGAAGGGGTTAACACTAGGGGGCGATCAAGGGGTTAAGTGTGTTCCCTAGGTGTGTTTCTAACTGTGAGGGGATGGGATTGACTAGAGGCGGAGCCAGATTGCTGTTCCTACTTAGTAGGAACAGACGATCTGTCTCTCCGCCTGTAAGAAGAGGGATTTGTGTGTTTACGCACACAAATCCCCATTCAGGCTCTCGTGCCCGCGATCGCGGGTTGGCCACGCGCATCAGGTCCCCCGTGCCTGCTATAGCTCTTAAAGGAACCGCTGTACATATACGGCGATTCGCGCAGGAGAGCCAACCTGCCACCGTACATGTATGGGAGCCGGTCTCAAAGTGGTTAAAGGCATTCCCCAAGCATTTTAAAGCATTTGTTATCCCAACATTTCATATTCCTGTTGGGAGCTTGCTGTACCATGTACTTGAATAAGAAAGTATCCTGCTCTCTTTATTGCTTCCTTTGTGTGAATTCCCCGGTGTTCCTGCCAGTCCCTATGCTTTACTATTAAAAACACTAGTTATGCTGGGAACTCCATGTGCTCTTCTCCAATGATCAGATTTTTTTCTGACACACCTCCCCCTTGCACAGCTATTCACTGGGAAGCTCAGTGTACTGCTGCTTCTCCACCCCCCCAGGTCTTATGCAGATGAGAACAGAGGGAATGTGATCACTTATAAAAAATGGAAAAAGGGTATTTATAATTTTTTTATATCTATGCAAAAATGTTTTGCCCTTCATTTTTATTTTAAACAGAAATGCTTGTTTTGCAAAGTGATCATTAACTTTAAATTAATTGTGTATTCTTATTGTTGACCATTTAACCTTTTTAAAAGAGCTGCTCCTAGCTGAATGTTTTTTTTTTTTTTTAACCTGTTCCCTCAGGCAGTGCCCGACTCTGCAAGCCCTTTGTTTGACAATCTCTTGCCTATTGGCCATGAAAATGAAGAGACTTGGTTTTCAAGATTCGCCTTTCATTGACTTCAATGTGGTTCATGTTAAATTGGGATAGGAGAAGGGATATAGTAGGATACTCAAAATTAAACTATTCACAGTTGAGGACTGTGTAGCAGTATTAACAAGACTGAGCAAAGTCCCTTGCCACAGAGAAGAAATTGAATGTACCCTGCTCTTCAGGACACGAGCCGATGCTCCCTTCAACTACACTCAGCAGCTGACTTCTAGCACCCAGAGGGGGATTCAGCAGCACAAGTCCATAAGATCCCCTTGCACACACAAGGCCCAGGTCACCTTAATTCGTGATAACAGCCAGGGTCCATGGACATCCTCCCTCAGTCAGCTCTCAAGAGAACCCTGGGTTTCAGCATTCGGGCCCTCAGATCATTCACCTGAGGTCACGCAGCAGCTTGTGCTGGAGAGAGGCAACAGACCCCACAAATTTATCTAAAGTAAACCCGCGTTAGCAGAAGTTAATATACAAACTCCATGCAGATATGGTGCAAACTCAGTATAAATGTAGGACTTCAGTGCTTCAAGGCACCGATGTTAACCACTTTTTCACAAAATTATGCCTGCTAAGCAGGATGATGCTGGCCATATCAAAATCATTTTTGTGAATGGTAAAGCCATTATTTAATCTATATTAGTATAGAACCATCTACTGGAATTGAAAGATAATGATGTACATGATTTGGATGTTGCTCATTTTGAATGAGAACACTGTCTGTGACCTTTTCATTGACCACTAATTTTATTCCGTGCCATTCAGCACTACCCTTTGCAATCTTATTAACCTTTCAGGAGGAGTCAGCACAACAATCAACTCAAAATATCAAATTGTGAAAAGGTTACAGTACTATGCTGTGGACAGAAAATGCTCTGATATGGCATACAAATTATTCCATGTCAGATAACAAGATGAACTCTATTCCTTTTTTATTATTTTTCCTTTCACTAATCTTAAAGAGGAATTAAACTCTGCTATTTCTTTTTTTTACCTGCAAAGTAAAGGCATAATGTGCTAGTATGCATTGCATACTAGCATATTATGTGACACTTACATGAAAACGAAGCCTTCGTTGTCCCCGCTGCAGGCTGCATCCATCTTTGCCACTCTTTCTTCCATGTCCGTAGTCTCTGGCTCTGTGACTGGCCAGAGCCATGTGACGTCTCTCCTGCACATGCACACGGAAGCCACCAGTCAAGGCACAGGGCTCTGAAGAAACAGCACCAGCCGTTCTTTCAGAGCACATGCGCCGTATACAGTAAATATCTCCTAAACGGTGCAAGTTAAGGATATATTTACAGTACCTATAGGTAAGCCTTATTATAGGCTTACCTATAGGTACAAACATTGGAGGGAGGTTTACTTCCACTTTAAAAAAAAAATTCCAAGCATTTTAGGCAACTTCACTGCAGTTTCTTACTTGTCTGTGCTCTGCAGATATTGGGATACCCCATTCCAGGGCATTTTTTTTTAAAGTGAGGTTATATGAGAGGTTACCCTAACACTACGACCCTAGTAGAATCACCTGCTATTTTACAGCCTGCTGGATGTTGTAAACTGGTCCTTGCAATGAGAAGGCCAGCGCAGGTAAGATTGATTTTATTACTGACCAAATGGTATTTTTTGCTCCGACTAACCAGTGATGCAGAGGCATTGTTTTTACTCCTGCTGCTGATCACCAATACAGAGGCATTTTGTTTACTTACAGTGACTACAGATGCAGAAGCATTTTTTACTCCCATTGACCACGGGCACATGGGAATTTTTTAATTCCTACCGAGCACTAATGTAAGTGTATATTACTGCCACTATATCAGTGACACAGGGGCATTTTTTACTCCCACTGACCGCAGACACATTTTTTATTTCCAATAACAAGTTAGGTAGGGGCATTTCTTTAGACCCAATAACCAGTGACGCAGGGTAATTTTTACTCCCACTAACCAGTAAAATTGGGACATTTTTTACTCCCAGTGACCACCAACACATGAACATCTTTTAATCCCGATAGCCACTAACACAGAGGCATTTTTTACTCCCATTAACCAATGAGGCAGGGACATTTTTTACTCCCACTGACCACAGACACAGGTACATTTTTATTTCCATCAACCAGGGGAATTTTTTTACTCCCACTAACTAGTGATCCAAGTGCATTTTTTTCTCCCACTGACCCCAAATGCATTGGCATTTTTTAATCTCACTGACTAGTGACAAAGGGACATTTTTGACTCCCATTAATCAGTGACTACCGATGCAAGTGCATTTATTTATCCCACTGACTACCAATACAGAGGCATTTTTTTTTCTCACTGACCACATAAGTAAGGGAATTTTTAATCTTCCTGACCTCCAGTGCTGTGGCAATCTGGCCCGAAACTGTCTGACCGGCAGTGAACTGGCCTGTTGCATAATACATTTTGGAACCTCTGTTTTAGAGCTAAACTCCAGCAAATGTTTTTTCTTTTTACTTTTACATAGAGTATGGTGATGCTTCCTACTGCTTCCTCCACAAAGCCAAGTCTCCTCTATCCTAATCCTCATTATTATTATTATTATTGTTCACGATTTATATAGCGCCAACAGTTTACGTAGCTCTTTACAATGTAGAGGGGGGACAGCACAATTACAGTACAATACAGAAGGGAAAGGAGGGCCCTGCTCATAGAGCTTACATTCTAAAGGGAGGGGTGGTGGTACAAAAGGTAATAGATGCGAAGAATGATTTGATGGGGTTGTTAGGTAGGTGTGGGATAGGCTTCCCTGAATAAGTGAGTTTCTATCTCACATTTCATATCTCACCATTTTGACTCTACCTGCTTGACCTTACCCCTTTTGCTCTTTCTTAGCCTCTTTGATCCCTGGTCATCCCCCATTTCAGTCAATCAGAAAGCCAATTGATGCCTTATCCATGCTGACTGACATGCTGCTGGGCCTTCTCATCAGCCTATTTAACTGTTTTCCATGCCAGTTTAAAATAATGTTCGGATGGGAACCCTATTGTTCTGTGAGGACATCCACTGGAGAACACGCTCTGTCACCTGCTGTGTCCACCAGACACACCAGATGACTGATCAGTGTACCGGTCCACTGCTGGTAACATGTAATCGCTGTGACCATTTATAGCAGATCACATGACAGTTGTAAACAATGGATTGCTTACTTTCATGCTATTCATTGTATACAATTGGGTTGCTAGCTGTGATTGGTCACAGTGATAACATGGCACAGACAGGACCAATTACAGCTCAATTGTACCATGTGATTAGCTGTGGCCAATCACAGCTAATCACAACAATAGACTGTGTCTACATAATGTCATTCAGTACAAATATTTGCTTATAGCAAATATTTGTAAAAAACGAAAAAAAAAAAAAATTTGTTAATTTCCAAAAAATTGTGACATAACATTACAACTTAAAAAAGTGTGCCATGCCATTTACTAAAAACCTCAGACTGTTTACTTTCCAAAAAGGTAATCTGGGGGGTATTTGTACTGTCGTTTTTGGGTCTCAAGAAACGAGATAGACTCAATCGATCAATTTTAAGATATACAGTATACGTGTATACCATAGTTTGTGGACTCTATAACATTCCTACAGACTTAATAATATACACTGATTTGAGTTATTTTCACCAAAGAAATGTAGCAGAATACATTTGATAATATAAACGAAGAAAAACACATTATTTTTTTTGCCCCATTTTCGTTTATTTAGCAAAAAAAAAAAAAAACAAGTGGTGATGAAAACCACCAAAAGACAAAAGAAAGCTCCAGTTGTGTGAAAAAAATGATAAAAACTTCATATGGGTACAGTGTTGCATGACCACGCACATGTCATTTAAAGTGCGACAGAGCTGGAAGCTGAAAATTGGCCTGGGCAGCAAGAGTGTAAATGTGCCTTGTATTGAAGTAGTTAAAAAGCAGTTTTAGACAGATTTGTCTTGGTCAATGAACAAAACACAGTTAATGGATTTTATAGCTGGAGAACAATAGAACTTACTTTGTAGTAAGTAGATTCTATATTCTAGACATGTATTTAGGGACATACATGTGTGCAGAGAGGTAAAAAATATGTTATCCCAACATTTCATATTTCTGATATGTGCCTGTTGTACAGTATATGCCATGTACTTGTGGTAAAAAGCAGCCTGTTCTCTTTGTATGCTTCCTTTGTGCATAGAAGTACATCCTTCCCAGCATGGGAGAACAGCCTGCCTGTCCTCCAATGGCCAAGACTTCTGCTGACACTGCCCCCACTCAGCCATTTACTGGTTACCCCAGTGTAATGTTGTTTCTCCACCCCTAGCTCTTTAAACTCCATATGCATTTGAGAACAGAGATATATGATTACAAAAGGAAAAAAAGGTATTTCTAATGAGATATACCGTATATACTCAAGTATAAGTCGAGTTTTTCAGCACATTTTTTTGTGCTGAAAGTGCCCCCCTCGACTTATGCTCGAGTCAAGCACTTTTCTGCAACAAAAAATTTCATTTTTCAAACCGAATTTGGGGCCCTGTATCTCAGGGCCACTTGGTGCTAGGAACCCCAAATTTGGTGTACAAACCCAGTGGAACTGCTACCATAACATATCCAAAGCTGGAGTTCCTAGCTCCAAGTGGACCCGAGATATGGGGCCCCAAATCCGGTTCAGAAAATTCTCTGCTGCAGAAAAGTGCATGACATTTTCTGAACCGATTTTTGGGGCCCTGTATCTTGGGGCCACTTGGTGCTAGAAACCCCAGCTTTGGATATTTTATGGTGCTATTTCCACTGGGTTTGCACACTAAATTTTGGGTTCTTAGTACTAAGTGGCCCAGAGATACGGGGCCCCACATTTGGTCAACTGTGTCCATCTGCAGCAATGTCATTTCGTGACCCTTTGGGTTCAGAGAGGGGGCATCTAGGAACCCTTAACTACCGAATTTGAAGTTCGGGGGACCTATGGCTGCAAATGGGCACAGTGAGGCATGCAAATGGGCACAGTGAGGCTGCAAATGGGCATTGTTGACCCTCTTTTCCACTTACAGTAGCTGTGCATTTCTCACCCTCGTCTTATACTCGGGTCAATAAGTTTTTCCCATTTTTTTGTGGTAAATTAGGGCCTCGACTTATACTCGGATCGACTTATACTCGAGTATATACGGTATATATATATATATATATATATATATATATATATATATATATATATACACACATAAATGTTTTTCCTTTCATTTCTATTTTATACTGAATGGGTTGTTTTACAACGTAAGGGTTCATAATATACTTTAATTTAAGATGTATATCATACTGGGTCCAGTCTATAAACATTCACGCTGTGTTCACACTATTGTGAATTGGATGTGGGTTCAATTCGCAATAGCAGGAGGTTTTGACCGGCACCTACACCAATTTTTTTTATCTTGCCATGGAGTTCCCCTTAAAATCCATACCAGACCTGAAGGGCCTGGTATGGACTTTGGGGGGGACCCCACACTGTTTTTTTTTAATTTTGGTGTGTAGCTTCCCTTAATATCGTTTTTTTCCTTTTGATTTTTATCTATATTACCGGGAGCCAGCAATGCATTACAGCCGCAAGCAGGTTTGAATAAAATTTTTTTCCTTTAGAAATGTAATTTTGCTGTGGGACTGTAAATCACATTACACAGATGCGCTACTTTACAGGCAGACTAAGGAGACCCCCCAGGCACGATATTTAAAGGAATATTTCATTTTTATTGTTTCACTTTAAGCATTCTTAAAATCACTGCTCCTGAAGAAATGGTTGTTTTTAAAACGTTTATTTGCATTGAAACATATACTCTGGGGCAGTACAGGGGTCCCTATACACTTTTTATGGCAATAACTTGCATATAAGCCTTTAAAATTAGCACTTCTGATTTTTCATGTTTGTGTTCCATAGACTTTAACTGTGTTCACATGTTCGCACAATTTTTTTGCCTGGTCGCATGCGAACCGAACCGGGGGGGGGGTAGTGTTCGGCTCATCCCTAGTAGAGAACAAAGGTTTCCTAACCCTTACCATCTAAATTTGATGCCATAATCTTTTTTGATAAAATTATGTACTGTATGTATGTATTATATACATTACAGAATATTGTTGTTTCTTGGTATCATTTAGCTGTTATAATGAATGTATCTGATTATCCCAGTAATAAATGCATGTGACATGAAAACAAATATCAGGTTCAATAATTTGCAGAACACCAAACAGAATTGTTTACAGTTCCCAGATTATAGTTTATTGCTATTACATGCTAATTGACATAAGTATTTGGGTACCTGGGGACAAATTACTTGTTATTATTATTATTATACAGGATTTATATATATATAGAACAGTTTGCACAATGCTTTACAACATGTAACAGTACAGTTACCATACCATTCAATACAGGAGGAATTGGAGGAGCAGCTTACGCTCTAAGAGGTTATCAATTGCAGTGTGCAGGCATTGTCAAAGAAGTAGTTTTAGTCAGGGATGCATTTTTTTTTTCCACAGTGAGAGTTGTTAAGCTGGGGAATGCCCCAACCATATGAGGTAGTAATTGCAACATCAATAATGGGATTTGAAAAGAGCAATAGATGATTTCTTCCCGTTATACTATGGATACTACAATGATAAATTGAGGGAAATGATTCAACTACCTTGAATGGTCTGGAAGGATTTATGTTTTAGATATAAATGGCTGTGGTTGCTCAGAATATATTGCTTTCCTTTCCTCTAGACAAAAAAATACTGGAGTTTATGAGAGTTTAAACTCGAAGGACGTTTGTCGTTTTCATCAGTTTTTTCATCAGTCACTATTTAACTGCTTTAAAAGGGCTTGTTGTCCAGCAACCCTCAAACACTGCCTGTGATAGTCCTTAAACTTGTATGCACTTATATTCAAAACTGGGAATGAGCCGAACACCCCCTGTTTTGGTTCGCAGCAGAGCATGCGAACAGGCAAAAAATTTGTTCGAACACGCGAACACCATTAAAGTCTATGGGACACGAACATGAAAAATCAAAAGTGCTAATTTTAAAGGCTTATATGCAAGTTATTGTCTTAAAAAGTGTTTGGGGAACTAGGTCCTGCCCCAGGGGAGCCCGATGTTCAAGTCGAATGTAAGTTCGACTCGAACATCGGGTGTTCACCTGTTCGCTGAATAGCGAACAATTTGGGGTGTTCGTGGCAAATTGCAAATCCGCGGAACACCCTTTAAAAGTCTATGGAAGAAATGAAAAGTGCTAATTTTAAAGGCTTATTATTGTCATAAAAAGTGTTTGGGGACCTGGGTCCTGCCCCAGGGAACATGTATCAATGCAAAAAAAAGTTTTGAAAACGGCCGTTTTTTTGGGAGCAGTGATTTTAATAATGCTTAAAGTGAAACAATAAAAGTGAAATATCCCTTTAATTTCCGTTTTTTGCAATAACTTTTATGTGCATTGCCGGGAACGACAATTCATTATAGCCGTGAGTACTTTTAAATGACTTTTTTTCCTTTAGAAATATCATTTTCCTCTCGGACTGTTATAAACACGGGAAACATGTGCCACTTTACAGGCATGCTATAGACACCCCCCAGGTACGAAATTTAAAGGAATATTTCACTTTTATTGTTTCACTTTAAGCATTATTAAAATCACTGCTCCCGAAAAAAATGTCCATTTTTAAAACTTTTTTTTGCATTGATACATGTTCCCTGGGGCAGGACCCAGGTCCTCAAACACTTTTTATGACAATACCATGCGTATAAGCCTTTAGAATTAGCACTTTTGATTTCTTCCATAGACTTTTAAAGGGTGTTCCTCGGATTTCGAATTTCCGCAAACACCCCAAATTGTTAGCTATTCAGTGAACAGGTGAACACCCGATGTTCGAGTCGAACTTACATTCGACTTGAACATTGGCTCATCCCTATTCAAAACAAAGATCATACCTATTTTGGGTATTCTGGACCAAGACATAAGCCTAGCCTACTACTTTTAAGTGCAACTTGACCTATTAAAAAAATGCCAGTAGTATTTTGTAGTATAAACATACTATATCTCTTCTGTGATAAAAAAGTTCTTACCTACCTGCTTACTATATTCTTTAGAATGTTCAAGATGACCAAAGATGCTGAGCAGGAAAAAGACAGGTCAAGATGTCAAGAGATAGGGAGTTTGTAGACATTACATCGCAGAAAAGGTGAATAGGGTAACTAATAGGCAAGGATTTATAAAAAAAAAAAAGGTGTGGGGAGCTGGACACTGCCGGGGTAAGAAGGCATGTACCAATGAAAAAAAATACAGTTCAGTGGGGACCAAGTTTTTTTTTATAAGGCCTAAAGAGTAACACCACTTTTGTTAGGAAAAAAACATTCCCCTTTGGGTGATCTATGTACATTACAAGGATTTTAACAAACTTTGTTGCAGGTTCCTACCTTTTGTTATTCTGAAGAAATCTCTGTGTGTTTGTCTGTGTCCATGTGGTAAGGGAATCTGTATGGGAGTGGTTTCTTAATTATCAACCAACTGTTTCACCTGCAGGGCACTAATGAGGAAAATTGTGAAATCCGTGGAGAAAACATCTTTTAAATCAATCATACGATTTTCAATAAATTTAAATATCTCCATATCTGCTGCTCAAGTGCTAAACAGATGTGAATAAAATTGTGAAATATATTACTAAAGAGCTGATATGAGTAACAAGCACAATAATATAATAAAAACTCTTGATTGTGGAAGAAACGTGAATAAACACAATCCATGCTCTGTGTTAGTCTCTGCAAAGAATATGTGCTGACAAGTAATCACCAACACCTCCGTGTGCAATGCCTGCTCCCTTCAATTAAAGACCCCCTTGGGTCTATTGGCACTTTTAACAATAATCCACAAACAGGTTTGATCGATCGTACACTGGTTTTCAGCTAATGGATCCAGAAATACAAGGACTTTTCCGTAGACAATTTCTTTCTCCAGATTACAATTTCTCAAAGCAAATAAAACATAATCATCCTGCAAGATTGCTTAAAAAGTACTTGCTTTTAATACATAACATCGTATACACTCACATTTAGGCAGAAATAAAATCGCATTGAACGATCAGTTTAGTACTGGGACAGCTCTCCTCCTCACTACACATCCAGGGTAACGAGACACCGGAAGTGTTATCACTAGCTCCTCCCGACGCGTTGCATCACAGGTCACGTGACTTTCTTAAGGGAAATTAAGCCATGTAACGAACTTTATGGTATAAGAGCTACGATCTATGTGTCATTTACCATGGTGACTCATGAGTCATTGGATCATCTTGCCGTCACTCACACTCATAGTCCTCTTCATTGTTTGAGCATTTATACATAGTATTGCACAATCCATGAACTTAATACTGTATTACACACTCCATAAAACTAACTAACTTAAAACGTATATATGTGTTTTAGGATAATTAAAATAATTATGACCCTTTTTATTATGACCCCCTTTTTTAAAAAAAAAAACCCACTTATATCTAAAAGGATTATTTGGCTACATCTAGTGGTATATATCAAAAACACCTATCAAAAATCAGAAATGAAGCAGTTCAGAACAAAATCAATATTTAACCCCAGTGGCGGGAAAGTATTGAGCTCAAAAATCCATCTTGATTCGCTTTTACTCAACTCTCTGACTTTATTACTTCGCCTCCAGTGGGGTTTGTATTTGTCAATTGCCCAAAACTTGAGGCCCATAGGATTTTTATTATGACACTGTGCAAAATGTTTGGAGACACTGTGTTTCGGAAAACCGTTCCATAATTCTGTATATGTTCTTGTATTCTCTTCCACATTGGTCGCTTAGTTCTTCCTGTTGCAATGAACAGGGACATTGCAATATGTACACTACCCCTTCTGTTCTGCACAATATGAACTCTCGTATTTGGTATTCTTTATTTGTGGTATTAGAGGTAAATTTATTGCATTTTTGACCATTTAAATTGGTGTTTCTACACACATAACACCTTTTACATGGAAAAAAAAACCTTGGATCTTTATCCAAGTTTAAAAAAAACAGTGAAAAGGTATCTTTGATCCCTGATTGGGGTCATGATCCAAACTTCTCTTCTCTCAGGGGTTGTAGTTGTTGAGCCTAAATTACCTTTGTTCAGATTCAATTGCCATTTGAAGGCTTGATCCAATTTGTAATCATCTCTTAAGTACTTTTTTCTTTGTTTAATTTCAATATACTTTTGTTCCAATACTTTGTTTAACTGATTCGCTAGCATGACAAATGATGCAGAATCTTTGTAGCCTTCCAATATAATTTTACAAACGGCAATCTGTTTGTTAATATAATCACGATCTTTCTTTGCTTCCTTTTGATTAAAAATAATAATACTTCTGTGCCTTTTTCATAAAAAAATTTGAACCATTCATCCACTGATTCTTGATCTAATAAACCATCATTGATGGGAACATCCCACCTAAGTCTCCTTGGTACAATATTTTCCTTAATATATTGTTCATGAATGGTTAAATCCCACCATAAGCTAACCTTTTTCTCCATTAAATGACCAAGTTTTCTAAAATTCATGTCTAGATCCCCTGTGTCCACATTAACACCCGTGGAGAAAACATCTTTTAAATCAATCATATGATTTTCAATAAATTTAAATATCTCCATATCTGCTGCTCAAGTGCTAAACAGATGTGAATAAAATTGTGAAATATATTACTAAAGCGCTAATATGAGTAACAAACAACCTAAAACTAAAATAATGTGACTAATTATGTTAATGAAAAACAGCTGCAACCATTTAAAATGTGTTCTGGTACCACATATAAAAATAGAATAACAAAAATTAATAGTGCGCTAAAATTCAATTATAAAGTTCATATTAAACTCCAGTGAATATGTGACTAACTGATCTTAAAAAATATATGAAAGTCCACATGCACAATAATATAAAAAAAACTCTTGATTGCTGAGGAAATGTGAATATATTCAATCCATGCTCTGTGTTAGTCACTGCAAAGAATACGTGCTGACAAGTAATCACCAACACTTCCGTGTGCAATGCCTGCTCACCTCAATAAAAGACCCCCTTGGGTCTATTGGCACTTTTAATAATAATCCACAAATGGGTCAGATCGATCGTACACTGGTTTTCAGCTAATGGCTCCAGGAATACCAGGACTTTTCCATAGCCAATTTCTTTACACTGAAAAACGGTGTGGGGTCCCCCCAAAATTATATCAATTCCTTATCCGAGCATGTACCCCCCTTTTGAATTATAACAGCCAACATGCCTTAACCCCTTCCCGCCGCCTGTACAAATATTTGCAGCCTCACTGAAGTGGATCTTCTTCCGTAAGGCCACATATATAGGTATATGTGTTTGTGCTGGAAGTGCACTGCAAAGCGTGCTCCCAGCACAGAGAACAGGTTTGTCCTAGGATCAGAGATCAGGGTCAGTGTCATGGTTAGGGTCAGGGTCAAGGTTCAAGGTTGGAGTCAAAGGTCAGGGTCAGATTATTTTAGGTAGAGTTTGAAAAAAAAAGCATATTTTACATTAGCATTGTCAATTAGTGTCTGTGTCAGTGTTTTGGGTAAGATAAAAAAAAAAAAATGACTATTAGTGTTTTTGGCCCATATTACAGGTACAAACATCAAATAATATACATATATGTGGTATCGCAGAAGAATTTATTTTAGGATGTTCTTTTATGGTAGGTTATGGTAATAGCAATACATATACAGCTAAGTTACAAAATACTTTTCACTATTTTGGGCCAGTTTTCCTTTGATGCTAAAAACAAACAAAAAAAAAAATTAAATAAAAATCAGGATCTATTACCATTTACCACCAAATGAAAGGCCAATGTGTCCAAAAAAAATCAAGGTATAATTCACCTAAATACACTAAGTAGATAATATAGCGATGTAGCGATAATATGTACAGTTTTACTAACACATGTCAAAGTTGCGAAAAAAATGTTGAGACATTAGGATTTTTTTACCCTCATCATGAAGGAGTTAAACATAGGGAAGATACACTGCTAGGGGCACCCCTTGGCAAGGCAGCATGCCTCCATGTTATTGGAGACAAGAGCCTCTTCCCTACAACCCTGGCCTGTTGGGTGTAAGGCAGCGTACACACGAGCGGACTTTTCGGCAACAAAAGTGAATAAACTTTGATCCAAATGATGCTCCTTTCTCAAAAGGCTCTCACCACAACTAATAGCTCGACAACTGAACGCTGAATGTAAACAATCTGGCAGGTGAAGCTGCCTCATTAACAAAATATTGTATTTTTTTATATTGTAATTTTTATTATTTTCCTAGCAATAACAAAGTAATATAAGCAAACAGAAAATAGAACGAAATATAATAAAATTACAAAGAAGAAGCTATAATAAGCAACCTGATGGCACAAGCACCAATATATGTTCCTTTTAAACATTTCAAAAGGTTTGGGTACCAAAATATTATCCGATCTCGGAGATATTACTATGTTTAATCTTGAAGCATGGAAGAATAATGTACTAAAGTAATGTACCTTAGTATTAACATTGCTTTAGTAAGGCATTTATAGCAGGATGCTCATAAGAGCCACATGAAAAATTACAACAAATAGGTGACAAAAAACAAAACAAAACAAAAAATATCGTATTGACTATATTTAGTAGATCCTGTCATACAGGATGCCCATTGGCTGGTTTACAGCTAGAAACAAACCAGCAGGCAGTGGAATCCTAGATTGCTAGGACCCTAGCAGCTGTCTGTGCTTAGAAACTAATAATACTGTACAGCCACTGACATCTTAGTAACCAATGATGCTTGCACATGGGAAATTGTTATTTAGTGGTGGTAGTGCAGCAGTGGGTTTGGGTAGGTAAACATGGGCAAATCTGGCAGTTTAGTTTGCCGTGGCCACAACAGTGAGAGTTTTGACTGAACCCTGCATCACCCTAAGCTTGCATTTCATCCCCACTGTCCATACACCAAAACATCAAGAGCTCCATAACCCATCTGCCAGAGTGGGTCTTTTTACAAGTGTGATAACCTACTGGAGAGATTTATTGCAAAGAATAAAGGCTTCTAATCATTAATGTTTTTTTTTAAATAACAAGCTGTTACTTACCTGGTAGGAGTCTGAAATGATGAGGTCGGCCTCTCTTGTATCTCCAACCCAAGCCCCACTGGAGGTGGAACAGATGGTGGCTAGGGTCAGGAGGAACACGAGTGCCTGTAGGTGTTGCGTGCAGAACTTGTAAGTGGAGTTGCAGGCATGGAGGTGCAGGCAGAGCATCCGGTACAGAACTGGTCCCAGGGAGGCTGAGAGGACAGACAGCCAGCACTGGCACTCGGAAACAGCGTTGAGCCAAGCAGGAGAAAGGAGCAAGGTCATGTGGATAGCCGGGTTCAGCAACAGGCGGGCAAGTGAGGTAACAAGGCATAAGCAGAAGCAAGGTCAGATGAGAAGCCAGGATCAGGAACCGGTAATCAAAGTAATCAGAGTCCAAAAGCAGGGTTGAGGAAAGCCAAGGTTCAGCAACAGGAATCAAGCCAGGTTTAACAGGTTCAGAATATCAGGACACAGCTGAAGACCAGTCAGCACTTTCCAGAAGCCAGGGCATCCTTTAAATAGGCCGTCTGGTGCCAATTGTGGCTAGGGGTGCGCTCCTGCGCGTGCGCGCATTGCCGTTGCATGCCATGAATGCATGCATGTGCACATGTGCACGCTGGGCGCATTCTAACAGTTCTCTTACACAAACCTAACCTTAAAGAACTCTCTGTACATTGGATGCTAGACCTTAAAGTAGAAGTTCACCATAACACTAAAATCTGTAAATCTACAGGCATCCACAATCTAAGACTACCTTATCTAGCCCTGTAAAGAAAAAATTGCTATACATACCTTTTCTAAACTGCTCCGGTCCTGTCCCACGCTGATCTGTCAGCTGCAGCTTCTCTGTGGAGGCGGGTACAGGAGAGGCAGCAACAACAGAAGCCCCATAGTAACTCTATGGGTGATGTCACTTCCCTGGCATTTCACAACCATTGTCAGCTGTGTCCTCTGCAGAGCTTCCACCACTGGGGGACAGACCGGAGTGGCTTCAAATAAAGGTATGTATAGCGATTTTTTCTTGACAGGGCTAGCTAGGTTAGTGTTAGATTGTGGATGCCTGTAGATTAGCAGATTTTAGTTTTAGGGCAAACTTCTACTTTACTACTAATACACACAGCTTATTCATACATAAGCTCTCACTGAGAGTTTCAAATAAATACCATGACTATAAGTCTAGTAGGAATGGATTATAAATAGATTAGTTCCTCTTTTTTCAGCATTAGCATGATTGTCTATGCATTGAAAACATAATTTGGTTTGTAGAAGTGATTCCTTGGGAATAAAGATGACTAAACAGACACAATTAATGACATTTCACTAAACAATGGCAGACAAAATTTGCAAACCTAGCTGCATCTCATTGATATTCATGTATGTACCAGGCTAACTGAAGCTGCAATGTAAACTAACACAAAACAAACAGTACAATTTTTTCTTCTGCAAACAAATAGGTGGAAGTCATTAACATGGCAGACGCATTGCATAAGCTGTCTAGAAAAGAAATGAGATTTTACTGCCAAATTTCCCTCTTTTTATGAACGCAAAATGGATTTGTTTGAATTACTATGAATTTCTGCTAATAATAATAAAGGATATTGTAAACAGTTATTACAGCTCTACAGATAAAGTGAATGTTTTTAGTATGATTGCATGAAACCTTCTATATGAAATGAAGTTTTTTGTGCATGTTTCAGATTGGTATATACTATATTTACTAACAGAAATGTAATTTGGGGCATTGAAGGGTCCATGATCATTAATGCAATTTGGTGTGTCTGAGGAGAAACAACAAGTAGTGCAAGGTTCTGTACTATACAGGTAAAGAATTTTGGACAATTTAAGATACAAAAAAGTGTATAATGTGGAGCCATGTGCCGTATGAAATGCACAGCACAGTGTACAGAGCTGAGGGGTGTGGCTTATATAATGTACAACACAGCATGCAAAGAGAAGATGTGTATGAATATACAACACGATTTATGCAGTGGAACAGTTTGCAGTATAGAATGTAAAGAATTGTGAAAAGACTATAATGGTTTACATACGGTGTGAAGAGGAGAGGGATGTCGAGTACAGAACATACAGCACAGTGTACAGAGTAGAGTGATGTGGTGCATATAATGCACAGCACAGTGTGGAGTGCAGCCATGTGCAGTACTGAACATTTAGCACAGCGTACAGAATAGAGGTGTGTGGAGTGTTGAACATGCAAGTTATTATACAGTGTGGAGTGGTGTGTAATAGATGACACATTATCCTTTAAACAGAAATTTTAGTGTGACAATAATCAGTGTCTGGGGATGAAATTTCCAGGGACTAAAACAGAGCACTGTCCTTGGAAAAAAAGGAACAACTGTCAACTATGGGATGGGAACATCTAGGTGGAATAGCAGGTTTCACGCAATGAGCTGTCACGCAATGCTAATACTATAGGTAAAATACTATATCTCTCCTATGATTCAAACAAAATGATGCATCGCTCAGAGCAGTGGAGTTTAGGTAAAAACTGGAAGTCACAATCTGGGTGCCTAAGCTGTGGTGTCCTCCCATCCACCAAAAGACAAGAGAGTCATCGAGAAAAGACAGCTGGCAACTCCATAGTCCTCAAGTATTTAATGTTGCCATACCAGTGAGTACACAGACAGTGGTAGATGCATTTCGGCGATAAGCCTTGTTCATGTGAACAAGGCTTATCGCCGAAACGTGCCTGCCACTGTCTTTGTACTCACTGGTATGGCAAAATTAAATACTTGAGGAATATGAAGTTGCCAACTATATCTCTCCTACAACTATTTCTGTAGGACACAGTTAGCTGGTGGGGTACAGAGACTTTAGTTTCCATATCAGCCCTGAATCTCCACTCCCAGGCCATACCCTTTGCTTGTTTTGTATCCAGTAGCCCTGGAAGGTATTGTTGTTGAGTCAGAAGTTTAGGGTGCTACAAGCTTAGAGTTTGTGGCACTGTAAGACTGGAGTCACACTTTTTAAAAGTGTGTTTTGATGTGCTGGAGTAGATTAAAGCTCTTAAAGGACTGTGCTACAGTGTGCCTTGGTGACCCGTTTCTGTATTTTAGGGTGTTTTGGACAAGAAAATGCAGTAAAACATGAATAAGGATGTACTAGAATTCAGCATTCTTATAACACCTTCTACAGCGGGTATAAAAAAGAACCACCCCCTTTAAAATGAACACATACAGGCTTTATTTACTAGTGCAACTTATAACATCCAAGTGAAATATATAACAGCAACATGTCAGAAAAAAAAAAAAAATTCAAAAACATAATCACTGATCTGGAAAAAGGATCACCCCCCTCCCTTATGTCAGTATTTTGTTGAACCACATTTTGCTTTAATTACAGTCCTTAGTCTGTTGGGATATGTCTCTATTAACTTTGCACACCTAGACTTTGCAATATGTGTCCACTCTTTTTTGCAGAACTGCTCAAGGTCAGTTAAATGTGATGGAGACTGTTTGTGGACGGCAGTCTTCAAGTCATTCCACAGATTTTCAATGGGGTTTAAGTCTGGGCTCTGACTAAGCCATGTAAGGACAGTCACTATTTTTTCCTTCATCCACTGTGTGGTCATTTTTGCTGTGTGCTTTGGGTCTATGGGGTTGATTTACTAAAGGCAACTCCACTTTGCACTACAAGTGCACTTGAAAGTGCACGGAAAGTGCAGTCACTGTAGATCTGAGCGGAAGATCTGAAATGAGGAGAAGCTCTGCTGATTTTATCATCCATTCATGTGTAAGTTAAAATGTTGTTTTTTATTTTGCTTGCATGTCCCCCTCAGATCTGCAGCAACTGCACTTCCAAGTGCACTTGCAGTGCACTTGTAGTGAAAAGTGGATTTGCCTTTAGTAAATAACCTCATTGTCATGTTGGAAGGTAAACCTTCTTCCCATTGATAACTTTCTGGCAGAGGGTATCAGATTTTCCTCAAGAATTTGATGGTATTTTGCCCCATCCATTTTTCTTCTATCCTAACAAGTGCTCCAGTCCCTGCAGCAGAGAAACACCCCATAACAGAATATTACCACCTTCATGCTTTACTGTAGGAATTGTGTTATTTGGATAGTGAGCTGTATTGGATTTCCTCCAGACATATTCTTTGGTGTTGAGGCCAAATAATTACATTTTTGTCTCATTTGACGCACCTTGAAGATTCTGAGGCCACATGGAAAAAGGTCAAAAGCAAATTATAACTCGCTTGGTAGAAAAATGAGGTAGAAAAATATATAAGAATATATAAATATAAAAACCGTAGCTGCTGTTGCAAAGGTACTAGAACCTTAGTGATGAAGCATATAAGTGATAACAGTGCTGACGGAATAAAGTGCTAGCATTACACAATATAACACACTGTGAAATATAAAAAATATATAAAGTGCTAGGTGCTACCAACATATACACATAAATGCTGTCAGAGTACAATGCTAAAAAATCACACAATAAACCATATAAAGAAAATGTTCTAGAAATGTGCTAAGTGCTTCCAATGCTAATCAATGTTACTGGATGGGTGCTTCTGATTAGATGATCTCCCCTCTTGTGACCCTACTCACCGTGGAACGCACACCGCCAGTGCGAACCCGGAAACACGCTGATGCCTGTTTTTGCTTATTTTCTCATGAGTGACACTTGTAACAGCACAGTGTGTTTTTATAACGGCAGTACTTCACATGTATGTTTTTTTCTTTTTGCCTCAATATATATGAATACCCTGGATTCCTCTAAGAACACCTTTGAATATTTATGCTATGCCTCCCTGTACCTCTAAGCCTGTTTGACTCCTGGACTGCAAATCTGAGGGTCTACAAACTTTGGTGAGTAGGGTCACAAGAGGGGAGATCATCTAATCAGAAGCACCCATCCAGTAACATTGATTACCATTGGAAGCACATTTCTAGTACATTTTCTTTATATGGTTTATTGTGTGATATTTTATCACTGTACCCTGACAGCGTTTATATGTATATGTATAAGTTGGTAGCACCTAGCACTTTATATATTTTTTTTTATATTTCACAGTGTGTTATATTGTGTTATGCTAGCACTTTATTCCGTCAGTGCTGTTATCACTTATATACTAAATGGAAAAAGGTGTTATGGTTAGATGAGACTAAAATGTAATTATTTGGCCTCAACACCAAACAATATGTCTGGTGGAAATCCAGTAGAGCTTACCATCCATGCTGTGCTCCACACTTTTATGAAGGACCAAATTGCATTCCATACTACATTTTAATGTAACACAAAATGCACAATTAAAAGAGCTTACTATGGTTTAGGATATTTTATATATAGTTTTGAAAGCAGGAAAGCTTTTTTTCTAAGTCAAAACTAGAGCCCTTTTCTCCATGTATGTTCTTGAAATAGTTAACGGTTATGCTGTCAAACACTTCTGTATACATGTACAATACTAAAGCTTGCCACAGACTGATTTGACTTTAAAAGAATTTAAAGCATCAATGCAAATATTTCTATGAAATTGTTGCTGCATCCATGTATATTATAGTATGCCTGCAATATGTGCATTGCATTCTCAAGCTTTTTAACAAGACCAGCAGCAATTGCCCTCCGGTACCTCCCACATAATAATCATTATTTTCTTTCATCACAGATAATAAATGACATTTCAGGTTTGAAAACATGCTGGTATAATGTATCCCCTGAGGCATGGTTCCCTTGATCACTCAGGATCTTCATTGGAAACCGGATTGATTGTTCTTTCTGTTTTCCCACTTTTCTGATAATTTGACAATGCCATGTTTCATAGCTTTGCCTTAAGTAATACAATCCTCTTTTGTTTCCAATTATAATGAATTCTCAGCTACTTGTAATGTTCAATCTAGTGGCTGAATGTAACACAAAGAAGGCAATACATTAACTTTTATGGTGACTGTGCAAGTATAATTAATAACCAATAAAAAGTTATTCTAATGACAGAATGCTGAATTATCCTATGTACCTGGCTAGAGAAACTTTAAAGCCCAATTCAACTTCTCTGACATATTTAAGACTATAAGCAAGATTACATTTACTACAATGGCATTCAGGGTAGGGATGGCAGCACCATGATTGCCTATTTAGACAGTTCTTGGCCAAAGTCTAAAACCATCACCTGCAAAATCACTTGCTTCTTTAGGAATTGTCCTTATTGGATACATTCTTGGTAATCCTTTTTTTTTTTCTTTTGGAATATGTATGCATGCAAGCTATACAAGATAATGTGCACCTGAATTGTATACACATTCCAGGTGATCCATTACTAGACAGTACATAAAACTTCACATTTTGCTGATTTGGTTTCATGTAATACCCGCAAAAAAGAAAGTTTGAATTTGTTTTCCAGTAATGATTGCATTGAAAAGCCTGCTACTATACAGTACCTTGAAAAAGTATTCATACCCCTTGATATGTTCCACATTTTGTCATGTTACAACCAAAATCATAAATGTACTTTACTGAGATTTTATGTGATGGAACAACAAAGTGGCATATAAGTGTGAAGTGGAAAGAAAATGATAAATGATGTTCAAAAAATTTTTATTTTATAAATAAATATGTGAAAAGTGTGGTGTGCATTTGTATTCAGCCCCCCTGAGTCAACACTTTGTAGAACCACCTTTCACTGCAATTGCAGCTGTGAGTCTTTTTGGGTATGTCTCTACCAACTTTGCACATCTAGAGAGTGACATTTTTGCTCATTCTTCTTTGCAAAATAGCTTAAGCTCTGTCAGATTGGATGAAGAGCGTCTCCGAACAGCAATTTTCAAGTCTTGCCACAGATTCTCAATTGGATTTAGGTCTGGACTTTGACTGGTCCATTCAAAAACATAAATATGCTTTAATCTAAATCATTTAATTGTAGCTCTGGAGGTATGTTTAGGGTCGTTGTTCTGCTAGAAGATGAACCCCCGCCCCAGTCTCAAGTCTTTTGCAGACTCTAACAGGTTTTCTTCTAAGATTGCCCTGTATCTGGCTCCATCCATCTTCCCATCAACTCTGACCAGCGTCCCTGTCCCTGATGAAAAAAAAACATCCTCACAACATGATGCTGCCACCACTACATTTCACGGAGGGGATGATGTGCTCAGGATAATGTGCAGTGTTAGTTTTCCGCCACACGTAGTGTTTTGCTTTCAGGCCAAAAAGTTCAATTTCTGTCTCATCTGACCAGAGCACCTTCTTCAACATGTTCGCTGTGTCCCCCTTATGGCTTCTCCCAAACTGCAAATGGGACTTCTTATGACTTTCTTTCTACAATGGCTTTCTTCTTACCATTCTTCCATGAAGAAAATATTTATGGAATGCACGACTTATAGTTGTCCTGTGGACAGATACTCCTACCTGAGCTGTGGATCTCTGCAGCTCCTCCCGAGTTACCATGGGCTTCTTGGCTGCTTCTCTGATTAATGCTCTCCTTGCCCCACCTGTCAGTTTAGGTGGAGGGCCCTTTCTTGTTAGGTTTGCAGTAGTGCCATACCCTTTCCATTTTCGGATGATGGATTGAACAGTGCTCCATGAGATGTTCAAAGCGTGGGATATTTTTTTATAACATAAAACTTGGCCACAACTTTAAACAAATAAAATAATTCCTGCGCTACCATGTGCAGAGGGAGAAAAAGGATATAAATATAAAACTGGGAAAAGCTGCCTACACCGGATAGGGTACACCCTGCCCCTATTGGTTAAGTAAATGAATAAAAATATGGTGCTGCGCTAATCCATTCAGAAAATGATAAATAAATATGTGAAAATGTAGAAACAAAAGTGACAGTGCTAATATCTATTAGTCAAGATATCCTAAATGACTATAGAGTGACTGTGTTATGCTAACGTGCTTATATACAGCATAAAACACGTGATAAATCCACATGTGACCAATGCCATGTGCAGAGTAGTGAAAATGAATATAATAGCAATAAATGACCCCAATTTAAAGTATAGTAAAATTCATATAAATAATGTGCAAACCAAGCACACAGCAAACAGACAGAAAAATAAAGTGACTGGTGCAAATGGGCAAGATATAAGTGACAACTGACTAAAAAATGTCCAAAGATAAAGGTGCATATATAGTGATCCTCTCTGAAAGAGTGAGGTGACTGGAACACCTCACTCTCACTCTGGAACACCTGTTTCTACATTCTCACATATGTATTTATCATTTTCCGAATGGATTAGTGCAGCACCATATTTTTATTCATTCGCCACAATTTATCCCAGACCTGTGTGGTGTGTTCATTGGCCTTCATGATGCTGCTTGTTGACTAAGGTTCTTTAAGAAACCTCCGAGGGCTTCACAGAACAGCTGTATTTATACTAAGATTAAATTACAGACAGGTGGACTCTATTTACTAATCAGGTGACTTCTGAAGGCAATTGGCTCCATTAGACTTTAGGGGTATCACAGTAAAGGGGGCTGAAAACAAATGCACGCCACACTTTTCAGATATTTATTTGTAAATACATTTAAAAAACATTAATCATTTTCCTTCCACTTCACAGTTGTGTGCCGCTTTGTGTTGGTCAATCACAAAAAATCCCAATAAAATACATTCACATTTTTGGTTGTAACATGATAAAATGTGGAAAATGTCAAAGGGTGGGAATACTTTTTCAAGGTACTGTATATGATGTTTGACTCATGCCAAACAGGCTGAAAGTCCAGCATTTGGATAAATGCTTGAACAAGAAAAGTTCAGTCCAAACTGGACTGGGAATTGGTTTAATGAGTATAGTGTAAGGTGTGTTAGCCTAAAAGGAGGTAAATCCACAATGATGAAAATAAGGTGGACCTGGTTCTGATCCTAGGGCACTATCTATCTGAACAAGGTAGCCAAATTTCTCAGCAGAAACCAACTCCTGGATGTGTGGTAATAAATGTCTAGTACAAACATCCATTTCTTTTGGACACTCTTTTAAAACATGTATTGTTAATGAGTATCATATACAGGGCTCTGCGTTTCTGGGGGAAGGACTGGCCCTTCTTCAGAAATGACATGTAAAGGTTGGGACTCTGCCATAAGCAGTAACATTTCTAATTTGTACGGATTGTACGGATACAAAATACTAATTAAAAGAGAAGTATGTTTGTTTTTTTCCTAGATTCATACTTACCTAGGTGGATGCAGCATCGGTCAGATGCTGCATCTGTCCCCTGCTGCTTCTGCACTGAGAACCGAACGATCGAACACCGCCGATGGCTCGGTTCTCAGAGCTCCCCGAGCAGACTATAGTCTGCTTCAGTCCGCTCTCTGCTGAAAATGGGTCACAGGAGTGCAAAACGAATTGCACTCCTGTGACCCAAAGGAGAAGCCCAGCCAAAACCAGCTCAGGCTGGACTTCTCTTTTAAGATTATTAACATTATATAAAATCTAGTCTGAAAATATAAATAAATCATGGTACATAAGTTTGTATGTAATCTTATACTACATAATTGATGCCATACGTGTTATCATCTAGTGTAATAAAAATCATCTTACACATATTTGTCTACTCAACATCAAACAATAAGATACATATAAAATATAGTCCATATAATCAAATCAAATAAAAAATATATTAGAAAATTTGACAAAATGGGAGAAAATTGACTTTGAACAGTTTGTAAAAGAATCTGGAAGGAATACCCTAAAAAGCATATAGTAAGGCTGGAGTAGGTAGATGGAACATAAAAATTGAGTGTTAAAAATGAAGGTTCAAGAAAGGAAGGGTGACCCCTGCAAGTCGCACATCTATGGTGTCCTACTGCAATGAATGGAGTGACAACCTCAGCGTGGACTCTGACCAGGTCAGGCCTCCAACACATTTCACCCCCCCCCATTGCTTAGTCATGGGGATTAAGATGTTAAAAATGAAGACTAGGAGACATGATGGGGATGGGGACTGATGAGTGGGAAGGTGTGTGTGGGGGGTTAAGAGATGGATGGGTGGTGTGTGTGAGTGAGGTGGTAGGGGGCTACAGAGAATGTATGTGACTGTTTGATGGTAATAGAACTGAGGAGAGATTAAGATACTGAGGAGAGATACAGAGATATAGAGATGTGCAGAATCACGTGGGTTAAATCAAACTAAGGAAAAGGACTGCAAGAGATGTGCAGAGTGAGACAAAGAAGAGATGCTATCAAATGTAGTGCACATCTGTGTGACAGAAAAACTGAGGAGGAACACACTGAAAAGAGCAGAAAAATGAAATTGTACATGGTCATAGGAGCATTGGTAACATGGTAATTCAATTTATCTGAGAAAGGTGTGCAAGGCTGAGTGGGTGATGGAAAACTGGGCTTCATGGTTGAGTGGTGTGGCACTGAGGAGAGAGGTTAAAAATGAAGTGTAGTAATATAAAAACAGAATTAATATCCAATGTGCATATACAAAGAGTAAAAAGATTATATACAGTGTCTTGCAAAAGTATTCACGCCTCTTGGCTTTTTACCTATTTTGCTACATTACAGCCTTTAGTTCAATGTTTTTTTCAACTGAATTATATGTGATGGATCAAAACATAATAGTCTAAGTTGGTGAAGTAAAATTAGAAAAATATATACATAAAACTATTTTTTTAGAAATAAAAAACTGATAATTGGCATGCGCGTATGTATTCACCCCCTTTGTTATGAAGCCCATAAAAAAGCTCTGGTGCAACCAATTACCTTCAGAAGTCACATAATTAGTGAAATGATGTCCACTTGTGTGCAATATAAGTATCACATGATCTGTCATTACATATACTGTACACACCTTTTTGAAAGGCCCCAGAGGCTGTAACACCTAAGCAAGATGCACCACTAACCAAACACTGCCATGAAGACCAAGGAACTCTCCAAACAAGTAAGGGACAATGTTGTTGAGAAGTACAAGTCAGGGTCAGGTTATAAAAAAATATCCAAATCTTTGATGATCCCTAGGAGCACCATCAAATCTATCATAACCAAATGGAAAGAACATGGCACAATAGCATACCTGCCAAGAGACAGCCGCACACCAAAACTCACGGATCAGGCTAGGGGGGCATTAATCAGAGAGGCGGCACAGAGACCTAAGGTAACCCTGGAGGAGCTGCAGAGTTCCACAGCAGAGACTGGAGCATCTGTACATAGGACGACAATAAGCTGTATGCTCTATAGAGTTGGGCTTTATGGCAGAGTGGGCAGAAGAAAGCCATTACTTTCAGCAAAAAACAAAATGGCATGTTTTAAAGTTTGCAAAAAGGCATGTGGGAGACTCCCAAAATGTATGGAGGAAGGTGCTCTATTCTGATGAGACTAAAATGTAACTTTTTAGCCATCAAAGAAAATGCTATGTCTGGCATAAACCCAACACATCACATTACCCAAAGAACACCATCCCCACAGTGAAACATGGCGGTGGCAGCATCATGCTGTGGGGATGTTTTTCAGCAGTTGGGACTGGGAAACTGGTCTGAGTTCAGGGAAAGATGGATGGTGCTAAATACAGGGATATTTTTGAGCAAAACCTGTACCTGTACCACTCTGTGGGTGATTTGAGGTTAGGACGGAGGTTCACCTTGCAGCAGGACAATGACCCCAAACACACTGCTAAAGCAACACTTGAGTGGTTTAAGGGGAAACATGTAAATGTGTTGGAATGGCCTAGTAAAAACCCAGACCTCAATCCAATAGAAAATCTGTGATCAGACTTAAAACTGTTCTCAAGCACAAACCATCCAACTTGAAGGAGCTGGAGCAGTTTTGCAAGGAGGAATGGGTAAAACTCCCAGTGGTAAGATGTGGCAAGCTCATAGAGACTTATCCAAAGTGACTTGGAGCTGTGATAGCTGAAAAAGGTGGCTCTACAAAGTATTGACGTTAGGGGGGTGAATAGTTATGCACATTGACTTTTTCTGTTATTTTGTCCTATTTGTTGTTTGCTTACAATAAAAAAAAAAATCTTTAAAGTTGTGGGCATGTTCTGTAACTTAAATGATGCAAATCCTCAAACAATCTGTGTTAATTCCAGGTTGTGAGGCAACAAAACACGAAAAATGCCAAGGGGGGTGAATACTTTTGCAAGGCACTGTATATACATATACAGTATCTGAAAAAGTGAGTACACCCCTCACATTTTTGTAAATATTTTATTAAATCTTTTCATGTGACAACACTGAAGAAATTACACTTTGCCACAATGTAAAGTAGTGAGTGTACAGCTTGTATAACAGTGTAACTTTGCTGTCCCCTCAAAATAACTCAACACACAGCCTTTAATGTCTAAACTGCTGGCAACAAAAGTGAGTACACCCCTAAGTGAAAATGTCCAAATTGGGCCCAATTAGCCATTTTCCCTCCACGGTGTCATGTGACTCATTAGTGTTACAAGGTCTCAGGTGTGAATGGGGTGCAGGTGTGTTAAATTTGGTGCTATCGTTCTCACTTTCTCATACTGGTCACTGGAAGTTCAACATGGCACCTCATGGCAAAGAACTCTCTGAGGATCTGAAAAAAAGAATTGTTGCTCTACATAAAGATGGCCTAGGCTATAAGAAGATTGCCACAACCCTGAAAATGAGCTGCAGCACAGTGGCCAAGACCATACAGCGGTTTAACAGGACAGGTTCCACTCAGAACAGGCCTCGCCATGGTCGACCAAAGAAGTTGAGTGCATGTGCTCAGCGTCATATCCAGAGGTTGTCTTTGGGAAATAGACGTATGAGTGCTGCCAGCATTGCTGCAGAGGTTGAAGGGGTGGGGGGTCAGCCTGTCAGTGCTCAGACCATACGCCGCACACTGCATCAAATTGGCCTGCACAGCTGTCATCCCAGAAGGAAGCCTCTTCTAAAGATGATGCACAAGAAAGCTCGCAGTTTGCTAAAGACAAGCAGACTAAGGATATGGATTACTGGAACCATGTCCTGTGGTCTGATGAGACCAAGATAAACTTATTTGGTTCAGATGGTGTCAAGCGTGTGTGGTGGCAACCAGGTGAGGAGTACAAAGACAAAAGTGTTTTGCCTACATTCATGCATGGTAATGGGAGTGTTATGATCCGGGGGGTGCATGAGTGCTGCCAGCACTGGGGAGCTACAGTTCCTTGAGGGAACCATGAATGGCAACATGTACTGTGGCATACCGAAGCAGAGCATGAGCCCCTCCCTTTGGAGACTGGGCCGCAGGGCAATATTCCAACATGATAATGACCCCAAACACACCTCCAAGACGAACCCTGCCTTGCTAAAGAAGTTGAGGGTAAAGTTGATTGACTGGCCAAGCATGTCTCCAGACCTAAACCCTATTGAGCATCTGTGGGGCATCCTCAAATGGAAGGTGGAGGAGCGCAAGATCTCTAACATCCACCAGCTCCATGATGTCGTCATGAAGGAGTGGAAGAGGACTCCAATGGCAACCTGTGAAGCTCTGGTGAACTCCATGCCCAAAAGGGTTAAGGCAGTACTTTGGGCCCAATCTGGCCATTTTCACTTAGGGGTGTACTTACTTTTGTTGCCAGCGGTTTAGACATTAATGGCTGTATGTTGAGTTATTTTGAGGGGACAGAAAATGTACACTGTTATACAAGCTGTATACTCACTACTTTACATTGTAGCAAATTGTCATTTCTTCAGTGTTGTCAAATGAAAAGATATAATAAAATATTTACAAAAATGTGAGGGGTGTACTCACTTTTGTGAGATACTGTATAAAGTGCAATATGCTGTAAATGAATAATACAAAAATCAAAACAGTCTATGGCATAAAAACAATTTATGCCATAGACTGATTATAAAGTGTAATGTGCTCCTTATTCCTTATTATTGGAGGAGCTTGAGCATAGTTGCCAACATTGTAAAAAAAAATTTAGGGACACTTTTTTGGCTGTAGGCGGAGTCTTGTTATAATTAGGGGGCGGGGCATGTATTTGTGGGCGTGGCACATGGGGGAAAGTAAAAATGCCTGCCACCAGCCGTCCGTCCTTGCATCAGGTGTCCCAGCAGATTCCGTCCTTGCATCAGGTGCCCCCAGCAGAGTCCGTCTTTGCATCAGGTGCCCCCAGCGGAGCCCCCCTTACATCAGATGTACCCAGCGGAGCCCCCCTTACATCAGATGTCCCCAGTGGAGCCCCCCTTACATCAGATGTCCCCAGCGGATCCCCCTTACATCAGGTGTCCCCAGCGGTGCCCCCCCTCACATCAGATGTCCCCAGCGGAGCCTCCCTCACATCAGATGTCCCCAGCGGAGCCCCCCTCACATTAGGAGTCCCCAGCGGAGCCCCCCTCACATCAGGAGTCCCCAGCGAAGCCCCCTTTACATCAGGTGTCCCCAGCGGAGCCCCCCTTACATCAGGTGTCCCCAGCGGAGCCCCCTCACATCAGGAGTCCTCAGCGGAGCCCCCCTCACATCAGGAGTCCTCAGCAGAGCCCCCCTCACATCAGGAGTCCCCAGCGGAGCCCCCTTTACATCAGGTGTCCCCAGTGGAGCCCCCCTTTACATCAGGTGTCCCCTGCGGAGCCCCCCTCACATCAGGAGTCCCCAGCAGAGCCCCCTCACATCAGGAGTCCCCAGCGGAGCCCCACTCACACCAGGAGTCCCCAGTGGAGCCCCCCTCACACCAGGAGTCCCCAGCGGAGCCCCCCTCACACCAGAAGAACCCAGCGGAGCCCCCCTTTACATCAGGTATCCCCAGCGGAGCCCCCCTTTACATCAGGTGTCCCCAGCGGAGCCCCCCTCACATCAGGAGTCCTCAGCGGAGCCCCCTTACATCAGGAGTCCTCAGCGGAGCCCCCTCACATCAGGAGTCCCCAGCGGAGCCCCCCTCACACCAGGAGTCCCCAGCAGAGCCCCCTTACATCAGATGTCCCCAGCGGTGCCCCCTTAACATCAGGTGTCCCCAGCGGTGCCCCCCTAACATCAGGTGTCCCCAGCAGTGCCCCCCTTACCTTTCTATAGCAGACCGGCAGCGGGGCGGGTAGGCGGGACGAGGCGGAGCGAGGCGCAGGGTGGGCGGCGACGCAGGAGCTTCGTCTAGCCGCCCAGCCATTCCTGGTCTCCTTAAAAATGGCAGCCGACGGAGACAATGTCTCCACCGGCTGCGGACCTCCAGCGGCGGCGGCGAAAATTCATAAAAAAACTGATTTCTCGGGACATTTCCCAGGAAACAATGAACTCTGGAGAAGAGTCCAAATCCTGGGAATGTCCCGGGAAATCCGGGACAGTTGGTAAGTATGCTTGAGGGGCTGACATGTGAGGAACTAGGAAGCAACCAAGGAAGAGAGAGTCAGTGTAAAGGGCAGGGGAGTGCTGATTACCGGGGCTGCAGAGCTGGTTTTGAGGTGATACCTTTGTCCCAGCACTTGTGGATATGCACATTAAGGCTTGGTTTTAATCTGGAAAATGTGAGTGATACTTGTTTCATGTTTTATACAAATAAATCCTTTTAAAACGGTAAAGCACTATTACAAGCTTTGTTACTTTGCATGTGGACGATGTGAGTGAAGATCAATGGTAAACAATTAGGAAGGAGCACAACCTGTAGTGTGAGACATCTGAGCTATAAGAAGGAGAAAAAAAATCAAAGAAACTAATCAGAGGATTGTTTGTGATCTAAGGCGCAGATATTAAGCCTATAAGATGAGGGCACAACTGGAGACCTTGAAACGAGGATATCTGTTATGCACAGAGGTGGAGTAATGTGAAGATATTACTTTCAATTATATTGATATCACAAATCACAAAATGGACTGTTTTTTGCACTACTGATTGGAATCTATAAAGACACCGTGTGGAATAAGGAACACATTACACTTTATTATCAGTCTCTGGCATAAATTGTTTTGACTTTTGTATTATTAATTTGTAGCATATTGCACTTTATATATGTATATATATAATTTTATACTCTTTATATATGCACATTGGGTATTAGTTTTGTTTTTATAGCGCTGCACTTAATTTTTAATCTTTTTGTACTATCACATATTTGGAAGTGTGGGAAGTGCCGGCAGCTTCTAGGAATTACATAACAGCTCACAAGGTTTTTTCAAATTTTACACTAAGGAAAGAGGGACTAGAAAGGTTTTTAATGGTGGAGCTGAGGAAGTTGAGTGGTGTAAGACAGAAGAGAGGAAGGGTTAAGCAGAGCAGAGAATGGAACAGAATGACTGGAAACAGGACTTTTCTTCAATGGACACATGGGGAATACAGTTTCGGCACCTCCAGCACTGAATGTATGTAATGGCAAGGGGTACTAGAGTGTGCTGGAGGGTCTTTTGGTCCTGGCTGCTGGGGGATCTATTGTTGCTAGTGGGGGTCTATTATTGTTGGAGTGGGAGTATTTTTTGTAGTGGCTCTGTTGTTGCTGGGGGTCTACTATTTATGGGGAGGGGGGTATTGTAGATGGGGGAGGTCAGTGCTCAGAAGTGGGTAGGGGGCGGAAACAAGGGGTGATTCGGAATGAGGGAGTACCTGCACCTATTTCCTGAGAACAAAAAGCCCTGACAGGAAGGATTGTGCAGGATTGTGCAGGATTGAGTGGCTCACGAGTGGGGCTGAGGAAGTGAAGCAATGTGAAACAGGATAGGAGTTAAATGGAGCAGAGGATAAACTAAAAAGGACTGAGCGTAAGCAAGCATATGTTGGTAATAATGAAAACTTAAATAATGACTTAAAGACAGCTGGCTGGATCTAAGGGTGATGTTGGCACCTGAAATTTATTCAGGCAGATGTGGGCATAGAGTTTGCCACAGAGAGCAGGCTTGAACTGAGGGAAATGAATGTGATCAATGGGGATGTAATTTGGATGAAGTAAACAGTGACATGAAATGGAGACACAATGAAACTACTGTAGGTGGGTTCTTCCAAACATCTTGGAGAACGAACCACAGATCTTCTGTGGATGTAGGCTTCCTCAAATCTTTTTGTCTCTTCATGTGATCCCAGACAGACTCAATGATGTTGAGATCACTTCCAGGACTCCATGTTCTTCTTTAAGCTGAAGATAGTTCTTAATGACATTGGCTATATGTCCTGCTGTAGAATAAATTTAAGTCCAATCACACACCTTGGTATGGTATGATGGATAAGTATCTGCCTGTATTTCTCAGAATTGTGGACTTCATCAATCCTGAACTAATATCCAGCTCCATTTGCAGAAATACAGCTCCAAACTTGCAAGGAACCTCTACCATGCTTCACTGTTGCCTGCAGACACTCTCCAGCCCTTTTGGCAAACACGCTGCCTCTTGCTACAGCCAAATATTTAAAATTTTTACTCATCGGTCCAGAGCACCTGCTACCATTTTTCTGCACCACAGGTATGTTTTCATGTATAATTGAGTTGCTTATCCTTGTATCCACATGGAGGCATGGCTTTTTGGCCACAATTCTTCCATGAAGACCATTTCTGGCCATACTTCTCAGGACAGTAGATAGGTGCACCTGAGTACCCTAGTTTCTGCCAGTTCTGTGCTGATGTCACTGCTGGACAAGTTCCATTGCCTAAGAGAAGTAAGCATGATGTGTCTTTCATCTGCAGCAAAAGTGACATCTTGGCCAACCACTGCTTCTACAGTCCTCACTGTTGCACGTTTCTTTGTGCTTCTTCCAAAGAGCTTGAAATGCACATCTTGAAACCCCAGTCTGCTTTGAAACCTTTGCCTGGGAGAGACCTTGCTGATGTAGTATACAGTGTATTGAAAAAGTATTAATACCCCTTGAAATTTTCCACATTTTGTCATGTTACAACCAAAAAGGTAAATGTATTTTATTGGAATTTTATTTTATAGACCAGTGATGGCAAACCTTGGCACCCCAGATGTTTTGAAACTACATTTCCCATGATGCTCATTCACTCTGTAGTGTAGTTGAGCATCATGGAAAATGTAGTTCCAAAACATCTGGGGTGCCAAGGTTGGCCATCACTGTTATAGACCATCGCAAAATGGCACATAATTGTAAAGTGGAAGAAAATGATAAATGGTTTTCAATTTTTTTTTACAAATAAATATCTGAAAAGTGTGGCATGCATTTGTATTCATCCCCCTGAGTCAATATTTTGTAGAACCACCTTTTGCTGCAATTACAGCTGCAAGTCTTTTTGGGTATGTCTCTACCAGCTTTGCACATCTAGAGAGTGACATTTTTTCCTATTCTTCTTTGCAAAAAAGCTCAAGCTCTGTCAGACTGGATGGGGCACATCTGTGAACAGCAATTTTCAAGTCTTGCCACAGATTCCCAATTGGATTTAGATCTGGACTTTGACTGGGCCATTCTAACACATGAATAGGGATGAGCTGAACACCCCCCTGTTCGGTTCGCACCAGAACATGCAAACAGGAAAAAAGTTCGTTCGAACACCGTTAAAGTCTATGGGACACGAACATGAAACTCATGCTCGACTCGAACATCGGCTGTTCGTCAATTCGCTGAACAGCGAACAATTTGGGGTGTTCGCGGCAAATTCGAGGGCCACAGAACACCCTTTAAAAGTCTATGGGAGAAATCAAAAGTGCTAATTTTAAAGGCTTATATGCAAGTTATTGTCATAAAATGTGTTTGGGGACCTGGGTCCTGCCCCAGGGGACATGGATCAATGCAAAAAAAAGTTTTAAAAACGGCCGTTTTTTCAGGAGCAGTGATTTTAATAATGCTTAAAGTCAAACAATAAAAGTGTAATATCCCTTTAAATTTCGTAGCTGGGGGGTGTCTATAGTATGCCTGTAAAGGGGCGCATGTTTCCCATGTTTAGAAGAGTCTGACAGCAAAATGACATTTCAAAGGAAAAAAGTCATTTAAAACTACTCGCGGCTATTGCATTGCCGGTCCGACAATACACATAAAAGTTCATTGATAAAAACAGCATGGGAATTCCCCACAGGGGAACCCCGAACCAAAATTTAAAAAAAAAATGACGTGGGGGTCCCCCTAAATTCCATACCAGGCCCTTCAGGTCTGGTATGGATATTAAGGGGAACCCCGGCCAAAATTAAAAAAAAAATGACGTGGGGGTCCCCCTAAATTCCATACCAGGCCCTTCAGGTCTGGTATGGATTTTAAGGGGAACCCCGCGCCAAAATTAAAAAAAAAAAACGGCGTGGGGTCCCCCCAAATATCCATACCAGTAGCCCCCAAATATCCATACCAGTAGTCCCCAAAACACCTTGTCCCCATGTTGATGAGGACAAGGGCTTCATCCCCACAACCCTGGCCGGTGGTTGTGGGGGTCTGCGGGCGGGGGGCTTATCGGAATCTGGAAGCCCCCTTTAACAAGATCCCGCCTCCCCGTGTGAAATGGTAAGGGGGTACAAAAGTACCCCTACGATTTCACTAAAAAACTATCAAAAATGTTAAAAATGACAAGAGACAGTTTTTGACAATTCTTTATTTAAATGCTTCTTCTTTCTTCTTTCTTCTATCTTCCTTCATCTTCTTCTTCTTCTTCTGGTTCTTCTGGCTCTTCTGGTTCTTCCTCCGGCGTTCTCGTCCAGCATCTCCTCCGTGGCATCTTCTATCTTCTTCTCCTCGGGCCGCTCCGCACCCATGGAATGGGGGGAGGCTCCCGCTCTTCTCTTCATCTTCTTCATCTTCTTCTTCATCTTCTTCTCTTCTTCTCTTTTTCATTTTCTTCTCCGGGCCGCTCCACACCAATGCTGGCATGGAGGGAGGCTCCCGCTGTGTGATGCGTCTCCTCTTCTGATGGTTCTTAAATAACGGGGGGTGGGGCCACCCGGTGACCCCGCCCCCTCTGACGCACAGTGACTTGACGGGACTTCCCTGTGACGTCATGGGGAATACCACAGGGAAGTCCCGTCATGTCCCGTGCGTCAGAGGGGGCGGGGTCACCGTGTGGCCCTGCCCCCCCGTTATTTAAGAACCGTCAGAAGAGGAGACACGTCACACCGGGAGCCTCCCTTCATGCCAGCATTGGTGCGGAGCGGCCCGGAGAAGAAAATGAAGAAGAGAAGAAGAGAAGAAGATGAAGAAGAAGATGAAGAAGAGAAGAAGATGAAGAGAAGAGTGGGAGCCTCCCCCCATGCCCTGGGTGCGGAGCGGCCCAAGGAGAAGAAGATAGAAGTTGCCGCGGAGGAGATGCTGGATGAGAACGCCGGAGGAAGAACCAGAAGAGCCAGAAGAACCAGAAGAAGAAGATGAAGGAAGAAAGAAGAAAGAAGAAGCATTTAAATAAAGGAATTGTCAAAAACTGTCTCTTGTCATTTTTAACATTTTTGACAGTTTTTTAGTGAAATGGTAGGGGTACTTTTGTACCCCCTTACCATTTCACACAGGGGGGGGGATCTGGGGTTCCCCTTGTTAAAGGGGGCTTCCAGATTCCGATAAGCGTTGTGGAGATGAGGGTTAAGGGTTGTGGGGATGAGGCCCTTGTCCTCATCAACATGGGGACAAGGTGTTTTGGGGGGCTACCCCAAAGCACCCTCCAAATGTTGAGGGCATGTGGCCTGGTACGGTTCAGGAGGGGGGGCGCTCTCTCATCCCCCCTCTTTTCCTGCGGCCTGCCAGGTTGCGTGCTCGGATAAGGGTCTGGTATGGATTTTTGGGGGGACCCCACGCCGTTTTTTTTAAAAATTTTGGAGCGGGGTTCCCCTTAAAATCCATACTAGACCTGAAGTGTCTGGTATGGAATTTAGGGGGACCCCCACGTCTTTTTTTTTTTTTTTTTGGCCAGGGTTCCCCTTAATATCCATACCAGACCTGAAGGGCCTGGTATGAAATTTAGGGGGAGCCCCACGTCATTTTTTTTAAAATTTTGGCCGGGGTTCCCCTTAATATCCATACCAGACCTGAAGAGCCTGGTATGGAATTTAGGGGGACCCCCACGTCATTTTTTTTTTTACATTTTGGTTCAGGGTTCCCCTGTGGGGAATTCCCATGCCGTTTTTATCAATGAACTTTTATGTGTATTGTCGGACCGGCAATGCAATAGCCGCGAGTAGTTTTAAAAGACTTTTTTCCTTTGAAATGTCATTTTGCTGTCAGACTGTTCTAAACACGGGAAACATGCGCCCTGTTACAGGCATACTATAGACACCCCCCAGCTACGAAGTTTAAAGGGATATTACACTTTTATTGTTTGACTTTA
The DNA here is from genome assembly GCF_042186555.1 of Aquarana catesbeiana. NCBI lineage: Eukaryota > Metazoa > Chordata > Amphibia > Anura > Ranidae > Aquarana > Aquarana catesbeiana. The sequence goes on from NC_133326.1 coordinate 295,441,493, forward strand.
AGCATTATTAAAATCACTGCTCCTGAAAAAACGGCCTTTTTAAAACTTTTTTGCATTGATCCATGTCCCCTGGGGCAGGACCCAGGTCCCCAAACACTTTTTATGACAATAACTTGCATATAAGCCTTTAAAATTAGCACTTTTGATTTCTCCCATAGACTTTTAAAGGGTGTTCTGCGGCATTCGAATTTGCCGCGAACACCCCAAATTGTTCGCTGTTCGGCGAACTTGCGAACAGCCAATGTTCGAGTCGAACATGAGTTCGACTCAAACTCAAAGCTCATCCCTACATATGAATATGCTTTGGTCAAAACTATTCCATTGTAGTTCTGGCTCACTAAGGTTCTCTAAAAGACCTCTGTGGGCTTTACAGAACAGCTGAATTTATACAAAGATTAAATTACACACAGGTGGACTCTATTTACTAATTAGGTGACTTCTGAAGGCAATTGGTTCCACTAGATTTTAGTTAGGGGTATCAGAGTAAAAGGGGCTGAATACAAATGCACGCCGCACTTTTCAGATATTTATTTGTAAAACATTTTGAAAACCATTTATCATTTTCCTTCCACTTCACAAATATGTGCCACTTTGTGTTGGTCTATCACATAACATCCCAATAAAATACATGCAATACATGCAAAAACAAATAATGTGAACAGCAATTTTCAAGTCTTGCCACAGATTCTCAATTGGATTTAGGTCTGGACTTTGACTGGGCCATTCTAACACATGAATATGCTTTGATCAAAACTATTCCATTGTAGTTCTGGCTGTATGTTTAGGGTCGTTGTTCTGCTGGAAGGTGAACCTCCACCCCAGTCTCAAGCCTTTTGCAGACTGTAACATGTTTTCTTCTAAGATTGCCTTGTATTTGGTTCCATCCATCTTCCCAACAACTCTGACCAGCTTCCCTGTCCCTGCTGAAGAAGAGTATCTTCCAATAGGATGCTGCTGTGTTTAGAGTGATGTGCTGTGTTTGTTTTCCGCCACACATAGCATTTTACTTTTAGGCCAAAAAATTTAAATTTGGTCTCATCTGACCAGAGCACCATCTTCCGCATGTTTGCTGTGTCCCTCCTCTTCTTGCAAACTGCAAACGGGACTTCTTATGGCTTTCCTTCAACAATGACTTTCTTCTTGCTACTCTTTCATAAAGGCTATATTTGTGAAGTGCACGACTTATACCGTAGTTGTCCTGTGGACAGATTCTCCCACCTGAGCTGTGGATCTCTGCAGCTCCTCCAGAGTTACCATGGGCCTCTTGGCTGCTTATCTGATTAAAGATAACTGCCTGGCCTGGCAGTTTAGGTGGACGGCCTTGGTAGGTTTGCAGTTGTGCCATACTCTTTCCATTTCCAATGATGGATTGAACAGTGCTCTGTGAGTTGTTCAAAGCTTGGGATATTATTTTTATAACCTAACGCTGCTTCAAACTTCTACACAACTTTATCCCTGACCTGTCTGGTGTGTTCCTTGGCCTTCATGATGCTGTTTTATCACTAAGGTTCTCTAAAAGACCTCTGAGGGCTTTACAGAACAGCTGAATTTATACAAAAATTAAATTACACACAGGTGGACTCTATTTACTAATTAGGTGACTTCTGAAGGCAATTGGTTCCACTAGATTTTAGTTAGGGGTATCAGAGTAAAAGGGGCTGAATACAAATGCACGCCGCACTTTTCAGATATTTATTTGTAAAACATTTTGAAAACCATTTATCATTTTCCTTCCACTTCACAAATATGTGCCACTTTGTGTTGGTCTATCACATAACATCCCAATAAAATACATGCAATACATGCAAAAACAAACAATATTTTTGGTTGTAACATGACAGAATGTGGAAAATTTCAAGGGGTATGAATACTTTTTGTATTGTTGCTGTGCTCAGTCTTGCCATGGTGTATGACCTGTGACATTGAACTGTCTTCCACAACCTCACCTTAGTTACAGAGTTTTCTGTTCCTCACCCAGTTTTAAGCCTCCTACACAGCTGTTTCTGTTTTAGTTAATGACTGTGTTTCAAACTATATATGAAATTGATGATCATTGGAATCTGCTTGGTATAGTTAGTTAATCACACACCTGACTCTAATCCTACAAAATCTCTGACTTTGTGCAAGTGTAATGCCGCGTACACACGGTCGGAATTTCCGACAACAAATGTTCGATGTGAGCTTGTTGTCGGAAATTCCAACCATGTGTAGGCTCCATCAGACATTTGCTGTCGGAATTTCCGACAACAAAAATTTGAGAGCTGGATCTCAAATTTTCCGACAACGAAATCCGTTGTCAGAAATTTTGATCGTGTGTACACAATTCCGACGCACAAAATTCCACGCATGCTCGCAATCAAGCAGAAGAGCTGAACTGGCTATTGAACTTCATTTTTCTCGGCTCGTCGTACGTGTTGTACATCACTGCGTTCTTGACATTCGGAATTTCCGACAACATTTGTGTGACCGTGTGTATGCAAGACAAGTTTGAGCCAACATCCGTCAGGAATAAATACACGGTTTTGTTGTCGGTATGTCCGATCGCGTATACGCGGCATAAGAATTAATGCTGGTTTGAAGCCAAAGGGTAGTCACACAAAATATTAATTTGCTTTAGATTTTTCTTCTGCTCACTCACCAGGTTTCTGTCATGGTGGTACATAAGTGATGGGAGGCACTATGATATTTAAAGCATTCTCTCATGTTAAATATGTGTTTATTAAACCCTTGTTAAAATGTCTGGATTGTTCTCCTGACTCACTGAAAATGACAAGGGCAAGTGAGCAGGTAGATGACAAATTGGGAAGAGCAGTTAAGGTAAGATGTGGCCAACCAGGTTGCTGAAGTGCAGGTGGAATTAAAGGTTTTTGGTTTCCTCACTCACAACTATGCAACAGAGGCATCTTGGAGTGTTGCATTTTAAACATCCTAGGTTATCTTTGGGCGAGGAAAGATCCAGTCTTTTTTTTTGGGGGGGGGGGGGCTACTGTGCTGGTGCTTGGAGTATAAGTGGTTGAGCTAAGTCCCCGCAGTCTAAATTATGTGTTATACAAAAGTAGAAATACCATAATGAGAAATGCTTAGACAGAAAATGAAAGATGTTTTGTTACAGTGTAACAAGGACACAGGTTCTAGCTTGTTTGAAGTACATTGAAGTGCACAGTGGTCAGAAGTATATACAGTTTTCCTTACATTTCTGGTCAGCAAGTGCAAAAATCAGTTCTTTAATTGGTATCAATGGACATTATAATAAACCATTCAAAAGCAATACCTTGAAAGGATTGAGAAAAAAAAGTGGAGTGCATTACAGGAGTTGCCCACCACCCATCTCAAAGTAATTGAGAAGTAAAATGTAGCACACTTGTGGGTGGGGCCAAAAGTGGGCAGGGTCATAAAGTCGGTATTGCTTCTCAGTGTATGATAGTGAACAAAATGTAAAGGTGTTGGCGCTACAAAACATCACATAAAACATGCAAAAGTGCATGATAAAGATACACCATGTGCTTAATTAATTGCAAACTAATAAAGTCCAATGTGACAATCCCAACACCATATATAACATAACAAGAATCTTCTAGTTTGATGTATCTTCAAATAAATGCTCATAAGGTAGATGGCAACTCACAAAAGGTGTTTGACCACTTTTTAGGGTAGATCAAAATATGCTTTATTTGGATAAACCAAATGGATCCTGGGTTTACACCTCTCCAATTTGAGACTCCTTCCGGCATAGGCTGGTGATGTGGGAACAAACTCCACCAAGGACACAAAGAAGAGCTTCATGGGGTAGTACAATTTATTTTAAAAGGTTTAAAATTAGTAGCGTAGGTTGCACTCACATGTGGCTGTGCCAATCCCGGCACTAAGGTGTCTACAGCATGTGCGGCTGGAAATACAAGGTTCGTAATGGTGCCGTTACGAGCCTCGTATACCCATCCGGTATACCCCCATGGGTTTCTTCGTACTGTAAATGATCCCTTGAAGACTGCTGCTGATGCTGAGTGCAAGGCTCCACCTCCATGCTGACACAATCCTCCTCCTCCTTTTCCTGTGTGATCGGCGGGCATGCAGGAACACTGTCTGGATAAAGAGGTGAGAGGTAAGGAAGTCCTCCTCTTCCTCCCTGTGTTCTGCCTCAAGTGCCCTGTCCATTATTCCATGCAGCATGTGCTCCAACAGGTGGACAATGTCACTGATGCATGCACTGTCACTGCTCACCATCCTCGTGGTCTCCTCAAATGGTGACAGGACAGTGCATGCATCCCTGATCATAGCCCACTGGCATGGGGAAAAAAAAACTAGCTCCCCTGACCCTGTCCTGGTGCCATAGTCGCATAGGTACTCATTGATGGCCCTCTGATGCATGTGCAGCTGCTGCAGCATGACCAACGTTGAGTTCCACCTGGTGGGCATGTCACAGATTCTTGAACAGGTTAAATTCCTTTTGGAGGTCAGCCAGCCAAGCACTGGCATTATATGACCTGCGGAAATGCACACAGACTTTCCTGGCCTGCCTCAGGACATCCTGTAAGCCCGGGTACCTGCCCAAGAACCGCTGCCAAACAGGGCACATGGGTCAGTTGTCACTGTCGGAGGGCGGAGAGGAGGTTGGTGCCATTGTCGCAAACCACCATACCTGGCTTAAGCTGGCGTGGTGTCAACCACCTCTGAACCTGCCCCTGCAGAGCTGACAGAATCTCTGCCCCAGTGTGGCTCCTATCCCTCAAGCACACCAGCTCAACCACCGCATAGCATCTTTTTGTCTGCGTGCTTGCGTAGCCCCTTAAACGCCTACGGAGCACCACTGGTTCCGAGAACAAATCAGCACAGGAAGAGGCCATGGAGGAAGAAGAAGAGGAGGGGGTGGAGGAGAGAGGTGTGGCAGAATCACCACTAGTTGAATTTTGGAGGTGTGGTGGCGGAACAACCTCCAACACTATTACACCCTGTCCTGCATCCTTCCTAGCTGCCAGAAGAGTCACCCAGTGCGCGGTGAAAGATAGGTAACGTCCCTGTCCATGTCTGCTGGACCATGAGTCAGCGGTAATATGCACCTTACCGCTGACTGCCCTGTCCAGCGAGGCCAAGACATTGCCTTCCACATGCTGGAAGAGAGAGCTGGAATCGCCTTCCGTGAGAAAAAGTGGCGTTTGGGAACCTGCCACTGAGGAACCGCACAGGAAGGGGGCAGAGTCTACCAACTCAAAAAGCAGCAGTTGAAGTGCTAGCAATTTAGCCAAGCTAGCATTCAACCGCTGGGCATGTGGATGGCTGGGAGTGAACTTCTTTCGGCGGTGCAGCAGCTGGGGCAGGGAAATTTGCCTGGTACAATCTGACGTCGGTGTACCGATAGCAGATTGCTCGCAAGTACTTGGCTGTGATACACCTAATTCTACACCTTCATTCCTCTCAGTGCAGGTTTCAGAGAGGACTGAAGGTATAGTGGGGTTGGAGATCCCAGCTGATGAGGAGCAAGGAGAGGTCCGCTTTGTTCTTTGGTGTGGGTCTTTTAGGTACGCTTGCCAATGAACTGCATGGCAGGTCGACATATGTCTGGTCAAGCTTGTGGTGCCCAAGCGGGTGATGTTTTGGCCACGTGAGATACACTTGATACATATGTTGCAAATAGCAGTGGTGGGATCTGATGCACTCGTCTCAAAAAAGGCCTACACCAAAGAACTTTTGGAATAATGCACAGAGACAGTAGTGCCCTGCACATGCGGAGCTCTGCGGTGTGATGCAGTTGGTGTGCTGCCTTTAAGCTGGCCCCTGGAGAACATCCTGCCTCGTTGGAGATGTGCCTCCTCCTCCTCCCTCCTATCAGGCACCCACATGGAGTCAGTGACCTCATCATCCCCTCCCTCCTCATCACTGGAGCAAAGCTGGCAGTATGCTGCAGTTGGGGGAACAGGACTGCCAGATTGCTGTCTTTTGGCACCCCCTCTCTCTGGGCTCATGTTACTGCCTTCCTCTAGCTGGGTACCATCATCGAAGACTTCAAAACGCTGGGCATCCTCCTGGAGCATGTACCCAACACTGTGGTCAGTTCAGGGGACTCCTCAGGAGGACATGGTGGGGCTAGGGAAGGAGTGACTGATGCCATTGAACCAAGGGAAGAGGCCGCCTTGGCAGCTGCTTTGCCAGGCAAAGTACTCTGAGCCTGGGTGAGAGAGGATGAGGAGGATGAGGGCAGCTTGGTCATCCACTCTACCAAATCTTACGCATGTTGCAGCTCAACACGGCCAGCTGCCGAAAAAAAGGACAAGCATGTCCCACAGTCACGTGCTGATGAGGATGCACCGTCTCCATGACCAGCACTGTTGCCTCTAGACACAGAGCCTGCTTGCCCTCTTTTATTGGCTTGTGACTCTCTGCCTCTCCTTGTTGGCCTTCCAGACATACTAATGGCCTGCAGTAAGATGTAGCTGCACAAAGCTGGGATGTATATATACTGCAGCTAGCAGAATCAACTGCCTGCCTGTGGTACTAATAGGATCAGAAGAACACCACCAATTGTCTTCAGTTAGCTTTAGGTGCACACGGTGCAGGGGACGCAATACACTAACTGTAAATACTGCAGCTGCCTGCCTGTGGTACTAATAGGATCAGAAGAACACAACCAATTTTCTTCAGGTAGCTTTAGGTGCACACTGTGCAGAGGACACAGTACACTAACTGTAAATACTGTAGCTTCCTGCCTGGGGTATCAATAGGAGCAGAACAACAGCAATTGTCTTAGGGTAGCTTTAGGTGCACACTGTGCAGAGGACACAGTACACTAACTGTATATACTGTAGCTGCCTGCCTGTGGTATTAATAGGAGCAGAACAACAGCAATTGTCTTCAGGTAGCTTTAGGTACACACTGTGCAGAGGACGCAGTACACTAACTGTAAATACTGCAGCTGCCTGCCTGTGGTATTAATAGGATCAGAAGAACACCACCAATTTTCTTCAGGTAGCTTTAGGTGCACACTGTGCAGAGGACACAGTACACTAACTGTAAATACTGTAGCTGCCTGCCTGTGGCATTAATAGGAGCAGAACAACAGCAATTGTCTTCAGGTAGCTTTAGATGCACACTGTGCAGAGGGCGCACTACACTAACTTGTAAATACTGCAGCTGCCTGTGGTACTAATAGGATCAGAAGAACACCACCAATTTCTTCAGGTAGCTTTAGGTGCACACTGTGCAGAGGACACACTACACTAACTGTAAATACTGCAGCTGCCTGCAGTACTAATAGGATCAGAAGAACACCATCAATTTTCTTCAGGTAGCTTTAGGTGCACACTGTGCAGAGGACGCACTACACTAACTTGTAAATACTGCAGCTGCCTGCGGTACTAATAGGATCAGAAGAACATCACCAATTTTCTTCAGGTAGCTTTAGGTGCACACTGTGCAGAGGACGCACTACACTAGCTTGTAAATACTGCAGCTGCCTGTGGTACTAATAGGATCAGAAGAACACCACCAATTTTCTTCAGGTAGCTTTAGGTGCACACTGTGCAGAGGACGCACTACACTAACTGTGAATACTGCAGCTGCCTGCGGCACTAATAGGATTAGAAGAACACCACCAATTTTCTTCAGGTAGCTTTAAGTGCACACTGTGCAGAGGACGCACTACACTAACTTGTAAATACTGCAGCTGCCTGCAGTACTAATAGGATCAGAAGAACACCACCAATTTTCTTCAGGTAGCTTTAGGTGCACATTGTGCAGAGGACGCACTACACTAACTTGTAAATACTGCAGCTGCCTGCAGTACTAATAGGATCAGAAGAACATCACCAATTTTCTTCAGGTAGCTTTAGGTGCACACTGTGCAGAGGACGCACTACACTAACTTGTAAATACTGCAGCTGCCTGCGGTACTAATAGGATCAGAAGAATACCACCAATTTTCTTTAGGTAGCTTTAGATGCACACTGTTCAGAGGATGCACTACACTAACTGTAAATACTGTAGCTAATAGGACTAATAGGATCAGAAGAACACCAGCAATTTTCTTCAGGTAGCTGTAAATACTGTAAAAACACCTGCCTGACTGTCAGTAGGAAGAGAATAACAGGAACGGATCTAGCTAAACTGAACACAGTGTATATATCAGGGGCGGATCCAGGGGGGCAACGGGGCAATTGCCCCCCCCCCCCCCCGAAGAAAGAATATGAGTGGGTGAGCCGATGGGTGAGCGAGAGGATGGGCAGGCTAGTGAGCAGGTCAATGAATGAGTAATCATGCCACCGGCCCAAGTGTGCGGCTGGCGTGTGACTGAGGCTGAGCGAGCAGAGAGGTGTTGAAGCCGCTCCCCTTCTGAATATGTGACTGAAGGGACGTTGCGTCGTGGCCATCTTGATACTCCCGCACTCATCCACAGTAAGCCTAGTGTTATAAGTCGGCAAGCGGACATCTTTATACACCCACCAGAGTCTTGCTTTTCACAGTTATTTTTAACAGTAAACTCAACTTATATTTCACTAAATAAGCGGAGTTTACTGTTAAAAATAACTGTGAAAAGCAAGACTCTGGTGGGTGTATAAAGATGTTTGCCTGACGACTTCTAACTCTAGTCTTATTGCTGACAAGTGAGGGTGTACCAAGATGGCTGCAATGCAACATCACTTTGCTTGCATATTCTGATGAGTTACATGAGGTAATGAGTTACATTATCTCTCACTGCCTGCCCTCAGGCTCACTCTGGGACACAGCCACTGGCAAGTGACAATCCGCATCTTGTGGCAGGCGACATTGGCAAGTGACAATCCGCATCTTGTGGCAGGTGACATTGGCAAGTGACAATCTGCATCTTGTGGCAGGTGACATTGGCAAGTGACAATCCGCATCTTGTGGCAGGCGACATTGGCAAGTGACAATCTGCATCTTGTGGCAGGCGACATTGGCAAGTGACAATCTGCATCTTGTGACATATGACATTGGCAAGTGACAATCTGCATCTTGTGGCAGGCGACTTTGGCAAGTGACAATCCGCATCTTGTGGCAGGCGACATTGGCAAGTGACGATCCGCATCTTGTGGCAGGCAACATTGGCAAGTGACAATCCACATCTGGTGGCAGAGGATGTGGCAAGTGACATGGCAAGTGACAATCCGAATTTGGTGGCAGCCAACAGTGGCAAGTGACACGCTGCATCTGGTGGCAACCAACAGTGGCAAGTGACACGCATAGGGCTCCCACTGATTCTGCATTATGGTGAGTTGAACGATTGCATTTTACATTACAATGTAATAATAGAAATAATGCGCTTCAATCATCCTGTGACCATATCAACCATGCGCCGTGATGATTGAAGTGCCAACACCAGCCATTGCCCCGACAAATTGCCCGCAAAATTTTCTGGCAGTGCCCCTCCCGAAACTAGGCTCGGATCCCCCCCTGGTATATATATATATATATATATATATATATATATACACACACACACACACACACACACAACACCTAGGATGCATATATATATATATATATATATATATATATATATATATACACACAATACACTGTAAGTGCAGCTAACTGACTTGCCTGCCTACTCTATCTAACTTAAATCAAATGATGCATATAGGGTTAAAGGTGCGCTTAAATACTCTAAAATCTCGTACTGAGTTATAAATATTAGAATAAAAATAATAAGTGAGTAAATTATAACATGCTGAAGATGAATAAATACATACATATACTTTAAATTGCTTAAATAGTGTCAAATATAGATCCATGGAACAATCTTGCAGTGTTCTTAAAAAATGACAAGTCCGTTTGCTGGGTATGCATATAGGTATGGGGTACAATCAGCTGCAACTCGGATTGAATAAATACCCCCCTTGCAGATAGAGTTCCACATGCAGTTGCACTCTCAATCAGCTCCCTTTTATACTGAAGATCCGCTGTTTGTTGCCTTCAATATTATATCTCAATCATGCAATATAAACAGGAAAAAATTAATTGCGCAATATGCTTTAAGCTATTAATAGGAAGAAACTGAGTACACTCACATTTAAATAAAGCCAGTATAGGCGCATAGAGCAGTCAGCTAATCCAATGGTACTCTCCTCCTCGCGCTGTACTGCGAGTGACACTTTAGCACTATGGATGACATCACTAGGCTCCTCCCGACGCGTTGCGTCACATGTCACGTGACTTTATCAAGGGACCCTTGGTACCTTCTCATACACTTTTTTGTTGCAGTTACCAACACTGTTATTTCCTGTCAGAGTGTCTCCAGGTACCTCAAACTGCACCTCCCTGCGAGTGAGGGAATGAATTCCCACTACTGCCGTGTCTGTTCTGGGCCCTTCCTTTACATCAGGTCTAGTGGGTGAGACAGCAAATGTGCCATGTACCAACCACTGCAACAGCTGCACCTCGGACCACACCAGCAGGAATGCACCTCATCACACCAGCATACTGAGAGACTTCTACTATGTCTATTATTTCTGATTCCTCTAGCAGTTCCCCTGAACGCCTTCCGCACACAACTGCCGCTGGAAGCACTCTCACAGAGAACTGTGAAACCACTTTCCACAAAAGTAACCAACATTGCAATAACCAATTTTTATCAACATTGCTTAACATCGCCTGTACCACGTGTCTCCACTGATTGGTACTACACAGTACCAGGTCGCCCATCTGCGGTGGATACATGCAGGTGTACAATGGAAAGATTTTCACCAATTCCAACATCATCTCAGTTATTTCTAGACATGCCACATCTAAAACACAGAACTCTAGGGACTCTTCCCTTACTAATGATGTGTAGGGGCTCATTTGCTAAAGCTTGAGAGGCCGAAACACTCACTGCAGAGGCAACTGACAAAACTTGCAGCTGTCCATGAGCACTGCAAAACGCATGTATCACACTCATCCACTCATTTTCGGGAACACTGAGCCCTTCCAAGTCTTTATTCATTATCCCACCATCCTGACACTCAACATTACTGTTTTGCTGTGGACAACACCTCTGCTATGTATGCGCCCTTTTGAGATCCCTCCAACTGGAGAGGGTTAACTTCTGCAAAATGCACCTATGTCTACTAGCCTGCAGCCTCTACATTTGTCACAGCAGCAATAGTATCCACCTTACTATTACCTTCCGAAATTTCTTTCCGCTATGCTAACACCTTTAGCCCCCGTTCACACCTATGCGAATTAGATGCGGCTTACAACGCATCCAATTCGCAGGACATTTTAAACTAGGTTCATTTGCATGAGGCTGGTTCACATATGTGTGTTGCATTCACACTGCGCATTGCACAAAAAACGCGTGCGTTTTCTGGTCATTGCGGTGTGAATTACAAGGCCATTGTCTTCTATGGGCATGCATCTGATTCGCAGCTGTGTTGCAGTGTGAACATAAATGATCTCCCCTCCTCCTACACCTCCCCCTCTTACAGTTCCTCCCCTGTCTGTTTTGGTGTGCTGACTGGAGCAAGCATGGCAAAAAGAAGTAGAAAAGTGGCATCAAAGGCCAAGGAATCCATGGATTGCGAGGAGCTGATCAGACTTGTGAGGGAGAAACCGATGATTTATGACACCCAGCATCCTAAATATAAGGACAACGTTGTTACAAAACGTGCATGGCTGGAAATTGCCAAAAATCATCTTGCCAGAGTGGAGCATGTGCTCATTCCAAGTTCAGGCTGCCAAATGTAAGTTTTTTATTACCTTTCACTACCTGTAGATGCTGTCCTATTGTTTTGTTATGTTATGTTGTCCATTTTTATTCAAATATTAGAAAAAACAACAGCGTGCATTTGCCCACAAATCCATACCAGGCCACATGCCCTCAACATTGTGCATATAACAGCGTCAGACAGCGACGGAGGAGTCCCTAAATTAATTAATAAGCTAAGATTCACAAAAGAATTTACAACACAAATGTGAACATTATTTTTATTTAAATAAACCAAAATTACCAAAAAAAAATTATTTGTTACAGCACACTTTTCACTTTGTAAAGGCCCTGATAATATAATGAAAACCAATACACACTTTTTATGATTAGATAGAATTAATCTGCCAAGGCACCTCCCCAGCTGGCGACATAAAGAAGTTTTGGAATTCACCACGAATATGTGTACCACTAGTGGTGCCCCTAGTAACATTCCACTGTGCCGCCTCCATGTTATGGCTCAGGGAATCCTCAAATAGATATCCGTCACGTTCACGCACATAGTTGTGCAGTGCACAGGCTGCTTTAACAGCACTGATAGCATGGTCAATACTGAGATTTATTGAAGTATGCATGAATCTCCACTTATTGCATAGTATACCAAATGCACATTCAAATACTCGTCGTGCACTATTGAGCCTATAATTGAACACTTTTTTTTCTGTTGTCAGAGAGCGACTAGAAAAAGGCCTGAGCATGTGCTCTGCAAGTGCAAATGCTTCATCTCCTACAAATACATGTGGGAGGGAAGGATCTGTTGTTCCGGGCAGGGGAGAATGATTGGGCAAATCTAGTGTATTTTCACGCAGCATGCGGCCAAATGAGCAATGTGAAAATACACTAGAATCCTAGCTGCTGCCATAAGAACCCACATCAATATAAATAAATTTATAATTTGCGTCTGCCACTGCCATTAACACCAACGAAAAAAAATTCTTATAATTAAAATATTGGCTCCCAGAATAGCTCCGCTACCTTCAACCATTCGTGTTTGTTTGGCTTCTTCATAACCAAATCCTTCAGTTCTTCCCATATGACTAGGCCAACCTTAAATTCAAAGTGCAAACTTCCAAAAGAATTTCCTGTTGCTAGGTACCTAAAAGCAGACATAAATAAAATGTATTTATTTATTTTTTTCAGTGCATTACTTACAGACAAGGTGGTGCAGCATGCGTGATGCTTACCGCAAATATATATGCTATCTCAAAGAAGCAAGGAGTGGCTCGGGGGCAGCGCCTAGGGTACCCTATATGTTTGCCAGGGACTTAGATTTTCTGCAACCCATTGTGGAGATGAGGGAGTAAGTTTCATCTATATCATCTATGTATCTGCAAACCTCTTAACTTTGATTATGCCTAGTTAAGTTACACTATTTTTTTAAAAACAGGACAGAAGCTAGTTGGGAGGAACAAGATGTTATGGATGACCAACTGGAGGCACAACCGGAGGCCCAAGCCCAGATTAGTTTGGAAGAAGGCACAGAGGATTTGGCACAAATCCAAAGCTCCTTGAATCTGTGGGAAACAAACCCAGATGAGCAATCTGCAGTGGCAGAGGCTATCCCTGGGCCCTCCTCTGCTCCTGCAGACATTGTTCTGCCAGCCAAAGTGCCACGGAGGCGACCACCTCTATCGCAACCTGACATAAGTGAGCGCCTACTTGAAATGTTGAAAAACATGTCCCTTGCACAGAACAGTTTTCCCTTTTAAACATCAACATAGAGGAAAAAAAAGTACACACCACATCATTAGGTTTAGCTTTAACCCTTGTCTATCTGCTACAAAGGGCATTGCACAGAGACAAGTCCTAAACCATCCTCAAGCTTGCTGCTGGTTCAGCCTCAAACTGTGCTTTGCTACTAAACAGGGTGTTAATTTGCAGATTTTCTCACTGGATTTACTTCCACTTCACAGGGAATAGTCCCATGACCAGTCTCTCTCACATTTGTAATGGTCTTACCATACCAGTTGACAGGTGTGGAAAGCTTCAATTGAGGGCATTGTCGCTTCTTTGCTGTGCTCTCACAAGCTAATGCCCCACATGGACACGGGGCAACTTTGCATCCTTCTTGGATTTTCCAATATCTCCTGCAGGCCAAACAGGTTTCCTGTTGCCAGGGGTAACAGCAGACCCACACACATGGTCACACCCCTTGCAGGATGCTGGATACGGAACCCTCTTCTCTGGGCTGACCACTTCACACAAGCAGCCTTAAATTGAAACCACTGGTTTCTTGTGCTCTCCATTACCCCCTGCAGGCTGAACAACATTTTCTCCACGGTTGCCAGGGGCAACAACAGACACTTTTGCATGAACCTCTTCACTCAGAATTTGAGCCACACCTATCTGCGCACTCTTTGCACTAAGTGATGGCTTGCTTTCCTTTTGTCTTTGCTCCAGTGCGGCCAAATGCATCTTGCACTAGTCTGGGGCTTGTTCTGTCGGTAACAACCCCTCCAGGCACAGGGTTCTGTCTCTCATCTCAGCAAACATTGCTTCCTTTTTGCGTTTTGACCGCCCCATCTCTGCAGTCAGGCCCACAACGCTTTTTAACACAGTTCCTTTTAACACAGGAAAATTTGGCGTACTGTCTCTTTAACCACTTGAGCCCCGGACCATTATGCTGCCTAAGGACCAGAGGTCTTTTTCCAATTTGGCACTGCGTCGCTTTAACTGCTAATTGCGCGGCCATGCAATGCTGTACCCAAACGAAATTTGCGTCCTTTTCTTCCCACAAATAGAGCTTTCTTTTGATGGTATTTGATCACCTCTGCAGTTTTTATTTTTTGCGCTATAAACGGAAAAAGACCGAAAATTTTGAAAAAAAATGATATTTTCTACTTTTTGTTATAAAAAAAATCCAATAAACTAAATTTTAGTCATACATTTAGGCCAAAATGTATTCGGCCACATGTCTTTGGTAAAAAAAAATGTCAATAAGCGTATATTTATTGGTTTGCGCAAAAGTTATAGCGTCTACAAACTAGGGTACATTTTCTGTAATTTACACAGCTTTTAGTTTATGACTGCCTATGTCATTTCTTGAGGTGCTAAAATGGCAGGGCAGTACAAAACCCCCCAAATGACCCCATTTTGGAAAGTAGACACCCCAAGGAAATTGCTGAGAGGCATGTTGAACCCATTGAATATTTATTTTTTTGTCCCAAGTGATTGAATAATGAAAAAAAATAAATAAATAAAAATATTTACAAAAAGTTGTCACTAAATGATATATTGCTCACACAGGCCATGGGCTTATGTGGAATTGCACCCCAAAATACATTCAGCTGCTTCTCCTGAGTATGGGGATACCACATGTGTGGGACTTTTTGGGAGCTTAGCCGCGTACGGGGCCCCGAAAACCAAGCACCGCCTTCAGGATTTCTAAGGGTGTAAATTTTTGATTTCACTCTTCACTGCCTATCACAGTTTCGGAGGCCATGGAATGCCCAGGTGGCACAAAACCCCCCCAAATGACCCCATTTTGGAAAGTAGACACCCCAAGCTATTTGCTGAGAGGCATATTGAGTCCATGGAATATTTTATATTTTGACACAAGTTGCGGGAAAGTGACACTTTTTTTTCACAACATTTTGAACTGTTTTTGAACTGTCCTGGCATTTTATGCACAACATTTAGAAGCTTATGTCACACATCACTCACTCTTCTAACCACTTGAAGACAAAGCCCTTTCTGACACTCATTGTTTACATGAAAAAGTTATTTTTTTTTGCAAAAAAATTACTTTGAACCCCCAAACATTATATATTTTTTTAAAGCAAATGCCCTACAGATTAAAATGGTGGGTGTTTCATTTTTTTTTTTCACACAGTATTTGCGCAGCGATTTTTCAAACGCATTTTTTGGGGAAAAAACACACTTTTTTAAATTTTAATGCACTAAAACACACTATATTGCCCAAATGTTTGATGAAATAAAAAAGATGATCTTAGGCCGAGTACATGGATACCAAACATGACATGCTTTAAAATTGCGCACAAACGTGCAGTGGCAACAAAATAAATACATTTTTAAAAGCCTTTAAAAGCCTTTACAGGTTACCACTTTAGATTTACAGAGGAGGTCTACTGCAAAAATTACTGCCCTCGATCTGACCTTCGCGGCGATACCTCACATGCATGGTGCAATTGCTGTTTACGTTTGACGACAGACCGCCGCTTGCGTTCGCCTTAGCGCGAGAGCAGGGGGCGACAGGGGTGCTTTTTTTTTTTCTTTATTATTTTTTTGCTTTTTTATCTTATTTTTAAACTGTTCCTTTCATTTTTTTTTTTTTTAATCATTTTTATTGTTATCTCGGGGAATGTAAATATCCCCTATGATAGCAATAGGTAGTGACAGGTACTCTTTTTTGAAAAAATTGGGGTCTATTAGACCCTAGATCTCTCCTCTGCCCTCAAAGCATCTGACGACACCAAGATCGGTGTGATAAAATGCTTCCCCAATTTCCCAATGGCGCTATTTACATCCGGCGAAATCTAAGTAATAAAATGCTCGTAGCTTCCGGTTTCTTAGGCCATAGGGATGTTTGGAGCTACTCTGGTCTCTGATAAGCTCTATGGTCAGCTGGCTGAATCACCGGCTGCATTCTCAGGTTCCCTGTTGAGACAGGAGAGCCAGAGAAAAACACGGAAGACGGTGGGGGGGGGGGGGCATTCCCTCCCACGGCTTGTAAAAGCAGTCTAGAGGCTAATTAGCCGCTAGGATTGCTTTTACATGAAAGCCGACCGCTGGCTGAAAAGAATGATACCAAGATGATACCTAAACCTGCAGGCATCATTCTGGTATAACCATTCAAAGTCGTGAATGGCGTACCTGAAGACAAAAAAATGGTTAACAATAAAGCACAGTAAACGGTAAAGTATAAAAAAATTGCATACCTGAAAAGCAAACATGATAAAACATAATAACAATAAAACATTGCAGAATAGAATACAGTAAAAAAGAGCAGAACAATAGAGAGAGAGAATAGAGAGAGAGAGAGAGAACAATGAAACGACAACTATTTTTTTTTATTTTATATATTTTTTTTTTTTTACACTTTTTTTGTAACTAACTTTTATAACGGTAACCGGTTCCAGGTTCGGGTCTCTCAAAATGCGATGGCATCTTGGGAGACCCTGTAAAAGTGTGCCTAGTCTGTGCAATGCTGTACCCTACGCTAATACTTCACCAATGCAAAGACCAGGATTGTCAGGACAGGAGGGACAATAATAGCGGGTGTCACGCCTATATCCGCGCTTGCTGCAGACACAACATCTTTTTTGGGGGGTTCGTTGGGTAGGGGTACTCGGGAGGACATAAAGAAAATGCCTCTCATGCAGCCGACTGCATTTGGTTGGGGATGTGAATGGGGGAAGTACGGGCGCTGCAGAAGCGGTGGGTTCCCAATTAGGATTGGCGAATGCAGCAGGAAGGGCATTATGGGCACGACGGGCCTGTGTTTGTCTTCTTGGTGGCAGCGGGACACTACTTGTGCTTGCCACCTCACCAGCTTGAACTGCACTTATGGGACTCGCCACATCACCAAGTGTTACTGCAGTGCTGGTTTGACTACGACCGGGGTGTACTAGGCCGCTGGCGCTTGCCAGTTCAATAAAAAGCTACCAAAAAAACTGTTAGCGATCGCAGGGATCAGGGATGCGTTAAGTGTTTTGTAAGTGACAGTGATCGATCGATACTGCACTTGGGTGGGCTGGGCCGGGCGGAGGGGCAAAATGCAGGTGCTAGCAGGTATCTGGGCTGATCCCGCTAACACTGCGTTTTTGGGAACCCTAAACTGCTGGGGACACCAGTATAGATCTGATCGGATCAGATATTGATCCGTTCAGATACTATACCACTAAGGGAGGCGTATGCTGCGTGCGTGGGTGTTAGCGGTACTGGCGCTAATCTGACGCTGCTTGGGGCTGGTGCTTGCCAGTTCACCAAAATACTACCAAAAAAACTGTTAGCGATCGCAGGGATCAGGCCTGACTCTGCGAACGCTGCAGTTATGCATTTAGTGTTTTGTAAGTGTCAGTGCTCGATCGATACTGCACTTGGGTGGGCTGGGCTGGGCCGGGCGGAGGGGCAAAACGCAGGTGCTAGCAGGTATCTGGGCTGATCCCGCTAACACTGCGTTTTTGGGAACCCTAAACTGCTGGGGACGCTAGTATAGATCTGATCGAACCAGATATTGATCCGTTCAGATACTATACCACTAAGGGAGGTGTACGGTGCGTGCGTGGGTGTTAGCGCTACTGGTGCTAACCTGACGCTCCCTGGGGCTGGTGCTTGCCAGTTCACCAAAATGCTACCAAAAAAACTGTTAGTGATCGCAGGGATCAGGCCTGACTCTGCGAACGCTGCAGTTATGCGTTTAGTGTTTTGTAAGTGACAGTGATCGATCGATACTGCACTTGGGTGGGCTGGGCGGAGGGGCAAAACGCAGGTGCTAGCAGGTATCTGGGCTGATCCCGCTAACACTGCGTTTTTGGGAACCCTAAACTGCTGGGGACGCTAGTATAGATCTGATCGGATCAGATATTGATCCGATCAGATACTATACCACTAAGGGAGGCGTATGCTGCGTGCGTGGGTGTTAGCGGTACTGGCGCTAATCTGACGCTGCCTGGGGCGACGCATATCACCGCCGGGCGATCAGGGGGCTAAACCTTTATTCGGTAATAAACGGCGGGTGCCCTGACACTATAAAAAATAAACAAACTAACCAACGTCACCCGTAACAGTTATACGGTGATCAGTGGTTTAAGGGTTAACTAGGGGGCCATCAAGGGGTTAAAACATTTATTCGGTAGTATATGGGGGTCCCTGTCGCTATAAAACGCTGACGGCGAACCTAAATATTTAGGTCCCTAACTAGCGTCACCAGCGACACTAATACAGCGATCAGAAAAATGATCGCTTAGCGACACTGGTGACAGGGGGCTAATACTAACTGTCCCAACACTGTAACTGTCACAAACTGACACCAATGCAGTAATCAGAAAAAAAAAACAAAAAAAACTGCTGGTGTCAGTTTGTGACAGGGGGGGGTGATTGGGGGGGGATCGGGGGGCGATCAGGGTGTTTTGTGTGCCTGGCATGTTCTACTGTGTGTGTGTGTAGTGTTGTGCACTCACATACCTGTCTTCTCTCCTCGGGCCGGAACGGAAATTACCGAGCCGAGGAGAGATGACATCATTTCCTTTGCTGCTGTTTAGCATACAGCAGCAAAGGAATGATTCGATTGGTCGGCGGCGATCGCGAGGGGGGGGCCACGAACGGATGGCCTCCCCCTCACCTCCGATCGCCGTGGGACAAAAGACGACGGTCCGATCGGACCCCCCACCCGCGGAAGGCAAATCACGAACATGTACGTGATTTTGCCTGTCCGTGCCACCTTGCCGACGTACATTGGCGTGAGGCGGTCGTCAAGTGGTTAAGACCTGCAAGCAGCACACTTTCACATGCAAACTCCACTGGTTCACTTTAGCTGCTCCTCACAGCATTGCTGCAAAACACACAGTTTCTTGCTACTCACTGTTTTTGGTTTGTGAGGATCTTGAACTCCACTGTCATGCCCGCATTCGAACACCATGTGTAAGATTGGGGTGATAAGACTCAAGCGGTGGGTGTGTTTCCAAGGAGTACGCCAGTCCAAAACTGTATTTTAAGGGAGTGGTAGCCCACTTTTATTTAAAAGAACAAAAAAAAAGGTTCACAAAGACATCAGTATTATACGCAGGGGGTTCCACCATTACTGTAACTTACAGACTCCAAATACTTCAGCCTCCTGGCTTACATTCTTGCCAAACAGCTGCTTCAGGCCTTTAGCCTAGGCCATAGGTCAGCTCCTTAGAACAAAAGAGTTTCCTAGAGTTAAGCTCTCTCCTAGCTTACTCCTGATCAGTGCCTTGCTGCTCTGTCACAAAGTACATCTGCCTCCCGCAGACATGCATGCTCTGGCTGCACCCATGCAGTCTCTGGCTCCTGCAGAGAAATGGGAGTCCATGCACAGACTTCCTGTCTGTGGTGTGGGGCCCTGAGCCATAGCCAGGTCACAACTAAATAGCCCAGCACACAGCTGTGCAATCAGCGTGCCTTCCTCTCCAAAATCTGGTGTAAACCAGCAATCTTCCAGGTAGCACAGGATCCCACTGCCACAATGGCCACGCACTATGCAATCTGATTGTGTATTTAGTGACAAGGGTAATCACTGATTGATTGCATTTAATTTATAAAATGTGCACCTGGGAATGGGAGGGTGGATGATGCAGGGTGTGTGCTAATGAGGTTAGCTGGTCAACTCCTTCCTGTGTCATGACCTAAAGTCTGATCAGGAAGAAGACATTACAAATGGATACATCTGGAAAGGTGGATTAGGACAAGAAAAGTAAGTGACTGTAGATTTAATGGAAAGCTTTGATATTTTTGCAAAAAAGGTACATAAATGCTATATTGGTGCATAGGGGAGCTGAGAATTTAGAAAAAAAAGTGGTGAACTTACCCTTTAAGAGTCCATGCCAAGACCAGAAAATCCTGTGAGACAGCCCTACCACCCTCTAGCACACAACAGGTGACTGACATCCTCAGCTGTGCATGGTTCCCAATGAGATTGTGTGGAAGAGGATGTGTTTCCCCACCCAGGTCTGGGATTACATGCTGAGTAAAATGTGTGCTTTATGAGGCAGTAGAGGAGAGAGGGCTACAGGTACAACTTATTTAGGAGGATTTGTTTCATCTGTGTATCACCTAAGGCGTGTTACTTCAGTGTATGTAAGGGTTTACAACTTTAAATTACCAACAAAATGATAGCTTGCAGCGGCTTTGTTCTCTTTTTTTATCAAAGCAGCTTCTCCTGGACCACATCTGGCTTTATCTAGATAGGGAAAACCTCCCTGGACTGGGGGCCTCTACTCCATAAATCTGGCTCCTGGTTCTGGCTCCTCCAAAGTACTACTCTCACAAAGAAATGTAAAGTGTAAAGAAACACACAAATACAGTTTTAGACCTTGGATACTGTCCCGCAAA
Source organism: Aquarana catesbeiana (assembly GCF_042186555.1). Classification (NCBI taxonomy): domain Eukaryota; kingdom Metazoa; phylum Chordata; class Amphibia; order Anura; family Ranidae; genus Aquarana; species Aquarana catesbeiana. Next base: position 295,462,218 of record NC_133326.1, read on the forward strand.
GCTTTCTCTCTCACTGTTGCAGGAAGTAGAATTTATCTATTGGCAGGTAATCTTTCTGCTCAACAGGGAGAGCCATGATTGAGCCCTAACAGCCTGCACTAGACCACATTGAACGATAATTTAAATGTAAGAAACCACCCTGCCCCAGGGAGGCATAATATTACTCTTCAGATTAAAGATAAGTAAAGCAAAGGTGAGCTTGGCCAACTCACCTCGGCTAAGATGAGAAGCGGTTCTGTAACTGCAAATATATCAGAATTTCATGATAGCCCCTGCTAGGCACTTACCCCCCTGAGGACCTGATTAGGCCAGATACTGGAGTACTGCCCGTACCCCTGGTGGCCCCGCTAAGTACAGTAAAAATAGAACTATAGGAAAAACTTATTTTTTCATTTTGGATAGAGTAAGGCAGGTTTAAAACCCCTGTCAGTTTTTTGCTATCTGTGTCCTATGGGGAAATTTACCTTTACTTCCTCTTCAATAGCCAAAACAGAAAGTGAGAGGAAATCCCTGCAAATTAAGGGAATCCACTGGGCCCTCCAGGATACCAGAACTAGTGTCCCTATTGGAAGATTTATTACTGTTACTGTTTGGGAACAACCCAAAATTTGGGATTCTCTTTTACTTTTGATGATAACAGTAAACAGGACAAATAGAGAGTGTAAATCTCCATAACGGTGGCATAGGTAACAATAGAAATTAGGTGTTCTAATCCAGGTCTGCTTTATCCAAAACTAAAAAAAAAAACAAGTTTTCCCTTTAATTATAGTTTAATCTCTTAAGGAACGCCCCACGCAGATATACTGCAGCAGAGCGGCCGTCCTGCACGAAATCATGTACAGGTACGTAATTATGTGCACAGGGTCTGTGGTGCGCGTGCATGCCACTGGCGAAGTCCAATCACAGCAGGAGCCAATCAGCGGGTCCGCCAGGAACCCACCATTTGTTCTCTGGAGAGGCTGAACAGCGGTCTGTGAGAGAGGATACAGAAACACAGATCTCTGTCTTACTCCAATCACTTTTGATCGCCTCTGATATTAACTCCTTCCCTGCCAGTGTCTTTAGTACAGCACCAGTGCATATATATTTTTTTGCACTAATCACTGTATTAATGTCACTGGTCTCCAAAAAGTGTCATTTAGTATCCGATTTGTTTGCTGCAATGTCGCAACCCCGCTAAAAATCGCTGATCACCACCATTACTAGTAAAAATAAATAATCCATAAAAGTATCCCATCATTTGTAGATGCTATAACTTTTGCGCAAACCTATCAATATACACTTTTTGGGATTTTTTTTTTTTACCAAAATTATGTAGCAGAATACATATTGGCCTAAATTAATGAATATATTTGATTTTTTACATGTTTTTTACTGGGAATGTTTTATAGCAGAAAGTAAAAAAATATTGTTTTTTTTTTCTCCAAAATTGTTGGCATTGTTTTGTTTATAGCACAAAAAATAAAAACCGCAGAGGTGATCGAATACCACCAAAAGAAAGCTCTATTTGTGGTAAAAAAAGGACATCAATTTTTTTGTGTAAAGCGTTGCATGACCGCACAATTGTCAGTTAAAGTAACACAGTGCTGTATCACAAAAAATGGCCTGGTCATAAAGGGGCGTAAAGCTTCCGGAGCTGAAGTGGTTAATGTGGAATCATTTGTCTTTAGAACTGTGCATTTGTGGTGTGCTCTTGCTACTTGCTTCCTTCCATATACATTTGCAGACAGGAGCAAGAAGTAATTTAACGTTACATACATTAACCACTTGTGGACTGCCCACCCATAATGTACTAAGGATGGGTGGCCCGTACAGGCACAGTGAGGTACCTGTATGTCGCTAGCCTTTTCCAGGTACAGGGTGGGCGTGAACGCCCCCCCCAACCCCCCCTGTCGACTCCAAACCCTTTAAAGTGATTGTAAGGGTTCGCTTTTTTTTTTAAATAACAAACTTATCATACTTACCTCCACTGTGCGCCTCGTTTTGCACAGAGTGGCCCCAAACCTGCTCTTCTGGGGTCCCCTGGGCGGCTCTCATGGCTCCTCCCCACATCAGATAACCCCCTGGGAGAAGCGCACTCCTAGGGGATTACCTTGCAGGTGTGCTCCCGAGTCCAGCATTCGGAGTCCATAGAGGCCGAATGCAGGACTCAGCCCTGCCCCCGGTGCCCACGTCATTGGATTTGATGACAGCAGCGGGAGCCAATAGGTGCGCTGCTATCAATCTATCCAAGAGCCGAGGACCCCGGGCAGAGAGACAGCGCATCCCCGTGGGTCAAGTTCCAGGGCTCAGGTAAGTAAAACGGGGGGGGGGGCTGGTGGGCCAGTCACTGCCAGGTGTTTTTTCACCTTAATGCATAGGATGCATTAAGGCAGGGGTCTCGAACCTGCGGCCCTCCAGCTGTTGCAAAACTACAAGTCCCATCATGCCTCTGCCTGTTGGAGTCATGCTTGTAACTATCAGCCTTGCAATGCCTCATGGGACTTGTAGTTTCGCAACAGCTGGAGGGCCGCAAGTTTGAGACCCCTGCATTAAGGTGAAAAAACATGTAGGTTTACAACCCCTTTAATATAAACTTATTGGGGGGGGCATGGTGACCGAGCTCCAAGATGGACACGTGAGCTGAGAGCTCCGCTCGGCCGCCGGAAAGTAACGGCATTCATCTGAGCCCACCGGCTTCATCCTCACACCTGCTAGCCAGCATCGCTCCTCTGACCTCTGCATCCACAGAGCATGCCGAGGCATCGGAAAAACCCCCAACAGCCTCAGAAGGCCGCAGAACACTCCAACGGCAGTACAGAGCCTCCCAAACTTGCCAACAAGCTTGCTTCACACAGCGGATCCTCTTCTGGGACCTCTAGTCCCTCAACAAGAAGCCCTGCCAAACAGAAGAAGAGGATTACCTCACCAGAAAGGCCATTGATAGATCCTGATATGGAGGTAAGTGGGCCCTCTAATAAAGACAGCGCCATAATGCAGCCCCTGTATGATCCCATAGTATCTTTCCCCACGTCAGACAGACCAGTCTCAGACACAGTATTAAAAGAAATGCTACTATCCCTGAAGGCCTCCCTGAAAGCTGACATGACTGCTGAAATCAATAACTGCCAGGGAAGTTCAGGCCATAGGTGGAAGGGTGGATCATGTAGAGCAGAAAATGGATGAATACTCAGCATCTTTCAAAACCTTGGTAGATGCACATAACACCCAAAGTGAGGAGATAGCGTGGCTAAAAAACAGATTTGTGGCAGATTTAGAAGATAGATCCAGAAGGAACAACATCAAATTAAGAGGGGTACCTGAAACCATCCCTGCCCCCCAGCTACTACAATATGGCCAAACGCTTTTCTCCACTCTGATACCCGCCCTGTCACCACAGGACCTCATAGTGGACTGAATACACCGGGTCCCCAAGCCCTCCTTCCTTCCAGAAAATACCCCCAGGGATATACTTCTCAGGGTGCACTGCTACCATGTTAAAGAGCAGATCTTAATGGCTTCCCACCGGGCTGAAAAGAAAACATTCATTATATGCAGAGCTTCAATAGCTTCCAGACCTGTCCAGGCACACCCTACAACGCCACAATCTGGCGACAATGACTAGCCTTAAGGAACCACAAAATTCTCCATAAATGGAAATACCCAGCAAAGCTGTCTGTCACCCACAATTGGGTCACGATTTTAATTTCCACTCTGGAGGAAGGCATTGCGGCCCCTCCACCAATTGAGAATAATCCCTGAACAGACTATGCACAACTCGCTAAACCCACAACCACATCCACTTCAAGAAGACTGGCAAGGTGGTTTCACGCAAACGTTCTTCCAAAAACAGTACCAGTGGCAACTCGTGAATAAATTGGTTAATAAGTTACACATGTCTCTGCGGATACAGTGGTTCTCAATTACACCCCCTGTTTTCTCCCTCAAGTTTCTTTTCACAACAGTTACGTTTGCAAATGGGTCGGTTTAAAGATTCTGTTCTTAAAGTTCTATTTGCATCACTTCCTTTAACTCTGTTTATTTTTTATTTTTCCTTATGCACCATGAATAAAGCACACCACCCTGAAGTAACTACAACGTATACTCCGCCTGCGAGCATACAAATGCAAAAAGTGCTTCCTTGACGGACAGGATATCTTTGGATTTCCCTTTTTCCACCACCTCCCCAAGTTTGTTCTTAAAATCCAGCATAGGGTTACCAGTGAGCTTGAGATATGTATCTGTATCCCCTAACTGCCTTTCCATCTCTGTTTGGCATGGTCATTATGACCAAACAGTATTACCAAACAGAAATGGAAAGGAAGCACGATATTTGAACCCCATATCTTGTCGCACGCCCTTTATTTATTTTTTGCCGAAAATCCATAAAAGCACTACAGAACCACCGGGGAGGCCGATCATCAATGGTATCGACTCAGTTTGTGCCCACTTAGGGCAATATATAGATACCTTCTTGCAGGTTAAAACTGATGCGTATGTCAGGGACACCAAGCATGTGATCCAGTGTCTGGAGTCCCTTGAGAATTTGAAGCAGTGTATTTTGGCCACTGCGGATGTAGGGTCTTTATATACCATTATTGGACATCATGAGGCTGTGGTATCTGTAAAATGGCCATTGGAGAGCTCTAACCTCCCCAGTAAACAAAAGAAGTTCCTGATTAAATGTTTATGATTTTGCTTAAAGCATAATTATTTTTGGTATAGTGGTGATTATTATTTGCAAATAAGGGGTATAGCTAATGGGCGCGAGGTTCGCACCGGGTGTCGCGAACCTTTTTATGGCCCATTGGGAGGACATGGATGTACTCAACCCCAGACCTAAAGAACTTATTTTATACAAAAGATTCATAGAGGATCTTGTAATCATCTGGAAGGGGGATGTGACATCTTTTGAAGCATTTAACCACTTCAGCCCCAGAAGGATTTACCCCCTTCCTGACCAGAGCACTTTTTGCAATTTGGCACTGCGTCGCTTTAACTGCTAATTGTGCGGTCATGCAATGCTGTACCCAAACTAAATTTGCATCCTAGAGCTTTCTTTTGATGGTATTTGATCACCTCTGCCATTTTTATTTTTTGCGCTATAAACGGAAAAAGACAGAAAATTTAGAAAAAAAATGATATTTTCTACTTTTTGTTATAAAATAAATCCAATAAACTCAATTTTAGTCATACATTTAGACCAAAATGTATTCGGCCACATGTCTTTGGTAAAAAAAAGGTCAATAAGTGTATATTTATTGGTTTGTGCAAAAGCTACAAACTAGGGTACATTTTCTGGAATTTACACAGCCTTTAATTTATGACTGCCTATGTAATTTCTTGAGGCGCTAAAATGGCAGGGCAGTACAAACCCCCCTTAAATGATCCCATTTTGGAAAGTAGACACCCCAAGGAAATTGCTGAGAGGCATGTTGAGTCCATTGAATATTAATTTTTTTGTCCCAAATGATTGAATAATGACAAAAAAAAATTACAAAAAGTTGTCACTAAATGATCTTTTGCTCACACAGGCCATGGGCATATGTGGAATTGCACCCCAAAATACATTCAGCTGCTTTTCCTGAGTACAGGGATACCACATGTGTGGGACTTTTTGGGAGCCTAGCCGCATACGGGGCCCCGAAAAGCAATCACCGCCTTTTCTAAGGGCGTAAATTTTTGATTTCACTCCTCACTACCTATCACAGTTTTGAAGGCCATAAAATGCCCAGATGGCACAAACCCCCCCAAATTACCCCATTTTGGAAAGTAGACACCCCAAGATATTTGCTGAGAGGCATGTTGAGTCCATGGAATATTTTATATTTTGACACAAGTTGCGGGAAAGGTTTTTTTTTTTGCACAAAGTTGTCACTAAATGATATATTGCTCACACAGGCCATGGGCATATGTGGAATTGCACCCCAAAATACATTTAGCTGCTTCTCCTGAGTACGAGGATACCACATGCGTGGGACTTTTTGGGAGCCTAGCCACGTACGGGGCTCCGAAAACCAATCACCACCTTCAGGATTTCTAAGGATGTAAATTTTTGATTTCACTCTTCACTGCCTATCACAGTTTCGGAAGCCATGGAATGCCCAGATGGCACAACCCCCCCCCCCCCCCCCCAATGACCCCATTTTGGAAAGTAGACACCCCAAGCTATTTGCTGAGAGGCATGGTGGGTATTTTTCAGCTCTCATTTGTTTCTGAAAATGAAGAAAGACAAGAAAAAAACATTTTTTTTTCTTTTTTCAATTTTCAAAACTTTGTGACAAAAAGTGAGGTCTGCAAAATACTCACTATACCTCTCAGCAAATAGCTTGGGGTGTCTACTTTCCAAAATAGGGTCATTTCGGGGGGTTTTGTGCCACCTGGGCATTCCATGGCCTCCGAAACTGTGATAGGCAGTGAAGAGTGAAATCAAAAATTTAAGGCCCTTAGAAAGCCTGAAGGCGGTGCTTGGTTTTCGGGGTCCCATACGCGGCTAGGCTCCCAAAAAGTCTCACACATGTGGTATCCCCATACTCAGGAGAAGCAACAGAATGTATTTTGGGGTGTAATGTCACATATTCCCATGGCATGTTTGAGCAATATATCATTTAGTGACAACTTTGTGAAAAAAAAAAAATAGTCTTTTTCCCGCAACTTGTGTTACAATATAAAATATTCCATGGACTTGACATGCCTATCAGCAAATAGCTTGGGGTGTCTACTTTCCAAAATGGGGTCATTTGGGGGGGTTTTGAACTGTCCTGGCATTTTATGCACAACATTTAGAAGCTTATGTCATACATCACCCACTCTTCTAACCACTTGTAGACAAAGCCCTTTCTGACACTTTTTGTTTACATGAAAAAACTATTTTTTTTGCAAGAAAATTACTTTGAACCCCCAAACATTATATATTTTTTAAAAGCAAATGCCCTACAGATTAAAATGGTGGGTGTTTCATTTTTTTTTCACACAGTATTTGCGCAACAATTTTTCAAACGCATTTTTTGGGGAAAAAACACACTTTTTAAAATTTTAATGCACTAAAACACACTATATTGCCCAAATGTTTGATGAAATAAAAAAGATGATCTTAGGCTGAGTACATGGATACCAAAAATGACATGCTTTAAAATTGCGCACAAACGTGCAGTGGCGACAAACTAAATACATTTTTAAAAGCCTTTAAAAGCCTTTACAGGTTACCACTTCAGATTAACAGAGGAGGTCTACTGTTAAAATTACTTCCCTTGATCTGACCTTCGCAGTGATACCTCACATGCATTGTGCAATTGCTGTTTACATTTGACGCCAGACCGATGCTTGCGTTCGCCTTTGCGCGAGAGCAGGGGGGGACAGGGGTGCTTTTTTTTTTTTTTTTTTTGCTTTTTTATCTTATTTTTAAACTGTTCCTTTCATTTTTTTTTTAAATCATTTTTTTTGTTATCTCAGGGAATGTAAATATCCCCTATGATAGCAATAGATTGTGACAGGTACTCTTTTTTGAAAAAAATGGGGTCTATTAGACCCTAGATCTCTCCTCTGCCCTCAAAGCATCTGACCACACCAAGATCGGTGTGATAAAATGCTTTCCCAATTTCCCAATGGCGCTGTTTACATCCGGCGAAATCTAAATCATGAAATGCTCGCAGCTTCTGGTTTCTTAGGCCATAGAGATGTTTGGAGCCACTCTGGTCTCTGATCAGCTCTATGTTCAGCTGGCTGAATCACCAGCTGCATTCTCAGGTTCCCTGTTGGGACAGGAGAGCCAGAAAAAAACATGGAAGACGGTGGTGGGATTCCCTCCCACTGCTTGTAAAAGCAGTCTAGAGGCTAATTAGCCACTAGGATTGCTTTTACATGAAAGCCGACCGTTGGCTGAAAAGAATGATACCAAGATGATACCTAAACCTGCAGGCATCATTCTGGTATAACCACTCAAAGTCCAGCAACATACCAGTACGTTGCTGGTCCTTGTTGGGCATATATTGTAATCTTTTTTTTTTTCATGCAGCCTGTGGGCTGAACAAAAAAAGAGATTGATTGGTGGGTATACCCACCATTAGAATACTTCCCTTCATCCACCCACTTCTAATGATGGGCATACATGCACCATTTATATATGCCGAAGCATGGGGGCATCCTCCCGCAAAAGGTAGGAGCAAATCGCTCCTCCGCCCCTGCTGCCCCCATGCTTCAGCATATATCACCTCCGCTGGAGTCACAGCTTTATATATCGTGGGAGCAAACGCTGTTGCTGTCAAGATAAATAAATCCGCGCTGCAGCTGAATGGCGTACCTGAAGACAAAAAAATTGTTAACAATAAAACACAGTAAACGGTAAAGTATAAAAAATTGCATACCTGAAAAGAAAACACGATAAAACATAATAACAATAAAACATTGCAGAATAGAATACAGTAAAAAAGAGGAGAACAATAGAGAGAGAATAGAGAGAGAGAGAACAATAAAACGACAACTATTTTTTTTTTATTTTATATATTTTTTTACACTTTTTTTTTAACTGTAACTTTTGTAACTGTAACCGGTTCCAGGTTCGGGTCTCTCAAAATGCGATGGCATCTTGGGAGCCCCTGTGAAAGTGTGCCTAGTCTGTGCAATGCTGTACGCTAATACTCAACTAGTGTATGGTAGCGTTCAAAACATTCACCAATGCAAAGACCAGGGTTGTCAGGACAGGAGAGACAATAATAGCGGGTGTCACGCCTATATCCACGCTTGCTGCAGATGCGACATCTTTTTTGGGGGGGTTCGTTGGGTAGGGGTACTCTGGAGGACATAAAGAAAATGACTCTTATGTAGCCAACTGCATTTGGTTGGGGATGTGAATGGAGGAAGTAAGGGTGCTGCAGAAGTGGTGGGTTCCCAATTAGGTTTGGCGAATGCAGCAGGAAGGGCATTATGGGCACTACGAGCCTGTGTTTGTCTTCTTCTTGTTGGCAGCGGGACACTACTTGTGCTTGCCACCTCACCAGCTTGAATTGCACTTATGGGACTCGCCACGTCACCAAGTGTTACTGCAGTGCTGGTTTGACTATGACCGGGGTGTACTAGGCCGCTGGTGCTTGCCAGTTCACCAAAACGCTACCAAAAAAACTGTTAGTGATCGCAGGGATCAGGCCTGACTCTGCGAACGCTGCAATTATGCGTTTAGTGTTTTGTAAATGACAGTGATCGATCGATACTGCACTTGGGTGGGCTGGGCTGGGCGGAGGGGCAAAACGCAGGTGCTAGCAGGTATCTGGGCTGATCCCGCTAACACTGCGTTTTTGGGAACCCTAAACTGCTGGGGACGCTAGTATAGATCTGATCAGATCAGATACTGATACTATACCATTAAGGGAGGTGTATGGTGCATGCGTGGGTGTTAGCGCTACTGGCACTAACCTGACGCTGCCTGGGGCGACGCAGACCTTATCTGACCCTAAAACCTAACTTATATCACCGCCGGGCGATCAGGGGTTAAATCTTTATTCGGTAATAAACGGCGGGTGCCCTGACACTATAAAAATAAACTAACTAACCAGTGTCACCCGTAACAGTTATATGGTGATCACTGGTGAAAGGGTTAACTAGGGGGCAATCAAGGGGTTAAAACCTTTATTAGGTAGTATATGGGGGTCCCTGACGCTATAAAACACTGACGGCGAACCTATATATTTACCTCCCTAACTAGCGTCACCAGTGACACTAATACAGCGATCAGAAAAACGATCGCTTAGTGACACTGGCGACAGGGGGTGATCAAGGGGTTAAAACTTTATTAGGGGGGGTTAGGGGGGTACCCTAGACCTAAAGGGGGCTAACACTAACTGCCCTACCACACAACTGTCACAAAATGACACCAATGCAGTAATCAGAAAAAAAAAACTGCTTGGTGTCAGTGTGACGGGGGGTGATTGGGGGGTGATCAGGGGGTGATCGAGGGGGTGTGTAATGTATGCCTGGCGTGTTCTACTGTGTGTGTAGTGTTTGTGCACTCACATCGATGTCTTCTCTCCCCGGCGCCGGAACGGAAAATACCGAGCCGAGGAGAGATGACATCACTTCCTCCACTTCTGTTTACTATACAGAAGCCGAGGAACATTTCATTCGCCAGGAGTGATCACGAGGGGGGGGCCACGAATGAGTGACCTCCCCCTCACCTCTGATCGCCCCTGCCGAGAATCCGACCGCCACAGGCACTGGGGGGGTCCCATCGGACCCCCCGCCCGCGGGCAGGCAAGGACTTACAGGTAAAGTCCTTGGGGGAATGACAAAAATATTCAGCTCACCTGGACTGTCAGCAATGAGTGTATCACCTTCCTTGATTTAGAGATCTTCAAGCAGGAGAGTAGACTGCTGACAAGGAACCATTTTAAACCCACCGACAGAAATTCCTATCTGTCGATGGACAGCTGTCATCATAAGCCCTGGTTGGTGAATATACCAAAAGGCCAGTACATAAAGATTCTTAGAAATTGTACCAAAAAGAAAGACTTTTTGAGCCAATCTGCAATACTGACCAGTAGGTTTAAAGAAAAAGGATATGACCTTGAGAAAGTTGAGGAAATTAAAATTAAGGTACTAAACATGGATAGGGACCAACTACTATCAGATAAGAAATCACATGAGCCCTTGTGTCGTGAGTTTAATCTCATTCTCGATCTTAATGTGCAAGTCAGACAGGTGGAAAAAATAATTTAAAAAATTGGTGTATCCTAAGGAAAGATAGGGTGCTAGGACCCAAATTACCAGCCCTTCCAGGGTTTATTTAGAGAAAAGCTCCTACCTTGAAGGATATATTAGCACCAGGAGTGATAGTTCCCCCCAAAAAAGCAGAAGGTGCCCTCTGTATCTTATTTTGGCATTTTCACTGGTTTCTTTTTGTGTGGTAGGTGTAGGGCTTGTAGACATGCAAAGAAGCATATTAAAAAGAGAAAGGAATTTTGTTCTACCAGTACAGGCAAGAGGTACGAAATTCGTAATTTCGTAACCTGTGCACCCACAGGTGTTATTTATATGCTGCAATGTGGATGTGGGTTGCAGTACATTGGCCGTACATCAAGAACCTTGCAGATTAGAGTGGGAGAGCATATTACCAATATTAAAAAAGGTATAACCACCTACAATGTCTCAAAACATTTAAATTAGTACAAAATAAGGATCCCAGTTCGCTGCAATGTTGGGGTATAGAACAGGTGGATAGACACTGGAGTTGGGTCATCATCAGACAACTTAGCAAAAGGGAATCCTTCTGGATTTATGAAAGTAAGGTACTTTGACCGAGAGGTTTAAATGTGGACTTCAATTTGAACTGTTATGCCCCGTACACATGGTCGGACTTTGTTCGGACATTCCGACAACAAAATCCTAGGATTTTTTTTGACAGATGTTGGCTCAAACTTGTTTTGCGTACACACGGTCGCACAAAGTTGTCGGAATTTCCGATCGCCAACAACGCGGTGACGTCAAGCACGTAGGACGAGACTAGAAAAGGCCATTTCAGAACCAAGCGCGGCACCCTTTGGGCTCCTTTTGCTAATCTCGTGTTAGTAAAAGTTTGGTGAGAGACGATTCGCGCTTTTTCAGACTTGTGGCTTTCAGATCGTTTTCTGCGGTTCAGTTTGTGCTTGTGGGTTTGTATCTGCTCTTCAGTGCGTGCAAGCAAGTTCCGCGTGACTTTAAGTAGTCATTGTGTTCTTCAGTGCGTTCTGTTACTATGTTCTGAGCAGCCGACCGTTTTCTAGCCATGTTGCGTATGCGTACTCCTCGTATAGTTCGTGCTGTGCGGGGGCTTGGTGTTGGGGTCCTGACCTTGACACAAGTCCAGTCCATGAACAGGGTGGGGAGGAGTTCATGGACCAAGAATTGGTTGCTTCGGCGTGACCAGTTCTCTCATATGCCTTTGCTCCGTGAGATCCGTGAGAATAATCCTGATGATTTCAGGAACTTTCTCAGGATGACAGACCCCGTATTTCACTGTCTGCTGGCTTTGCTGACCCCCTATATCAGCAGGCAGGATACCTGCATGAGGCAAGCCATCACTCCGGAGCAGAGGCTCGTCGCTACCCTGCGGTACTTGGCGACAGGGAGAAACCTGCAGGACCTCAAGTTCTCGACAGGCATCTCCCCCCAGGCTCTGGGAATCATTATCCCGGAGACCTGTTCTGCCATCATCCAGGTCCTGCAGAAGGAGTATATGAAGGTAAGATTTTTATCCTTTAATATCACATTTTATTGTATTTAATGATTGATAATATATTATATTTCTTTCCTCATTCCCTAATTACCATGATTGGAATTTGCTGTGAATGTCCCCTTTGTCCTCATGCATGCTGGATTTTTATGTAATTAATTTTTTAGTCCTTCATACAGATTGTCCTTCAATAACCTCCCCAGCATGTTCTCCTGCCCTATATTCACCTCATGTAGTCACTTAACAATGTATTTTATCAGCTCCATAGTAGTGCTTTACCCCAAACACCCCCTAAACTGTTTTGAAATGTGATTTGTGCTTTAAATTCAGGCAGAGTGCCAGAGGCTTTTTTTGTGGTGTCCCCAAATCATTTTTCGTAACCCTCCCTCCCCCCAACTGCTAAGTCAGCTGATCCCAATTCTCTATCTATCCTCAATCATCTATCAAATGACTTTGCCAAACTCATACACACTATACCCACCTCTTTTGTGCTCAGATGTATGGATGAATTCCCCAAAGCATGTAGTGCAAGGGCCTGCCTGAACACTTTCAAATGGTACTGTTTAAACTTTTTATATCCTATTATTATCTTGACAGGTAATAGCAGAATGTCCAAATGTGCTCAAATGTGTACAGTGTGTATTTATATCTTTGTATTATGACACTTCTTACCTGTCCAGTGGGCTGCCAATAGTGTAACTAAGGAGGGGCTGTTCCAAGTAATACCTTGTATTTAGGCATTCATCTCTCAATGAAGTGGAGAGGGTTACCTGTCCAAGAATTCCACAACCCCCATAATGTTAGAAATGGCCCATGGGGGGGAGGGGCAATATGATAGGTGTACCTTATACTTTGGTGTTGTTAAATTCCCCTTAATAAATGCTATCTGGAGGTTGCCCCAGAATGTTTGTGCCTAATCTGCTTGCCATGTTTCTGAGCAAAAATATTAATTAATTTTTTTTTCCTCAACAGTTTCCTTCCACGCCACAGGAATGGCAGACTGTGGCCTCCCACTTTGCGCAGCGGTGGGACTTTCCTAACTGCGGAGGGGCAATTGATGGTAAACACTTCCACATCATCCCACCACCCAACTCGGGCTCGTACTATTTCAACTATAAGGGGTTCAATAGTATTGTGATGTTGGCGGTGGTGTCGGCTAATTACGACTTCTTGTATGTGGACGTGGGGAAGAATGGCCGGATGTCCGATGGTGGAGTCATCGCCCAGACGGAGTTCTACAGGCGTCTCCAGAATGGCAGCTTGGACTTGCCAGCTCCAGAGGACAATGTGGAAGGACTCCCATTTGTGTTCGTTGCTGATGAAGCGTTTGCGCTAGGGGACCATCTTATGCGGCCATCCCCTATGAGGACCCTCACCCCGGAACAGAGGGTTTTTAACTACCGGCTGGCCAGAGCCCGAAGAGTGGTGGAGAACACATTTGGAATCCTGGCCAGCCGGTTCTGCCTATTTCTGACACCTATCCATATGGCGGAGTATAAACTTAATCATATAATCATGGCGTGCGGTATTCTCCATAACTTTTTACGGAAACATTCACCAAATATGCTGGCTCAGTTGGGCCTGAGGCCGGAGTGATACCTGAAACAACACTGATGGCGCTTGAAAGTGGCCGTCCTGGCTTGCCCTCCCTGAGTGCCCGTGATGTACGGTTACGATACCTGGAGTTCTTTGCGGGTAGGGGGGCCATCAATATGCCTGCAAGTTTGTGAAGCCTTTTTCAAATAAAAAAGCAAAAAAAAGAAATTCTTTGTGGACATTTACTACTTGTGTTTGTTTTAGCTGACCCTGACAGAAATGTGTTGAGTCCAGAAAATGGCGTGATTGTGTAACCTTTATACAAAGCACTGTTGGCTATTATTTACTAAAGGCGTATACACTCTTTATACTACAAGTGCTCTTGAAACTGCAATGAAAATGCTCTTGTAGAGCCCTTAGGAAATAACCACCATTTTCTCAGAAAACAGCAATTACATCACCACAAAAGTGTTGTAGCGTTGAGACAATAATCCACACATTCTTGATTAACAAACTTTTTAATACATGCACAATCACATGTGCATTTAGAAACGGTTTTTAAAACAAACCAACATGTTTGTTGTATAACAATTTTTGGGGTGGCATTATCAAAAATATAAATGTCCATTTACGATAAAACAGGCCTGTGTAAAACCAACAAGAAAGACAAAAAACTTGAACTTACAAAGTTCACATATGGTAAAAATTGAAGGCAATATCAGACAAGAGTATTTAGGAACTGTGTTTAATATTGCGTTCAGATGGGGTGAAGTCACCCCTTGAAAAGCCAAATTTGGAAGATGCACACCAATTTACAAATGTCAACATGTGCTAGCTGCCATCACAGGGGATCAAGGGACGTGTTTTGTGGGAGCAACCCCTTCCTCACTGCTACTTTATTATTGAGGAAGGGGTCCATTGATCTCCCGTGATGACAGATAGCACATGTTGGCACACTGTGTGCATCCTCCAAATTTGGCTTTTCGAAACATTGCTAAAAAATTTAAAACATTGTACCACACAAAAAAAAGTGATTTTGTGGGGTTTTAAATTCACCCCAAAACATCAATGATGTTATTGTTTTTTTTTAATAACATCATTGATTTTTTTCTAAATTACACCCCGTGATCTCCCCGATCAGGATCTGGGCACTTTCTGATGTGAAAGGATCTCGATCCCTAACATCACGATCACCTAAAACGAGAAAAACCAAACAAAAACAGGTATCAAAAATCTGCCAGCATCCATCTCTTACCTGAGCCTGTGGTCGCAGACACTCACCTGTTGTGGTGCAAATTTCCACCACATCTTCTTCCTCCTCCTGCTCAGCTTGGGTTGGGGGTATTTCAACATTGCTTGGGAAGTGTGGTACAATTGTCAATTTTAGCAGAGTTCCAAGATGTCGCTTTTTTATTGTCCTTTGTCAATCTGCAATACTTTACCTGTTTTGTACAAGCTTCACAGATGGAGACCCCCCTATAGTATACACTGGAGCACCTGTGTGGGCCCCCTAATAAAAAGGGTGTTCTGGTGTCCCACACTAGTGCTCCAGTGTCCAGATGTGAAAACAACTGCTGAGTGTCCTTACACAGAATCTAGTTTGCATTTCATTCTAGTAACAAACCCATCTACACAACCAAATATTTTGCATCCAAGTAGACCCTAAAAAATGTATGAAAATGCATATGGCCTAAACAATGGTGTTTTAGAGGTCGAAAAAAAAATGTTTGATACGAACGAATAATGGGCCCATGAACATTAAAATTGACATTTTAAACTGTACAATTAAGAAAAGCATATGGAGCAACACGAACATAATAAAGACAAAAAGAATAGGAACACAGCACAACTACTTACTTTTTTGCAGCACTCTTCGGATCTTTCGGTACTGCTCGGGCTCTCTTAATTTCAGGTCCGACCACCGCTTCCTGAGCTGATCTTTCGATCGTCGTACCCCGAAATTCCAGTGCAGACTCTTGACCACTTTCACTTGACACTTGACCACCCCGAAATTCCAGTGCAGACTCTTGACCACTTTCACTTGACACTTGACCACCCCGAAATTCCAGTGCAGACTCTTGACCACTTTCGCCATTATCTTGGCCTTTCTGATATTGGGGTTGGGGTAAGGTCCATACTTCCCGTCATAGTCGGCCTTCTTCAGGATGTCGACCATCTCCAACATCTCCCCAAAGGACATATTTGTGGCCTTAAATCTTCTCCTTCTGGATCGGGATGTGTCCGGATCCGGGCTTTCCTCCTCCTCGTTGCTATAATTAGCACACACCTGCTGAGACTCCGCCATGTGCTCTTCACCCACTGCACTGAACGAAAAGGGGCGGGGAAAAGACTAGAAAGAATGTCAGGGGAGGGCGGAGTTACACGCATGCGCAGTGTGTATAAAGCGTAACACACGTGCGTATTACGTACGATCTGTGAGCGGAGGAAGAAGGTAAGAGACATACTTGTGCCTATACTGCTTCTAGATTGAGGCCTATATTGTAACAAGATTAGGAGAGCTTTGTCTGACATTAGGCTTTGTCTTGTGTTGTGTCTTGCAGTAAACATGGATATCTTATTACAAGATAATGACTTCATGTCAATATTCATTGACATGTTCAGGGAGCTGCCCTGTTTGTGGGAGATCAACCACCCACATTACAGGAACCAAACAAAGAGGAAGGCAGCGCTGGATCAATTGTTGGAAATTGTGAAGCCGGTGATCCCCATGGCAGACATCACATATTTGAAGATCTTAAATGGTGGCCTGAGGAGCACATATATAAGGGAGCGCCAGAAAGTCCAGGATTCGCAGAGATCCGGAGCAGCAGATGACATCTATGTCCCCAGGATGTGGTACTATGTCAGGCTGCATTTTCTGGCAGGCCAGACTGAATCCAGGTCATCCCTCTCCAGTCTTCCTTCCACGCTTCCTTCCCCCCCAGCTGAGGCTTCTGACGCCCAACCTGGGCCTTCCAGGCAACAACATGTGGAGGAGCCCAGATTGAGCCAGGTATAGCATTCCTCTAAATATTGCTGGTTGTCCAATCAATGATGTTAACTAGATGTTAGTTTGGAGTACTAATTTATGATTGTGATTGATGATGCAAAAACTAAAACCATGTCCCTTTTTCATACACAGGGAAGTCGCAGCCATGTGGGGGTCGGGCCGAGCCGGCTGCCTGATATGCCAGTCCCTCCCCTACACCTGGAAAGAGAAAGTGGCAGGAGGAGGAGTGCCCTAGAGGAGGCTGCCATAGGCCTCTTTTGGAGGGCTACAGAGGCCCTGGGAGCACCACACACCGTGGAGGATGACTTCACTGCCATCATTGCCTCTAAAATGCAGAGGATGGAGGAGGGACAACAACTCATGTGTGAGTCGCTCATATTGGAGGCTCTTAATAAAGGTATGAGGGGCCAAATTACATCTCAGACACACCTTTGCGAACTCACAGATGGTCCTCCTCCTCCTCCTGCAGGTCCTCCTCCTTCTCCTCCAGGTCCTCCCAGTCCTCCTCCTCCTCCAGGTCCTACTCCTCCTCCTGTCACATTTCCAACAGCACAGCCACAGCCCAGACTGAAGGAAGCGTGGAAGGAAGACCAGAAAGTGAGGACCCTGGATCCAGTCTGGTCGGCCAAAAGATGCAGCCTCTTGTGGTACCACAGCCTGGGGACACAGATGTCATCTGCTGCTTTCCGGATCTCTGGGACTTCTGGACCAGACTGCCCTCCTTTACATATGGACTCCTCAGGCCACCAATTTTGATGTTCAAGCATTGACGTCTGCCCTGGGGGTCACAGGCTTCGCTAATTTCTCCTGTTTATCCAGCATTGCCTTCCTCTTTGTTTGGTTCTGAGCCCTTAATAAAGGAATTTTGTTTTGAATGATACTTGCCTATGTGTGTTTTACTTCAAAAAGGACAGTTGGTTTGTGAATATTCAGGTACATTTAAAAAATACAATGTGAAATTAACAAGGGACACCAACACCAAGCAATCTCCTTGAGATTAAATAATAAAAGATATCAATGGTGTTGTGGTAACTTGACACACAAAACACACACAAAAATAGTCTGGAGTAAAACTAAAAATAACATTAAACAAAGATCAGCCTTGGAAAAAATACAAACATAAAATCTAAACCAAAAATGGCTTTAAATCAAAAAAAAAAAGAAAACCAAAAAAAAAAAAAAAATTCTGTCAGATGTGACAAATAACAATATATTCAGGGAATCCCAAGAAAAAACAAAAAAAATAAGTTTGTTAGAAGTGTGTGTGAATATGAGCAGCAAAACTACTTAATTCTTGTCACATTATAAAGAAGAACAGAGTGCGCTGTATTAAACCATTTTTAACATTGCAGCGTGAAGAAAGTGTTGTATCCATTGCGAACGCTAATTTTACCAGACCGAGCTGTTCCGTGTCCAAATTTCTTCTGAGCATGCGTGGAACTTTGTGCGTCGGAACAGGCCACACACGGTCGGAATTGACGCAATCGGATTTTGTTGTCGGAAAATTTTATCTCCTGCTCTCCAACTTTGTGTGTCGGAAAATCCGATGGAAAATGTCCGATGGAGCCCACACACGGTCGGAATTTCCGACAACACGCTCCGATCGGACATTTTCCATCGGAAAATCCGACCGTGTGTACGGGGCATCACTGTTATCAGTAATTTATGAGTTCAGTTATTCATGATTTTATGTATTTTTATACTTATGCATCTTTATTTTATAATAATGTTATTTTTTTTTTTATGTATTTGTGTAATTTTATTATATAAAATGTGGTCAAGATGCCCACAGGATGGTGTTTCCAGCGGTAGGTTTAATAATGGTCACTTTTTGCTATGAAAAGACCTGACTTGTGAAGAATTGATTTTCAGCTTGTCAGATGTCCCCATGTGTATGGGTGCTGTTTTCACCACGTTCTGTTTCCTGTGCCAGCCCGGATGGGTGTGCCATGAGGCCTGGTTCAGCAGGGTGGGCTGGACCAGAAAGTGATGATGCAACACACTTGATTAGAGATTATTAGTCTATTTAAACAGCGGTGAGACGTCCAGTCTTCAACCCTTACTGAAGAAGTCATGGTGGTGTAGTAGCCCATTTGACGTAACGCGTATAGGGGGAAGAAGTCGAAGTGGCAACGTCATCCCATGAGAATCTTGACGTTTTTATGCATCCTGAGCCCGCACTGCTCAAGTGTTGCGTTTGTGAGTAATGTTTTAATGTTTTTATGAGGAAATAAACAGTTTTGATATACAGAGAGCAATAGATTTTGCCTTTTCTGTTCCTATGTGCACAGGACCCCATTGAGGGAATTTGTACTGGCTGGTATCCATCTAATCAGCCGAAGGCAGCATGGACAGAATAGGAGCTCCATGACCAGCTGATTCATTTATATGAAGTTGTGGCCCGGTAGGGTCACATATTTCCATCCCTATTGAGTCAAGAGAGAGGGGGACATAGAGGGTGGGACTTTATATGAAGCACTTGGAAGCGAGAGGATAGTTTGGTGGAACAAAGATATTTTATTCATGTCACAATGTAAAAATACATATAATATTAATACACGATAACAACAATGACATGCTGATAATACAAATATCTCAAGTTGTAACCATAAATGTTGAAGATGAAAGAGATAAACCTGGTAATAGACAATCGAGGGAAAAAGGGTAACAATATCTCAATTAAGAGAATAATAAAATTCCTTGATACATTCCAAAGTTCCACACATTCAAAATATGGTAAAAAATCATAAATACAAGGTAAAACCTGCAAGATCTATGGCTTCACTAGACCTGTTAGGGTAATTGTTACATAGAGACTTGAAATAGATGTGATTGGATGAAAACACGGCATCATATAGCTCTACGCGTTTTGTGGCTGATACGCCACTTGCCAGGAGCATGCACGTGGTAATCTAGGGTAAAATTGATATAAAGTTGATCAGTAATTATTATAACCATAAATAGGGGTGAGATAACACCACCAGCAGCACGTTAATGCATACTTATTAATTGAGATCCGCCAGCTGAGGTGCGGGGGCGAGGTGCCAGAGCATCCAACAAAACCTCCAACCGGGAGCCGTAGCAGATGGCCTACAGGGGGCATCCCACATGGGTCGCCAAACAGGGCGGGCATGGAACCCCAAG
Source organism: Aquarana catesbeiana (assembly GCF_042186555.1). Taxonomy (NCBI): domain Eukaryota; kingdom Metazoa; phylum Chordata; class Amphibia; order Anura; family Ranidae; genus Aquarana; species Aquarana catesbeiana. The sequence continues at coordinate 295,482,086 of NC_133326.1, forward strand.
GAGTCACTGTAGACAGGTGAAAGTAGATGGATTGAGGTGAAGGAGTTCCAATAATAACTGAAAAGGTGATGGGGAGGAAGGGCAAAGGACTCTGTGCCGGTGAGGGAATTAAGTGATAGAGTAAGACCGGCAGCTAGGCTGCCAGAAATAATGAAAAACCAAGGTGTGGAAGGTGATGCGGTGAGTGGCAAGGAAGCCATACATAAGATTGTGCACATGCAGGTGGCCTGTGAGGAAAAAAACTCACTGAAAGCAGAGTGAAAGTGACAAGTAAATGACTAATAGTGAAATTGGACCAACTGGATTACCTGTGTGGACAGGGAGCCCACTGGAGAGAAAGAGATAAGCTGTGAAGTGAAGGTACAGGAAACCTCGAGTGCCAGGATCGCCCGGAAGGACGCCCATATAGGTGTCACCGAGGCGCCGCCTACCACCGTCATGCCGTGTAGCATATGTTGGGGGAGAGGTGCTGCTGGTCAGAAGTCTCCGGTCGATCGGTGCCTAGGAAGCTCCCCTATTGCTCAGGAGTGTGGAATCACCAGCAGGTGCGTGACGACATCAGAGGCATCGCACGCACTGCATGACGTTGACGCGCAGTGACAGCGCGTATGTCCTCTCCGTGCATAGAACATAGCAGGGGAAGGGACGGAAGCCCGTGATGCGCGTCACGGCCCCCGGAGGAGAAAGGAGATGCCATAGCAACTACACCGCCCACAACAGTGCCGGCACTCAAAGAATGATATACAGATAGAATTGGTGATGACTACCAAAAATACTATAGATAAAAGATACTACAAATAAGTATGTAAAACACAGGGAAGCTAAACATAGGATCATTGAATGCAGGAAGTGTATTAAAGATAAATACAATGGAGCTTAACCATGTGGTTCCATCCCTAATTAATGTTGATTAGAAGAAAAGGAATTTTTAGGGACTTTCAGGAAACCTAAACCTGGTAAGGTTATGTATTTCCATCCCTATGGGACTTTAATTGAAGTTGTGGCCCGGTAGGGTCACATATTTCCATCCCTATTGAGTCAAGAGAGAGGGGGACATAGAGGGTGGGATTTTATATGAAGCACTTGGAAGCGAGAGGATAGTTTGGTGGAACAAAGGAATTTTATTAATGTCACAATGTAAAAATACATATACTGTTAATACACGATAACAACAATGACATGCTGATAATACAAATATCTTAAGTTGTAACCATAAATGTTGAAGATGAAAGAGATAGACCTGGTAATAGACAATTGAGGGAAAAGGGGTAACCCTATCTCAATTAAGAGCATAATAAAATTCCTTGATACATTCCAAAGTTCCACACATTCAAAATATGGTAAAAAATCATAAATACAAGGTAAAACCTGCAAGATCTATGGCTTCACTAGACCTGTCAGGGTAATTGTTATATAGAGACTTGAAATAGATGTGATTGGATGAAAGCACTGCATCATATAGCTCTACGCATTTCGTGGCTGATACGCCACTCGTCAGGAGCATGCACGTGGTAATCTAGGGTAAAATTGATATAAAGTTGCTCAGTAATTATTATAACCATAAATAGGGTGAGATAACACCACCAGCAGCACGTGAGTGCATACTTACTAATTGATCCGCAAGCTGAGGTGCGGCGGCGAGGTGCCAAAGCATCCAACAAAACCTCCAACCGGGAGCCATAGCAGATGTCCTACAGGGGGCATCCCACATGGGTTGCGAAACAGGACTGGCATGGAACCCCGAGGAGTCACTGTAGACAGGTGAAAGTAGATGGATTGAGGTGAAGGAGTACCAATAATAAATGAAAAGGTGATGGGGGAGGAAGGGGAAAAGACCCTGTGCTGGTGAGGAAAATAAGTGATAGAGTAAGACCGGCAGCTAGGCTGCCAGAAATAATGAAAAACCAAGGTGTGGAAGGTGATGCGGTGAGTGGCAAGGAAGCCATACATAAGATTGTGCACATGCAGGTGGCCTGTGAGGAAAAGAACCCACTGAAAGCAGAGTGAAAGTGACAAGTAAATGACTAATAGTGAATATTGACTAATAGTGAAATTGGACCAATTGGATTACCTGTGTGGACATGCTCCCCTTTACAGGCATACTATAGACACCCCCCAGGTACGAAATTTAAAGAAATATTACACTTTTATTGTTTCACTTTAAGCATTATTAAAATCACTGCTCCCGAAAAAACGTCCATTTTTAAAACTTTTTTTTGCATTGATACATGTCTCCTGGGGCAGGACCCGGGTCCCCAAACACTTTTTATGACAATAACTTGCATATAAGCCTTTAAAATTAACACTTTTGATTATTCATGTTCGAGTCCCATAGACTTTAACGGTGTTCGCGTGTTTGAACAAATGTTTTGCCTGTTCGCATGGTCTGGTGCGAACCGAACAAGGGGGGTGTTCGGCTCATCCCTAATGGTCAGTAACGAAACCTCCTGCAGCACTGAATGCCCGTTCTGAAAGCACGCTGGATGCAGGACAGCCTAATAACTCAATAGCATACTGGGCAAGTTCTGGTCAGTGGTCTATTCTCATGACCCAGTAAGTCAGTGGATAGTCAGCTGGAAAGCTCTCCATGTCTGTTTTGGCCCAAAGGTAATTATCCACCATGTGATGCAGATGCTGGCGATGGAATGTGGAAGCTGACAGCCCTGGGCTGCGAGGACCAAGAAAATTCTGAAATGCCTCACTTAGGCGAATGGCTTCTCCAACGCTCCTCTCTTGACCAACAGAAGACTCAAAACTACGTTTTCCACCACACTGTAACCTACTGGAGTCAGCAAAAATGTTCAATAAAATCCTCTTTAACATGTCCTCAAGAGATTTTATCTTCTTCATTCTCTGTGGGGACGGGATGAGTTCTAATACCTTCCCTTTATAACGATGGTCAAGGAGGGTTGCCAACCAGTAATCATCCTTCTCCTTTATGCCACATATTCTTGGGTCTTTTCGCAGGCTTTGAAGCATGAGGTTGCCCATGCGCCTCAAATTTGCTGAGGCTTAAGAAGCAGACTTCTGGGGGTCACTCAGGATTACAGCATCTGGAACTTCCTCCTCCCAGCCACATACTAGTCCCAAGGGTCCTGAGGTTGGAAAGCCATCGCTTACTGATTAACACATGACTTCCTCTTCTTCGAAGCCTATGAAAGTGCCAGAATCCTCCTCCTCAACCTCCTCCCCTCTCTTCTCCTGTGTGTTCTATGACATGGGAATGATGGTGTCTGGATAAAGTGGGCCTTGAGAGGAAAGGAAGTCCTCCTCTTCCTCCTGCTTCTCTGCCTCCAGTGCCCTGTCCATAATGCCATGCAGAGTCCGCTCCAGCAGGAACACAACAGGGATTGTGTCACTGATGCATGCACTGTCACGGCTCACCATCATTGTGGCCTCCTCAAATGGTTACAGTACAGTGCATGCATCCTTAATGATCAGCCATTGGCATGGGGAAAAACGGGCAGGTGGATTTCCTGCTGAATTTCAGCCAACCGAGCATTGGCTATGTATGTTCTCCTGAAATGGCTACAGACTCCTCTAGCCAGCTTTGGCACGTCTTGCAACCCTGGGTACGTATTTGGGAAATGCTGCACCACCAAATTGAGGACATGTGCTAGGCATGGGCCATGTGTCAACTTTCCCTGTCTAAGGACAGACAGGTGGTTTGAGCCATTATTGCACACCACCATTCCTGGCTCCAGCTGGCATGGTGTGAACCACCTCTGGGCCTGTCCCTGCAGAGCTGCAAGAATCTTTGCTCCAGTGTGGTTCCTGTCCCCTAAACACACCAGCTGAAGTACTGCATGGCACCTTTTATACTGACTCTGGGAATAGCCCTTTGAATACTTAGGGGGTACCTGATGTTCATAGGATAATTATTAGGATAAATATGCAGAGGAGGACATGGAGGTGGCGGAGGAGGAGGAGGGGGTAGAGCTCATAGGTCTGGCATCACCACCCCCAGCTGTATGGAGACGTGGGTGCACAACAAGCTACAGCACCGAGCCCTGTCCTGCATCCTTTTGAGTTGCAAGCAGCTTTACCCAGTGTGTTGTGACCAAAATATATTGTCCCTACCCATGCTTGCTGGACCACATGTCAGCAGTAAAGTGAATTTTGCAGCTGACTGCCTTGCCCAACGACGCCAGAACATTGCCTTTAACGTGATGGTAGAGAGATGGAATGGCCTTACATTACATTACAGTCTACAGCTGGTGGTGTGCTGCTGGCAGATGTGCTGCTAGGACCTGGGACACCCTGTGCTATACCATCATCCCTGTCAATGGAGGCTGCTGAGAGGTAATGACTCAGTATAGCAGGGGCAGACTAAAGTGGGTAAGGAGGAGGAGGGGGAGGAGGGACAGATTTTTTGCCCCTTTTGTGTGGCTTTTAGGTGCTCTTGCCAATGGGCTGAATGGTTGGACGTTAAATGCCTTGTTAAGCATGTGGTACCCAAATGGCTGGTGTTTTTGCCACATTTGATGTGCCTGAGACACAGTTTGCAGACAGCAACAGTGCAATCTGCTGCAGATGTGCTGAAAAAGGCCCAGACAGCTGAGCTTTGGGGAGTGGGCCAGGAGATAACAGCTGCAGAACATGATGGAATAGGGTGGCTGCTCTCTACTCTTTCTTGATGTCGGCCTCCTTGGGGTTGTACCCCTCACCTTCAGATTCCTCTTCTGCTCTATCTGGCACCTAAATCGCATCAGTGACTTCATCATCATCATCATCTTTATCTCCTCCATCATCATCACTACCACTGGAGACTACTTGGCAATACGCTGCGGCTGGGGGAACATGAATGCCAATTTGTCTACCAGTATTCTCCCCTCTCTCTAGGCTTATGTTCCTGTCATCCTCAACCTCAGAACCAACATCTGAATCCAGTAATGGCTGGGCATCATCAAGGAGCAAGTGGCTGACTCTGTGGTCAAATAATTCAGCTGACTCTTCCATGGCTGATGTTGGGGCTATGACAGGAATAGATGTGGACAAGGAGGAAGGTTTATCCACTCTGGCAACTGCAGATGACTGCACACTTGTCTCTGCTTGCATGACAGAGGATGAGGAGGATGAGGAAGGTAGTCTACCACCTGCTGTGGCTGGATAGCACGGGCAAACTCACTAAACAGAGGAAATGATACCCTGCTTGAAGACTGACCACTATGTCCACCTTTGCCTGTGAACACATTTGTTGCTGGTCCCCTTACAGTGCCAAGGGAACGTCTGCCTCTCCTTGTTGTCCTCCCAGACATTATTGAGAGGGAGGGGGCGGTGCTTATAAGCGAATGTAAAGAAGAAGTGGAAATCTGTACATAGATGCACTTTAATCAATGTAAAGTGGTGTTTGGTGCACTTAAATTTGAGTACTCACACTACACAGACACACTCCATGAATACACTATAATATACTGCAATATATTGCGCCAAACATACAGTGGCGCACAGAACTATATGGCATTAAACTTGCAGTAATGCACACAAATGTAAATGCCAATAAACTTGCAGTAACGCACACAGAAGTAAATGGCGTTAAACTTGCAGTAACGCACACAGAAGTAAATGCCAATAAACTTGCAGTAATGCATAAAACTAATGCACACAGAACTACATGGCATTAAACTGGCAGTAACGCACACAGAACTATATGGCGTTAAACTTGCAGTAACGCACACAAAACTATATGGTGTTAATCTGGCAGAAACGCACACGGAAGTAAATGGCATTAAACTTGCAATAACGCAAAAACTATATGGCGTTAAACTGGCAGTAATGCACACAGAACTTTATGGCATTAAACTGGCAGTAACGCACACAGAACTATATGGCGTTAAACTGGCAGTAACGCACACAAAACTATATGATGTTAAACTGGCAGTGACGCACGCAGAACTATATGGCATTAAACTGGCAGTAACGCACACAAAACTATATGGAGTTAAACTGACAGTAACCCACACAGAACTATATGGCGTTAAACTGACAGTAACGCACACATAACTATATGGCGTTAAACCGGCAGTAACACACACAAAAGTAAACGGCGTTAAACTGGCAGTAACGCAATAAAATAGGCGGTGTTCAACTGTCACTACACCGACGCTTTCTGAACTGTTCCTACTCTAGCTATACACTAATGTCAAGATTACTGACACGGTCTCACTACACTACACTGATACTATCTGAGCTGTCCCTACTCTACACTAGTGTGTGTATGAATGAAACGGTCTCACTATGCTAAAGTGAAACTATCTGGGCTGTCCTTACTCTAGCTGCACACTATGCAAAGCTGAATGATGGTCCTCTTCCCTACACTCACACTATCCCTAGACTGACACTAAACTAATATTTTACACTGACAATTGAAGCAAAATAGTACAGGGTAGCACACTAACTAACTAATAGCACTGAACAGAGCCCTGTTTTATCTCTCTCCATGCCAAAATCACACTGAAAATGGCTGCCATTGAAAGAATACTTTTATACTGTGGGGTGGGAATGAGCCATGATTGGATAAAGTCATGATGACAGTGTCCAATCATGACTCTGAAAGTGCTCTGTGCCCTGATTGTCTGACGCTGTCACTGCTTCAGCCAATCAGGGCTTGCAATGCACTGTTCAATGCATTGTGGTTGGTTCGGGGGGGGGGGGCGAACAAACATTCAAACAAATGGAGAGAGGTTACTGCGCTAAACCCTAAAAAAGTGAGCTGCTACAAACAATGTGACAAACATAAAAATACAATAATAAGCAAATTGTAGCGCTATAGAAAAAATGACTCAAAACACCAAAGTGAAATGATGTGAAAAGTGTCTGTGGAAAATATATGTAGATACACCTCAGGGAAGGGTGTCATCAAAAAAAAATGTCCATAAATTGGAAACATAAAGTCCTGTGAAAAGTGGTAAGGTGCAGTGAATCAGGAACACAGCTTCATCCGTAATCTAAACATCCAAAGTAAGGTCATCAAACACTGAACAGGATGTGGGTGCGCTTACCAGAACTAGTGGACTCTAGTGCCATCGGCATAGAGTCTATCGAGCAGTATGCCACAACGGGCCAGTGTGTGGAGGGCCTTAAGGGTGATAGATGTCTTCTGGGACAACCCGAACTGTGGACCATACAGCAGAATCTTGAAGATGGATGTCAGGATGGGTTCAAGGTATATACGTTCACTCGTATCCAGGAGGTATGTGGGAAAAAAACAATATGTTTCCACATAGTGCGGATCAAACAAGGTTGTTTATTGCTAAAACCACCATACATAAAAAGTGATCACAAAAGATAAAAACAAAGAGGCAATGTAGAGAGTAACAACCGCCCTATGCGTTTCGACCATAAGGCCTTCAACAGGGGCATGAAAAAACCTCTACTACACTGCCTATATATATAAATAATGTTAAAAACGTAAATATCACACAAGACCAATCAGTTTGGGAGAGACCAAAGAAAGAATGGGATTGGGCAAGGGGTAATCACGTGACAGAGTTAACCAAGCCTCGCTGTGAAACCCAATGGTTAGCTAGAAGCTCGGAACACATGTTGATATTGCCCAACCAAAAAGGGGCACACAGCACGTGGTCAGACGATCAGCTGACAAGCTAGGACTGAGCGTCGTGCCGGAAAGCCCGTGAAAAATGCGGGACAAACCACGTACATGTCACATGACCTAACAGACATGTGACCGGCTAAAGAAAACGTCATGTGGAAAGCCCGCGAAAAACGCGGGTCCCGCGTCACATGACCTAACAGACACGCGGCCAGCTAAAGGAAAGCGTCATGTGGGAAAGCCCACGAAAAACACGGGTCCTGAACCACGTGACCAATAAAGGGCGGGGCACGTGGCTCTGCAGGAAGGAGCGAAAGCCCGCGAACAGCAGGGTTACGTGACAAGCCTCGAAACCACGTGGTATCACATGACTGGGACTATAATGGCTCAAATAAAAAACAAAGCAAAAACGTATACAAATAAAAATAAATGTTAAAATTATTATTGTGGATTGACATAAAAGCTAAAAATCTATAATGTTCGGAGATAAAAGGCAAAAAGTTTGGAGGATCAAATCGGAGGTGATCAAACCCCCTGAAGTGGTCACCAACATTATATATAGTAGTTACAACAAGAAATTAAATTAATAACATCAGAGAAAAAGTACAAATGACCTACAAATAATCAAATATATAAAGAACAATGAAATGGATTGTTATGCGTATGGATTAATGAAATCCATGTAAAGCATACATACAGTAAATGGGCCCTTAGGATTGATTGATAAATGAGTTGAGGTCTCACTCCACGTTCAATCCGAATGGGAAGTAGGACCTGAGCTCATATATCCAATAAGTCTCTAAACGAGAAACCCCCATGGAGACGAGATTCTCCCCTCCAATGGTGAATGAATTTATCAATCACCTGAAAAAGTGTTCCAGTGGGATCCTTATTGTGATGTAATAAATAGTGACGGGGTACAGTGTGTTTACTTTACCACTCTTTATGCCAGCAATATGTTCATTCACACGTACAGAGAACGTTCGAATAGTGCGGCCAGCGTACTGCTTCTTGCAGGCGCAAGTCAGCAAATATACAACATATTGAGTGGCACAAGTGGCAAAATATCTCATGGGGTAAGTGCGCAAAGTAACGGTGGACAAGAATGTGTCGGTTTTACATCTACCTGCAATATTGTAAATGCATACATTACATTTTCAACACGGATAATAACCCTTGCACTGTTGGAAGAACAAGACTTTTTTGGGAGGATCAATAATGTTGGGGGCAATTTGTCCTTGTATTGAATGTGCACCTCTAAAAATGACGCCAGCTTGTTCAGGAAAGACAGGGCCCAAAAATCTGTCACGTCTGAGCACCTTCCAATGTTTCCTAAAAATCTCCTTAATCTGTCTAGACTGTGTGGAGTACGTAGTGAAAAAGGACCATCGAAATTTAGAGTAAATATCAAAAATTACCGCGCTACTCACTGTAGTAAAAACTCGGTTATAAAACTAGAAAAGCTGCAGTCTTAATGTGAGGCATGCACATACTAGACAGAAATAATCAAGAAAGACCGCGCTAAAAACAATAACATGTGATGTAACTAATCAAACATGATTACGTGTATGAAAATACAATACATCAAATATGAAAAAATATTGGAATATGAAACACCAAAAATCTATTGAAAGTGAATATAGAAAAGGTGACTGAAAAATGAAAGTCCCAAATGAGGTTAAAAAAGTGACTAAAACGTCACAAAAACACACAGTCCTTGGGGCCAAGGCAGATGCAATCAGTGATCATAGACGTATAACACACAGTCCTTGGGGCCAAGGCAGATGCAATCAGTGATCATAGACATATAACACACAGTCCTTGGGGCCAAGGCAGATGCAATCAGTGATCATAGACGTATAACACCCAGTGAGAAATCCTCCACCTAATAAGATGTGCGCTTACCAGAGGTAAGCTGTAAATCAGCTTAATAGTGAACCTCCACTCAAGGGAAATCAGCTCCTCAGGTCTCCACACAAGGAAGGGGGCGGACAGGATCTTTCAATGAAATGGACTAAAGTCAGTGCTGAGTCTTCAGGTGCATGTTGTTACCTGACACTGTTCCTTTTGCCTTTCTCTGCACCCGACTGACAATTGCTCTATGACCTGCTTTGAATTCCCACTTCAGCCTTTCATTTGAACCTGTTACTATTACCAATTCTGTGATTTCCTGAAAATCGAAATTTAGAGTCAGAATGATTTTTAGGGCGTTCAAACAAAGTAGAATTTCTATCAACTGATAAAACTCTATTAATTTCAGCGTCCAACTCATTGGAATCATAACCCTTAGCAATGAATCTATCGCGAAGTATTTGAGACTATAAGAGATAATCTGAAGTTCTTGTACAGTTACGACGCAGCTGCAAAAACTGGCTGCGTGGAACTGACTTAAGCCATTGGGTACGGTGGCAACTATCTGACGGAATGTACCCATTTCAGTCCGTGGGTTTTAAACTCCAGATGTTGATCTACCACCATAATTTCCAGATCCAAAAAATGAATGGAACTTGGACTGGCTTCATAACTCAAAGAGATGCCACGATCATTGTGGTTGAGAGCGGCCATGAAAACATCCAAAGATTCAAGATCCCATGCCATAGGAGGAGGATGTTGTCAATATACCTAGCCCAGAGAACCAATTCTGGTCTCTGGGAGGCATAGACGACATCCTCCTCCCATTGGGTCATGAAGAGGTTGGCCAAACTGGGGGCAAATTTTGCCCCCATGGCCATACCCTTCTGTTGTAAATAAAACTGATTTTGGAACCAAAAATAATTATGGCAGGTAGCGAACCTAAGAAGCTGCATAATGAAGTTGTGCTGTATTAGTGGGAGAGTAGTGTTCTTAGATAGATGATTTTCTACGGCATCGAAGCCCAAATTATGAGGTATGTATGTATAAAGTGCTGCCACGTCAGCCGTAACCAAAATCATCCCTTCTCTAAATTCTACAGTTTCAAGAAGCTTAATAACTTCTCTGGTGTCTTTAAGATAAGACGGAGTGGAGCGAACAATGGGTTGAAGATAGAAATCCACATACCTCCCAATCCTAGAAGCGACAGAGTCGATCCCACTGACTATAGGTCGGCCAGGGGGATCGACCAGGTCCTTATGGACTTTAGGGAGGTAGTAGATAGCAGGAATACGTGGTACAAGAGGTACGAGAAAGCTTCTCTCCTTCTTATTGAGAATGCCTAGAGAGAAGCCCTCGTCGATCAATTCAACTAAAGCTCGTTTGTAGTTATTACTAGGGTCATTGTGTATGGGAGTATAGGTATCTGGATCATTCAAAATCCTGTACATTTCTTTGATATAATCTTTCATTAATCCATACGCATAACAATCCATTTCATTGTTCTTTATATATTTGGTTATTTGTAGGTCATTCATACTTTTTCTCTGATGTTATTAATTTAATTTCTTGTTGTAACTACTATATATAATGTTGGTGACCACTTCCAGGGGTTTGATCGCCTCCGATTTGATCCTCCAAACTTTTTGCCTTTTATCTCCGAACATTAGAAAGTTTTAGCTTTTATGTCAATCCACAATAATAATTTTAATATTTTTTTTATTTGTATATGTTTTTGCTTTGTTTTTTATTTGAGCCATTATAGTCCCGGTCATGCAATACCACATGGCCTCGAGGCTTGTCACGTGACCCTGCTGTTCGCGGGCTTTCACTCCTTCCTGCGGGGCCACGTGCCCGACCCTCTATTGGTCACGTGGTTCAGGACACGTGTTTTTCGCGGGCTTTCCCACATGACGTTTCCTTTAGCCGGTCATGTGTCTGTTAGGTCATGTGACGTGTACGCGGTTTGTCCCGCATTTTTCACAGGCTTTCCGGCACGACGCTCACTCCTAGCTTGTCAGCTGATCGTCTGACCACGTGCTGTGTGCCCCTTTTTGGTTGGGCAACATCGACATGTGTTCCGAGCTTCTGGCTAACCATTGAGTTTCACAGCGAGGCTTGGTTAACTTTGTCACGTGATTACCCCTTGCCCAATCCCGTTCTTTCTTTGGTCTCTCCCAAACTGATTGGTCTTGTGTGACATTTACGTTTTTAACATTTATATATATAGGCAGTGTAGTAGAGGTTTTTTCATGCCCTTGTTGAAGGCCTATTGGTCGAAACGCGTAAGTCAGTTGTTACTCTCTACATTGCCTCTTTGTTTTTACCTTTTGTGATCACTTTTTATGTATGGTGGTTTTAGCAATAAACAACCTTGTTTGATCTGCACTATGTGGAAGCATATTGTTTTTTCCCACATACCTCCTGGATACGAGTGGACGTATATACCTTGAACCCATCCTGGCATCCATCTTCAAGATTCTGCTGTATGGTCCAGAGTTCGGGTTGTTCCGGAAGACATCTATCACCCTTGAGGCCCTCCACACACTGGCCTGTTGCGGCATACTGCTTGATAGACTCTATGCTGATGGCACTAGAGTCCACCAGTTCTGGTAAGCGCACCAACATCTTGTTCAGTGTTTGATGACCTTACTTTGGAAGTTTAGATTATGGATGAAGCTGTGTTCCTGATTCACGGCACCTTACCACTTTTCACGGGACTTTATGTTTCCAATTTATGGACTTTTTTTTTTGATGACACCCTTCCCTGAGGTGTATCTACATATATTTTCGATTTTTGATTAATTTTTTTCTATAGCACTACAATTTGCTTATTACTAAATATTCAAACAACCCATTTGTTCAGCTGTTCACCAAACGTCCGAACAATGAAAGTTTGGCTCGAATTATGCTCGGGCTGAACCTTTCACCCATCCCTAACTTTGAAATGCAATACATTCACTTTTTACACATTTTAAGTGTAATTTTGGTTCATGACATATAAAGTCAAACCGCCAGCACACAGATAATCAGCAAATATTGAAGACAGACAGTTTCATGGCTCATTATGCACCCGATGATATACAGGCAGGGTCTTAGGTCAGCACCTGGGCTGTGTAGAACTAACAGACTAGAGGAGTAGGGATGAGCTTATGGGCCGTTCGCGGCAAATTCGAGTGGCGCGTTACGGCCCATAATTCACTGCGGCATCGCAGTGCATTGCTGGCTGTTGATTGGCCAAGCATGCACTATGACCCGCATCCTTGGCCAATCACAGCACTATGTGTACAGAGAGCTGTAATTGGCCAAAGCAAGGGAGGCTTTGGCCAATTATGGCTCAGGGGGTTTAGTACACGCCCCACACTATATAAGGATGCCTGCATGGCGGCCTTGTGTATTGTGTTGCGGTGGAGAGAGATAGATAGACAGAGAGACAGTGTCATTTGATTTAAGATAGATATATAGAGTAGGCAGGTCGAGTCAGTTAGCTGCACTTACAGTGTATTGTGTGTGTATATATATATATATATATATATATATATATATATATATATATATATATATATACATCCCAGGTGTTGTATATAGATATATACACTGTCTTCCTAATATACTGACAGACAGGCAGGTGTTTTTACAGTATTTACAGTTAGTGTACTGTGTACCCTGCACAGTTGCACCTACAGTATAGCTACCTGAAGCCAGGTGCTTGTTTGCTTCTTCTGATCCTATTAATAGCACAGGCAGACTCTTCAAGTATTTCCAGTTAGTGTACTGTGTAACCCTGCACAGTTGCACCTACAGTATAGCTACCTGAAGCCAAGTGCTTGTGTGCTTCTTCTGATCCTATTAATAGCACAGGCGGGCTCTTGAAGTATTTCCAGTTAGTGTACTGTGTACCCTGCACAGTTGCACCTACAGTATAGCTACAGTACCTGAAGCCAGGTGCTTGTGTGCTTATTCTGATCCTATTAATAGCACAGGCAGGCTCTTGAAGTATTTTCAGTTAGTGTACTGTGTACCCTGCACAGTTGCACTTACAGTATAGCTACATGAAGCCAGGTGCTTTTGTGCTTCTTCTGATCCTATTAATAGCACAGGTAGACTCTTGAAGTATTTCCAGTTAGTGTACTGTGTAACCCTGCACAGTTGCACCTACAGTATAGCTACCTGAAGCCAAGTGCTTGTGTGCTTCTTCTGATTCTATTAATAGCACAGGCAGGCTCTTGAAGTATTTCCAGTTAGTGTACTGTGTACCCTGCACAGTTGCACCTACAGTATAGCTACCTGAAGCCAGGTGCTTGTGTGCTTCTTCCGATCCTATTAACAGCACAGGCAGGCTCTTGAAGTATTTCCAGTTAGTGTATTGTGTACCCTGCACAGTTGCACCTACAGTATAGCTACCTTAAGCCAGGTGCTTGTGTGCTTCTTCTGATCCTATTAATAGCACAGGCAGGCTCTTGAAGTATTTCCAGTTAGTGTACTGTGTACCCTGCACAGTTGCACCTACAGTATAGCTACATGAAGTCAGGTGCTTTTGTGCTTCTTCTGATCCTATTAATAGCACAGGTAGGCTCTTGAAATATTTCCAGTTAGTGTACTGTGTAACCCTGCACAGTTGCACCTACAGTATAGCTACCTGAGGACAAGTGCATGTGTTCTCATACTAATAATGCTACAGGCAGGCAGTTGATTCTGCTAGCTGCAGTATAATCGTTATATATATATATACATCCCAGTTTTGTGCAGCTACATCACACTGCAGGCCATTAGTATGTCTGAAAGGCCAACAAGGAGAGGCAGACAGTCACAAGTCAATAAAAGTGGGCAAGCAGGCTCTGTGTCTAGAGGCAACAGTGCTGGTCATGGACACGGTGCATCCTCATCAGCACGTGGCCGTGGGACTCGCTTGGCCTTTTTTTCGGCAGCTGGCCGTGTTGAGCAGCAACATGCAGAAGACTTGGTCGAGTGGATGACCAAGCCGTCCTCATCCTCCTCATCCTCTCTCACTGAGGCTCAGGGTACTTTTTCTGGCAAAGCAGCTGCCAACGCGGCCTCCTCCCTTGGCTCAATGGCATCAGTAACTCCTTCCCTACTCCACCATGTCCTCCTGAGGAGTCCCCTGAACTGTTTGACTACAGTGTTGGGTACATGCTCCAGGAGGATGCCCAGCGTTTTGAAGGCTCTGATGATGATACTCAGCTAGAGGAAGGCAGTAACGTGAGCTCAGACAGAGGGTCTGGCAGTCATGTCTCCCCTGCTGCAGCATACTGCCAGGTTTACTCCAGTGATGAGGAGGGAGGGGATGATGAGGTCACTGACTCCACGTGGGTGCCTGATAGGACAGAGGAGGAGGCACATCACCAACGAGGCAGGATGCCCTCCAGGGGCCAGCTTAAGGGCAGCACACCGACTGCATCACACCGCAGAGCTCCGCATGTGCAGGGCGCTGCTGTCTCTGCACGTTATTCCAAAAGTTCTTTGGTGTGGGCCTTTTTTGAGACAAGTGCATCAGATCGCATCGCTGCTATTTGCAACATATGTCTCAAGCGTATCTCGTGTGGCCAAAACATCTCCCGCTTGGGCACCACATGCTTGACCAGACATATGTTGACCTGCCATGCAGTTTGTTGGCAAGCGTACCTAAAAGACCCACACCAAAGAACAAAGAGGACCTCTCCTTGCTCCTCATCAGCTGGGATCTCCAACCCACTATACCTTCAGTCCTCTCTGAGACCTGCACTGAGAGGAATGAAGGTGTAGAATTAGGAGTGTCACAGCCAAGTACTTGCGGGCAATCTGCTATAGGTACACCGACGTCAGATTGTACCAGGCAAATTTCCCTGCCCCAGCTGCTGCACCGCAGAAAGAAATTCGCTCCCAGCCATCCACATGCCCAGCAGTTGAATGCCAGCTTGGAAAAATTGCTAGCACTTCAACTGCTACCTTTTCAGTTGGTAGACTCTGCCCCCTTCCGTGAGTTTGTGGAATAAGCGGATCCTCAGTGGCAGGTTCCCAAACGCCACTTTTTCTCACGGGAGGCGATTCCAGCTCTCTACCAGCATGTGGAAGGCAATGTCTTGGCCTCGCTGGACAGGACGGTCAGCTGTAAGGTGCATATTACCGCTGACTCATGGTCCAGCAGGCATGGACAGGGACGTTACCTAAGTTTCATGGTGCATTGGGTGACTCTGCTGGCAGCTGGGAAGGATACAGGACAAGGTGCAGTAGTGTTGGAGGTTGTTCCACCACCACGCCTCCAAAATGCTACTACTGGTGATTCTGACACACCTCTCTCCTCCACCCCCTTCTCTTCTTCTTCCTCCATGGCCTCTTCCTGTGCTTTGTCCTCAGAACCAATGGTGCTCCATAGGTGTTAAAGGGCTACGCAAGTATGCAGGCCAAAAGATGCCATGCGATGCTTGAGCTGGTGTGCTTGGGGGACAGGAGCCACACTGGGACAGAGATTCTGTTAGCTCTGCAGGGGCAGGTTCAGAGGTGGTTGATGCCACGCCAGCTTAAGTCAGGGATGGTGGTTTGTGACAATGGCACCAACCTCCTCTCCGCCCTCCGACAGGGACAACTGACCCATGTGCCCTGTTTGGCTCACGTCCTTAACTTGGTGGTGCAGCGGTTCTTGGGCAGGTACCCGGGCTTACAGGATGTCCTGAGGCAGGCCAGGAAAGTCTGTGTGCATTTCCACCGGTCGTATAATGCCAGTGCTCGGCTGACTGACCTCCAAAAGGAATTTAACCTGCCCAAGAACCGCCTAATCTGTGACATGCCCACCAGGTGGAACTCAATGTTGGCCATGCTGCAGCGGCTGCACATGCAGCAGAGGGCCATCAATGAGTACCTGTGCGACTATGGCACCAGGACAGGGTCAGGGGAGCTTGTTTTTTTTTCCCCACGCCAGTGGGCCATGATCAGGGATGCATACACTGTCCTGTCACCATTTGAGGAGGCCACGAGGATGGTGAGCAGTGACAGTGCATGCATCAGTGACACTGTCCCCCTTGTGCACCTGTTGGAGCACACGTTGCGTGGAATAATGGATAGGGCACTTGAGGCAGAACAGAGGCAGGAAGAGGAGGACTTCCTTAGCTCTCAAGGCCCCCTGTATCCAGACAGTGTTCCTGCGTGCCCGCCGATCACACAGGAAGAGGAAGAGGAGGAGGATTGTGTCAGCATGTAGGTGGAGCCTGGCACTCAGCATCAGCAGCAGTCTTTAAGGGATCAGTCCCAAGAAACCCATGGACTTGTAGGTGGCTGCGGATCATGTCGTCCTTAGTGATCCAGAGGACTCTGGAATTAATGCCTCAGCAAACCTACGCTGCATGGCCTCCCTGATCCTGCAAAGCCTGCAGAAAGATCCTCGTATTCGTGGTATCAAGGAGAGGGATCGTTACTGGCTGGCAACCCTCCTTGATCCACGTTACAAAGGTAAGGTTGCGGACCTTATCTCGCCGTCGCAGAGGATGAAACATCTTCGGGAGGCCTTGCAGAAAGGTCTGTGTAATGCGTTCCCAGAGACTGAGAGGTTACAAACTCCTGTTCCTGGACAACGTGTTGCTGAGGCTTCGGTCAGTCAAAGAATGTGCGTGGAGAAGGTGGCCGTCTGACCGATGCGTTCAGACAATTTTTTAGTCCGCAGCCCCAAGGTATGATCGGTTCCAGCAACCATCGTCAGCGTCTGTTTTACATGGTGCAGGAATACCTAGGGGCAAGATCTGACTTGGACACCTTTGCCACCGAAAATCCTCTGGGTTACTGGGTCTTGAGAATGGATCACTGGCCAGAGCTTGCACAGTATGCAATTGAGCTACTGGCCTGTCCTGCATCCAGCGTTCTTTCGGAACGCACATTCAGTGCTGCTGGAGGCTTTGTAAATGATCACAGGGTGCGCCTGTCCACCGACTCGGTCGATCTACTGACCTTCATAAAAATGAATGAGACTTGGATCACCACCAGATACCAAGCACCTGATGCTGATGTAACCGAATAATTTTTTTTGAAATGTCAGATTCCTTCAAGACTCCCTAAGCTGATGCTGAGTGACTATCCTGTTATGCTGAGTGACTATCCTCTTCCTCCTCAATGATGATGCTGATAGCTTGTAAGAATATTTTTGGTTCTGGGCGCCGCCACCAGTGGCTAAGGCCCAATTTTTCTGCCCCTGTTGAACAGGCATGTGTAATTACAATTTTTGATGCAATACTTTGCAGCAGGGCTTGTTCCTGTGCTCCAACTAGAGTATCTGTGAGGGGTTGCAGTGTTGTGGCACCAGCACCAGTGTCTAAGGCCCAAATTTTCAGCCCCTGTTTAACAGGGGAGTGTAATTACAATTTTTGATGCAATACTTTGCAGCAGGGCTCGTTCCTGCACTCCAACTAGAGCATTTGTGAGTGTTGTGGCACCAGTGCCTAAGGCCCAATTTTTCTGCCCCTGTTCAACAGGGACATGTAATTACAATTCTTGATCTAATATTTCACAGCAGGGCCCGTTTCTGTGTCCATCAAAAGTAACTCTGAGGACAGTGTTGTGGCAACACCAACACCTAAGGCCCCAATTTCTGCAGAGTATATAGGGCAGGCCCCTACTTTCAAACATCCAACTTACAAATGACTCCTACTTGCAAACAGAAGGAGACAATAGGAAGTGAGATGAAATCTACCCCTAGGAAGGGAAATTTTTTCCTGTAAGAGTTAATATGGGAAAAACGTTGCTCCTTTCCACTGATGCTTTATCACCAATCCTTGTTTCAATAAAAACCCCAAATCTTCAAAAAACATTTGTCATTGGGACAGAAAGTGAAGTGAAATCTTCTGAAGAGGAGCACAGACAGCAAAACAAATGTCACAGGGGTGTTAACCCTTCCCTATGTTTTCCAAAAAGCTTAAAATAGATTTTTTGGCTGGTGCTAAACAGTTTAAAAATGTAGAAGTTCAAAATTACAAACAGATTCTACTTAACAACAAACCTACAGTCCCTGTCTTGTTTGCACCGCCTGTATACTGCTGTTCAGAGGGCCTGGGACCCCACGCCTTTCCTTTTTTTAACCACTTCGCATCCAGGCCATTTCTGACACTTTGCTCCTACATGTCAAAAATCATCATTTCTTTGCTATAAAATTAGATAGAACCCCCAAACATTATATATGTTTTTTTAGCAGAGACCCTAGAGAATACAATGGCAGTCATTGCAACTTTTTATCTTGCACGGTATTTGCGCAGCAATTTTTCAAACGCTTTTTTTTTGAAAAAAAAAACAGTTTCATGCTTTAAAAAAAAAACAAAACAGCAAAGTTAGCCAAATTTTTTTGCATTGTGTGAAAGATGAAGTTACGCCGAGTAAATAGATACCTAACATGTCATGCTTCAAAATTGCACATGCTCGTGGAATGGCGCCAAACTTTGGTACTTAAAAATCCCCATAGGCAACACTTTAACATCTTTTACTGGTTACATGTTTTGAGTTACAGAGGAGGTCTAGGGCCAAAATTATTGCTCTCGCTCTAACGTTCGCGGCGATACCTCACATGTGTGGTTTGAACACCGTTTTCATATGTGGGCGGGACTTACGTATGCGTTCGCTTCTGCATGCGAGCTCACGGGGACAGGGGCGCTTTAAAAATTTTTTTTTTTTTTATTGTTAATTTTACTTAAAAATTTTTATTTTTACACTTTAAAAAAATTTTTTTTTTTTTGATCACTTTTATTCCTATTACAAGGAATGTAAACATCCCTTGTAATAGGAATATGACACGATCAGTCCTCTTTACAGTGAGATATGGGGTCAATAAGACCCCACATATCACCTCTAGGCTGGGAAGCCTAAAATAAAAAAAATAAATAAAACGATCGCCGCTTCACAGCCGAAGCGGCGCCGTTTTTTTGAATGCAGAGGCCGGGCGTGACGTCATAACATCGCGCCCGGCCTCCGAACGATCATAGAGACTCCGGCGACCATCTGGTCCGCTGGAAATCTCTATGGTGAACATCTGGTGCCGGCGGATCCACTATCCGACTCACCGATCGCTGAGGTGAGTCGGTAGTAGCACCGGAGGGCGGCGGGAGGGGGGATGTCCCCTCCCGCCGCCCGTAAGAACAATCAAGCGGCGGAACAGACGCTATGATCATTCTTATGGTGTACGGTATCTGAATGATGTCTGTAGCCTCAGACATCATTCAGATATAAGCCCCGAAAGTTGAGGACGTCATATGACGTCCTCCGGATGTCAAGCGTGCAGGGTTCCCCTTAATATCCATACAAGACCTAAAGGGCCTGGTAATGGACTGGGGGGGTACCCATGCCGTTTGTCTCACTGATTTTCATCCATATTACCGGGACCCGACATTACATTAAAGCCGTAAGCAGTTTTAAATGACTTTTATTCCTTTAAAAATGTCATTTTGTGCAGGGACTGTTCTAAGCACGGGAAACACGTGCCACTTTACAGGCATACTATAGACACCCCCCAGGTATGATATCTAAAGGAATATTTCACTTTTTTTCACTTTAAGCATCATTAAAATCACTGCTCCCGAAAAAACGTCCGTTTTTAAAACTTTTTTTGCATTGATACATGTCCCCTGGGGCAGGACCCGGGTCCCCAAACCCTTTTTAGGACAATACCATGCAAATTAGCCTTTAAAATTAGCACTTTTGATTTTGAACGTTCGAGTCCCATAGACTTCAATGGAGTTCTAACTTTCGTGTGAAGTTTCGGTCCGTTCGCAGGTTCTGGTGCAAACTGAACCAGGGGGGGTGTTTGGCTCATCCCTATAGGGGAGCTGTCAGGCATGGTGATGCCTCCTTCCTTAGCAGCAACTCATGCCACCTTTAGGATGACCCTCGACCTAGAAGAATATATGATTACTCCTCTTTTTATGTTCCCCAGGCAGTAACAGGGAAAGCCCAAGTTATATATTTTAAAGGTCCTGTTAATTCATGGGAAGAACACAGGAAGGATATGGAGACTAGTGAAAAAGAGATAAGGTTTTTACATTTAAGCTATTTTATGTGGCACCAAACCAACAAAGAACTGTGGAAGAGCTTTTTAAAACATACAGCAAGACACTAATTGTGATATCAGTCTACCGGAATCACAACAGTCAGTGGCTCTGAGCCCCAGCAGCCTGCTATATCTTCATAACTATAGATTAGGTATCAGGAAAGCACAGGGAGTTGCAGGATCACTCTGCAGTGAGTCCATTCCTGCATAGCTACAATTTTACAGCTCAATACATTTTAATTCATTCAAAAAGTATCATCAAAAATGTTAAATGCAGTCTGAAAAAAGGCTATCGATGGATGTGCTGTAGGGGTGCTTGATGACATATTGTAGGTGTTATAGCACACCCAAACAATACCCTAGTGTCATTATTCTCAAAATGGATGGGGTAATTCTGGATAATTGCTGTTCTGCTTGGAGCCAGCTGTTTTTTATATGTTGGCTAACCAGAAGATTATGCTTGTAGAGGTAAATCAGGTTTGAGAGATCATGTTGAATGAAGAACATGCCAATGCTTAGAGATAATGTTGTGTAGTTGAAAACCCTTTAGAACACTGTGTCCACTTTTTGGGGAAGGCGTTATGAGGGTGGTGGACATTAAAAAGGCCTAATCTGCAATCAAAAGAAGAGTAAGGGCTAGTTGAGGCTTTGGACTCACGCCCCTTCCCCTATTCTTTTGCTCATTAGTGAGGTCTTAAAAACACTGGTATTGGCCACTCCACTATAGGCTTCATCATTCACAGCATGAAGCTGTAGTTGCTCTCTGCAACTACCTTTAGTACTATGGAAATGTATGCAAATTAACTTTTTGGTGAAACCTGGCTTCATATTTGCTCACCATCCAAGCACCTACGCATTAAGGGAAATTACAGTTTTGTTTATCACCTGATTTAATTCCACATGTCCTTAGATATCAGTGGCATAAACTCCATGCTTGATGCATTTTAAATGACAATCCTCATGCACAATTTTGGTGTATTTGTACTTTTTCATGAGAAATTGGAAGTGCAAGGGTGTGAAGGACCCTCCTCAGGCCAGATACATGGGTATAAAATATTACAATTTCAACAAATTGTCTTTATGACTATATGAGAGAAAAAGTACTTTGATCATTCCTAAATGGAAGGAGTATAAGAGCAACCAGCATAGTCACTTCTTTGTGCCATGAGGCCTAGAAAGTCATATAAACTTTTTAAGTGACTGCTTCTTTATTCCAGCCATATAAGATACTATCTTGTGAGCATACCCACGTATGACCAAGTGCAAAACCTACACAAAAGTATTTTTTATTTAAAAATTATATTTTATATTCATTTGCTTTTTGTGAACAATCTAAACCAAAGATACCCTATCCCTACTATAAAAAGTACTCTTTGTATAATAGTAAGAAAGCCTTTCCTCTGCTGAGACTGAAAACTTCAAATTTGACAATTAGTTCAGAATAAAGGAGCCAATTTGATGCAGCAGAAAATCAAAGATCTGGAAAAACATGCATGTATAGCCAAAAAACATGTCAGTATGTTGCTGCATCAGCCAGAACACACTGCAACAGCAATGATGAACCCTGTATGTCCTTTGGGCATAAATATGTTTCCCACTTCTCTCATGCATGAGCTTTAAGACAAAGATCTTGATGGCAAAAAAATCTGAAAAATAGTCTCCCTCCGATGATGTGAACCTCTCACAAAATGTCCTGCACCCCCTGTGGACTCTAAGGTAAGCGGTGGCTCTCCATGTATAAATGTTAGCTTGGACATCACAGGGATTGGGGAAATCCTGATTAGAGAGCCTCTCTAGGATTTTGATACCCTAGAGCAGGAAGTGCAGGAACTGACTAAATCACTAGCTAAAATAAACAAAGTGAAGAAAGAAAGAAGGACACAATGACATCTGGAAGGAGTGAAGGGTAAGTTATTAATTTACAGATTTTTTTTTTTTTAGATTAAATACACTGTCAAACTCCAAGATTCAATTAAACTCAATCTAAGGGCACCGTTATATATGTGAATTGTAAAGCTTCTGCTAAAAAAAATAAATAAATAAATAAAAAATAAAAAAGTTTCATTGCTAAGTATAAATGTACCTTAAAAAATTCTGTGATGTCATTGTTCTGTTTAAGAAATCATCTACGTCCAGAGACCTGGAGGAGGCATCATGGGGGCACATATCTTACATTTGCTCACTGTGCTTTGTCTCTATTAGAAATCACATAAAATGTGAGTGGGTAAGTAGAGTGGGTGTTTAAGACTCCTAGATCCGCTCACTCACTGAATGAGAA